>NC_136976.1:60781358-60891358 GCF_032717465.1 Coenobita brevimanus
TTACAGTACAAATGCACAAAAAAAAACAATTAATTTTCTGTTTTAATTATATGTTTCTTTTTCCAGGTAAGTGAGCGAGCTGGAAGAGAGAGAGAAGAGGGGTAAAGAGAGGGAGGAGAAGAGAGGAGAGGAGAGAAGAGAGAGGAGGTAAGATTGATATAGATAGTTAAGTAATTACGATAAAATTCTTGTGTGTGCTCTTCTGCAGGACTGCTGATTTTACGAGTATAGTGCATAATGTTTCCTCTTTTACCTTTGCAAGAAAAATTCGATGTTTGTTATATCCAGCAGTCATGGTGTCCCGTCTCTCTCTCTCTCTCTCTCTCTCTCTCTCTCTCTCTCTGACTGTTTTACCGGAGCTAGTGGTGGGTGGGAGAGAGTCTTCGTCTTTTCTATCCTTTTCGCACTTACTCTGGTTGACTTGGTATAATTAGCTTTACTTCAACAGATAAGCAAGTCAGAGGCCAGTATTCCGCCTGTTCTCTGTATCTTCTGATTGCTCCTCACCCCTGGCACACACCTCACCCTTATCTCATTCACCCGACTTTCCCCTTCCTCTCTCACCCTTAGCTCTTATTGTTCCTCTCTCCCCCTCTCCTCCCTCTCACCTTCTCACTCCTTTCTCCACCCCTTCCTCTCACCATTATTCTCTCACCCCTTACCTGTCATCCGTTGCTTCTCACGTCTTTCACGCTTCACCCCACACCATTCTCTCTTATTCTCGTCTCTTGCACCTCTCTCCTTACCTCTCTCGCTTTCATACCTCACATTCATTAATTCTTTTCTCTCACTCCCAGCCCTCTTTCTCCGCTCCTCCATCATATCCCTCATCCCTCTCTTTCCCCTTTCCCATCTCTTCTTCTTCTTCTTCTTCTCTCTCTCTCTCTCTCTCTCTCTCTCTCTCTCTCTCTCTCTCTCTCTCTCTCATACCTCACACACCAAAGAAAAGAAAGCAAACGATAACAGACCTCGCCTTTCATCCCTCTATTGCTCTCTCACCCTTGTCGCCCCTTTCCCTTCTCACTTCTCATCATCCCCTTTCGCTCTCTCCTGTCTTTCCCTAAATCTTTTAACGCCTCTCCCCTCTCATTCCTCATCTTTCACACCACTCGCTTCCCCAGCCGTCACCCCCGCCGTCACTCCCCACTTCTCACTTCTCATCCCCCTTTCCGTTCACCCCTCATTCCTCACGTTTCACCCCTCCCTCCCTCACCCCACTCCATGCTTAATGAGTGCAATTATAAATCTCGTATTTTTTTATCCGCTTTTCTCTGACGGCTTTTGTTAGGGATTAAGTAATTCTTCCCGTGGGTCTCTTGTTAATCTTACGTCCTCTTTCTCATATCACACCACATTTTCCTAACATTTTTGCAGTCTCACTCTCCGATTTCTCCAGATTTTTCTCTAGATTATTGTAGTTTTCCCCGATTTTTGGAAGTTTACCGGAACATTTTCGCTGGTGGCTGTGACTCTCCTAAATTTTCACAGAGGAATGCAGCTCCCCTCCCTGAGTCTTCCACATTTTCTGAGAATTCCTCCAAATTTTCTTAAGATCTTCCAGCCTTTCCCTTGCTTTTTGTTTTTTGTTTTTGTTTTTTTCCAGTTTTCTGCAGTTCCCAGGGTTTCTCCAACATATGAGTCTGATTCCACCAGTTTCCCCCAAGATTTTCTTTTCTATATTTGTCCTCAGAGTCTTTCAGCTCCCCTTCAGGTGCCAGTAATTTCCTAAGATTCTTTCACTTTTCCCTGATTCTGTTAAATTTTCTCCAGATTTGTAACACCTTTTACCTGCATCCCTTTAACAGTTTCACTTTTTTTTTTTTTTTAATGTTTTCCTACGTTTCTGTAGGCTTCATTAAATATATTTTCTGGATATTGGAAATGTTCTCCCAGATTCTGTAAACGTTTCTCCAGATTACTGCGGTTTTCCGTACATTATTCTTACATTTACCCAGATCCAGTGGAAAGGGAAACTAGAAATAGGGAAAGAAGATGTGGATGAGAGAGGAAGTGTGGATGTGGGGAAGGTGGAGGAAGGGGAATGTGTGTGACTAGTGGATGTGGATGTGGATGTGGAAGGTGTAGATGTGGGAAAGGAGGAGGTAGGAGAATGTGTGTGACGAATGGGTGTCAGTGTGAATGACGGAGGTGTGGATGTGGGGCAGGACCTGAGTGTGGGTGTGAATGTGGAAGAGTGTGTGAGGAGTGGCTGTGGGTGTAGAAGAGGTATGGGCAGATGATATAGTCGGGGAGTGGCAGGATGTGGCTGTGAATAAAGAGAAGGGTGTGGATGTGGGTGAAAAGACGAGTGTGGGTGTGGCCTTGTTTGGTTCATTTCTGCTCGTGGCACATCAGCCCTTTACGTGCGAGAACTATCCTTTAAGCTGAAGAAAATCGTCTGACGGTAGTAAGCCTGAAATAAGAGAGGGGTCATCGTACAGAAGTGGTTAATGGAGACTAGTTCTAACCTCTCCACTGCCAGAGGTCTTTCCTGAGCTGAATAAAATCGTCTTGTGGCAGAATAAATGAAATAAAGGGGTTGATGTAAAGAAACTGGTTTATATTTTCTCAGCAGACACAGCTTTAACCCATTCAGTACGATGATGCCTTTTTTTCTTTTTTCTTGATACAGCACAGTTCGAAAAGAGTCTCCCAGCTGAGTAAAATTGTCTGATAGTAACAAGAATAAAATACAACATACATTAAAAGACGTCATCATAGTGAGGATTGACGCGACACAAATACCCAGGCGTAGAGGACAATGTTAAAGTGTGATATGCAAAATAAATCGCAGCGGAAGAGGTGCTAGGAAGCCTCTTAATCCCACCTGAATGCCCACCCTAAGCCCTGGCCACCCCTCTCATTCTCGCCATTATTCTCTCTCTCTCTCTCTCTCTCTCTCTCTCTCTCATTTTGTCTTTTTTTCACACTCCCGGCATCTGGGTACACATTCCAGTGTTAAAAAGTAAACTAATAAATAAAATATTCGTCTCACTTCTCCACGCTCCTCCCTCCTCTCTTCTGCTTTTACTTGCCACTTCTCAAAATGTGACCTTTTCATTTCATCAACTTCTTATTCTCTTCCTTCTTTTAATCCATGCACCTCCCACACCCTTCCTTCCTCCTCTTTCTTTCCCCCTTCTCTTTGCTGCTGTCTCAATCCTCACCTCTGCCACCAGTCTTTTCTTTCTCGTAATTCCATCTCGACTCCACTGCATCCTCTGGCTCCCTCTCCTATAGTGTCTTACTCATCTTTTCTCGCTGTCCATTCCTCCCTCCACCTCACCCTCTTTTATCATCGCTCTCACATACACTTGTCACCACCCTTTTTTCACTTCTCGTTTCTCACACCCATACCCCCATCCAGTATCTCTCTCTATCCCACTTTTTCCACCCCTCCTCCCCTCAATCCTCACCCCGCCCTCCCCTTACCACCCCTTCCTCTCACTCTGCCTCCCTCCCCATCTCACACACTCCTTGTCTCTCATCTCACTCCCCATACCTCCTCACACCCCCTCACCTTCTCCCTCCCCACCTCTTTAGGGAAGGGAAGTACAGAACCTAAACTCACAGTGATTATTTGCATTAAAAACTTTTGTGCAGTTGATAGGCATAAATCTTTTTCAACTAAAATTAAGGTGTTGAAGTAGGACGCCTTCATGTGATAGCATTGATCTAAGCGACTGGCTCCGTGAGTGGTTATACAAACGTTCCCCAGATGCCTTGCTCCTCCCCACCTAAAAGAAGATGGTGAACTACAGGAACAGAACAGCTTTAGCCTGCAGTCCACTAGCTTCACATTCAAATGAACCAAAGGCTACAAGTACTACAGCTGCCTAAAACAAACCTACCTCTGACAATCCTGTTTCCCTACCCCTTCAGCACCTTTCCCTCTCCCAAACCCTAACTCCTTTTTACACCCGTGTCTCTCTCACTCAGTCCCCATCATCACCCCCCACCCTCCCCCCCTACACAACCTTTTTTTCACCTCATAACTCCACCTACATGTCACCCCATATTTCACCCCCCGTCGCTCCGTGTTTTGTCCTCGCACCCTCGGAGGTAATGTTCTGTGTCCTGGCATCTCCCTTGGTGTGTGTGTGTGTGGAGGAAGGGGGGGAAGGGGGAAAAGGTGAAAGTGTCTGATGGAGAGGAAAGGGGAAAGGGGAAGGTGTCTGATGGGTCTGATGGAGAGGAAGGGGGAAAGAGGAAGGTGTCTGATGGAGGGGAAAGGGGAAAAGGGGAAGGTGTCTGATGGAGAGGAAGGGGGAAAGGGGAGGGGGAAGGTGTCTGTGGGAGGGGGGGAGATGTCTGACAGGGGAAGAACTGTGGATGAGGGAAAGTATGTGGGGAGGGGGAAAGGTGTCTGGAGGGGAGAGGGAAGGTGTTGGTAGGGAGGAAAAATGTATCTGAGGGAGGGGAGGGTGTCTGGGGAAGGGGAAGATACACAAGTGAGAGGATGTCTAGGAGAAGGGGTGGGTGTTTGGAGGTCGGGCAAGGTGTCAGGGGGAGTGGGGAGGGGTTTGGTGTATGTGGGAGTGGGGAGAGAGGGGGTGTCTGGGAGAGTGGGGAGAAGGAAGATGTCTGGGAGAGAGGGGAGGGGGAAGGTGTCTGGGGAGTGAGGATGGGGAAGGCATCTGGGGGAGGAGAACGCTCTCGAGGGGAGAGGGGAGAATGAAGGTATCTGAGGGAGTGGAGAGGAGGAAGGTGCCTGGGGAAGGGGGAAGGTGCCTGGGGAACGGGGAAGGTGTCTGGGGAAGGGGGAAGGTGTCTGGGGAAGGGGGAAGGTGTCTGGGGAAGGGGGAAGGTGTCTGGGGAAGGGGGAAGGTGTCTGGGGGAGGGGGAAGGTGTCTGGGGAAAGGTGAAGGTGTTTGGGGGAGGGGGAAGGTGTCTTGGGGGAAGGGGAAGGTGTCTGGGGAAGGGGGAAGGTGTCTGGGGGAGGGGGAAGGTGTCTGGGGAAGGGGGAAGGTGTTTGGGGGAGGGGGAAGTTGTCTTGAGGAGGGAGCAGGTATCTGGGAGGAGAAGAAAGGTATCTGGAGGGAGAGGGAAGGTATCAGGGAGATGGGGAAAGTGTCTGGGGAGGAGGGAAAGTGTCTAGGGAGGGGGAAAACTGTGTGGGGATGGGCAGTGTGTCCGCGGGAGGGGAGCGGTATCATGTGGGAGGGATAAAACGCCTGGTGGGGGAAAGTATCCAGGGAGGGGGAAGGTTTCTGAGGGAGGAGAATGGTGTCTGGGGAGGGAGAGGGTGTTTCGGGGAGGGGAGATGTTTCTGGGAGATATGGAATGTATCTGGGGAGGAAGAGAAGTTATCTGGCGTTGAGGAAAGTTGTTCGAGGATGAGAGAGAAGGTGTCTAGGGGAAGGACAGGTACCCAGGGGAGGGTGTATAGGAGAGGGGGGAAGATGTCGGAGGGGAAGTGTGTAGGGTAGAGGAAGGAGTCTGGGGAAGGAGGAAGGCAAATGGGGGGGAGGGGAAGACGTATGAGGAGGAGGAATGTGTCTGGGAGAGGGGGAGGGTATTTGGGGACGGGGGAAAGTGCTTGGGGAGGGGTAAAGCGTCTGCTAACAGGAGGAAGTTGTTTGGAAGGGGGAGGAACGTGTCTGGGGATGAGGAGGAAATATCTCATGGACGGGGGTGTCTAGGGGAGGGGGACGATATCTAACAGGAATGGTGTCTGGGGAAGAGGGAGGGTGTGTGGGTGAGGGGAAGGTGTGTGGGGAGAAGGAAGGTGTCTAGGAGAGAGGGGAGGTGTCTGAGATGGAGGGGAATGTATTTGGAGAAAGGGGAAGATATCTCACGGAGGGGGTGTCAGGGGGAGGGGGAAGACATATGACAGGGAAGGTGTCTGGGGAGGGGAAAGGCGTGTGTGAACGGGGAGGAGAGATGATGAATGTGTCTGGGGGGAAGGGGGAAGAAGAGAGTGGAAGGGGAATTTGCCTGGGGGAAGGGGGAGGAAGAGGGGAAGGTGGCAGCTAATACCCTGAGAGACATAATCAAGGCGTGTTGTAATTAGCAAAGCCTAGAGGGTGATGTAAACTGGGAGGGTTTGGTATACATGAGTTGATGGTGGTGGGGAGAGGGAGAGAGAGAGAGAGAGGGAGGTGATGTATATAGGAGAGGAAGGAAGTGAGGGTGAGGGCAAGGGGAAAGGGTTAAGCAGAATAAACTCGACGCGGAATGCTGCAAAAAGGAAAGAAAAGAAATGGTTGTGAGGAAAGAGAAAAGGAAGAGGAAGGAGGGGAATAAATCAGGAGGGAAGGGAGGGGGCATAGCTGAGGTAGAATAGGGGAAGTGGGTCTGAGAAGGAATCTCTCTCTCTCTCTCTCTCTCTCTCTCTCTCTCTCTCTCTCTCTCTCCCGTCATGTAAGTGAGAGTGACAATATAATCATGTCCAGTGTCTCTTTGCTAGACAATCTCATCTTTTCCTCACTCTGTCTTTTTCTGTGGCACTCACCCACCTCCCCCACTCACTCCACCCTTCCTCTCTCTCTCTCTCGTGATCTTAATTTCCTCTTCTCGCCTTTCTTTCTCACATCTGCCCTCTTTTCCCTTCCCTGCTTTCACATACCCTCCATGTCTTTCCTTTCCTCCATCTAATTTCCCTTTCTGTCCTTTTTTTTCCCCACTGCCGCCCTTTATGTCTCATTGTTTTCCCTCCTTTCCCCTCCCCACCCTGCCCTCACCCTTTGTTCCTTATGTCAGTGACTCCCTTTTACCCACTCTCCATTTGCAGCTGTCTCTCTCTCTTTCTTTTCTCCGGTCGTCTTCCTCTGTCATTTTTGCCCTTTTTACTTTCTTCATTTTCCTTTCCTGTATTATAGCCTTTTACGCATCCATTCTTCCCTTATGTTATTTTACTTTACCTTTGTTTTCCATTTCTTCTTCTTTTTCATCTCTTATCTCGTTTTCTTCCCCACGCCTTTCATTTCCCCTCCTTTATTCATGTCATTTTCTTCCATACCTTCTATCCCTGTGCCTGTATTTTCCTAATCTGTTCTTTTGTACTTCCTTTTCTTCCTCGTTTCCCTTTCTTTCTAAGCCAATTCTTCCATTCTTTTAGTATGTTTATTATTTCTTCCATCATCTTACTTTACCTCTCTTTTCCCCCCCCTTTTTTTCCCCACCTCTTTCTTCCCTTCCCCCTGAGAGAGAGAGAGAGAGAGAGAGAGAGAGAGAGAGAGAGAGAGAGAGAGAGAGAGAATAGGGATTGTCTCCTTTTCCACATTCTCCTCATCCCTTTCTTCTCATTTCTTTCCTTTTTCACTTTTCTGTTTCTTCCTTACACTTTCTTTTCCATCCTTTTCCCTTATTTTCTTTCCATGCTCCTTTCTCTCCGTTTCTTTCCCAATTTCTTCTCTAACCCGTCTCTCTCACTCCTTCTTTTACCTGCCACTTTCTTCCTCACCCTTTTCTTCGCTGCTCTTTTTTTCCACTAGCTTTATCTTCCCCCTCTTTTCTTTATGTTTCTTTTCTCTGGTATTTCTTTGTCCAATCGTTTGCTTCACCCTTTCCTCACACTTTTTCATCTTTGGCCCTCTCTTCACGCTTTTCTTCTCGCCTCACCCCCGGACAGAGACAGAGGGGTCATAATTATCTCCCTTTTTTTTTTTTTTTGTACTTGTAAATGAGGCAGGATGGCAATGGGTGGTGAAGAGGATGGAGGAAGGAAGAGCGTAGGGTTAATATCTTGCCTCTCTCTCTCTCTCTCTTTCAGATATTCATTTTCTTCCCCTCCTCTACCTTTCTTTTTTTCTTTGCAAACTTCGAGTTTCTCTTCCTGTCTCCCTCCTCCCCCTTCCCCCTTTCTTCCTATTTTCCCCTCCACTTATTCTCGTCTATTATTATAACCCAAGTTTTCTTTCCACTTCCCTCTCTCGTATTTTTTCCATCATATTGTCCTTATCTTGTCAATTTCTGTCTTCTTCCTCGCAGTGACATGTCCTTCAACTCTTAGCTGCTCCCGACTCTCTTTTGATAAACTCTCACCGGGGAATCTTTTTCTGGAAACTCTTTACATGCAGAATCGTCCCTGTCTTTCTTACACTCTTTCCCTGTGAGGTTGTGATGACTTTGAGTTTTGAGTTTTCTATTTCGCCCTTCTCGCTTTTTTTTTTTTTTTTTTTTATATCCTGCTTTTAGGAGTTTTGCTGTGATCGTGTTTCTTTCTCTCAGTTCTCGGGTCTTGCTCTCAGTTCTCGCTCCCAACTCAGCCACTTATTTTTGACCCAGTTCTCTCAACCCTCTCACTTGCGCTGACGAGGAGCCTGCACGTGCTAGCATTGTGCACTCTGGATGGAGCAGGCGGGGTGCCCACCTTGGAGCCAAACCTCCTTATACTTCCTTACACTTCGCCGTGGAAAGGATCCTGTCCGACCATAGTGAGGCGCTGTCTACCACAAAGAGGTATCAAATCCCTACACATGTATGATTTTCTTACCTATGGTCGACGAGTCTGCTCGGCCAGACAAACCGGGGTTAATGGACATTATCATCAGTAGCAGCTCTTTCACATAACCCATACACTAAATTTTTATTCTCAGTTTATCATCCCAACGCACCATAAACTCCTCCTCTAAGCCTCATTTAGCGTTCTCTCAGCTTTTGCCTTCGTTCCTAGCTGTTCCTCCAGTTCTCACTATAAGCTCTTACCTCTTAACTTTTAACTCATCTTACGCCCTTATTTCTGATTCATGATTTTCTTTAAACTCTAACGTAACTCCTCTCAACTCTTGCTGCTCTTTCTTCTTTTTCTTAGGTTGCGTGAGATTGGGTGGACTCCTGGACACGCAATGAAGTCCAGGTTTGTGTGTCAGTGGAATCATACCTTTCTGTGTGTGTGTGTGTGTGTGTGTGTGTGTGTGTGTGTGTGTGTGTGTGTGTGTAAACAAAGCTCAAGCAGTTTTAATCAGATTTGAATCGACTTGTTTAAAGGATTGAAGGGCTTGCCAAGGATTAACTTCATTCATTTTGTAGAGAACAGTGGGTCAGAGATCAAGGTAACAGGCCAAGGTAAACATACGCAGTCTTTTCCGATTTAAGTCAGAGTTTATGGAAGGGTTAAGGGTAAGGCAACAGTGAAGTGATTCAGATTTGAAAATACACGGTCAGAGGTGAATATCATAGGACAAGGTTAAAGGTTCGACGCAATGACTCAAGTTCTGATACAGTCTGGATGAAGCTTGGTGGAAGGGTTGAAGAGTAGGCGCAAACGAAGAAAGTCGATTTTGCGAACAACAAGTCAAAGGTCAGGGTCACAGGGAAGGTTCAACTCAGTTTTAACGAAAGAACTTTGTAGGAACACAAGAGAAACCAGCTAATGGTATTGCCGCTACTGGGCCGGCAGTCGAACCCGGGACTGACGATGAAAGCCAGGCGTCTTACCACTATACTACAAAAAGTATAGAGTTGTCTTACCCTGTCACACACCTGTAACTAAGGGACCCTCACCCCCAGCTGTGGACCTGAACGGCTGAGACAACCCCCTTGCACTAGGGCAAGAAGAAACTTTTATTCGTACCCAATGCACAGCCGGCAAGTCTGTAAGACTCTTTCCCCTCCATCATATTCTCACCTCCGTATCAGTCCCTCCTTCATCCGTTAGTCACAGCTCAGCACCTCAGTCAATCTATACTAAATCTCCATCTCCCGAGCCATATCAGATTCATATCTTAGGTCAGCATGCATAATCCATTCTCAGATAGATTTCGAATGTATAAAAAATGAGTGAGATCTGTTGAACTATCTTACCTAACCCAGCTTAATCTTATCTAACTTTTCTTCAACGTTTGGTAACCTGACCTTACCTCACCTGAAGTAGCCTAACTATCCTGATGTAACAAAGATGCTTACCTATCATCTGAGGGTCACGGGTTCGATTCTCAGCACAGTATTGGCAGTACTGTTAGTTCAATTCAGTTTTCATCCAGTTTGAACCATATCTGGAAGAAGGTTTGAGAGTCAGGCAAGGATGAAGTAAGCATTTTCGTGAACAATCAGTCGAACGTCAGGGTCACAGGTCAGAGTCAAATGACTAGCTACGCGGGTGTTGCATCGTCTGAATACTCCTTGATCTGTAGTTTATTTTCTACCGTGCTTTAACATTGTTCTATTCATTTGCCTCTTTATATACATTTTTAAACTCCCATGACTTTGTCATGACCCCGTTTTCTCTTTTCTTCTCATTCCACAGTTTTCGTTCTCTTCATCTATTTTCCTTTTTGTCCCCTCATTTTTTTTACTCCCCTTTTTTTTTTTTTTACCCTTCTTTCTCATTCCTTCCGTCTTCACATTTTTGTTCGCATTTCTCACTTTGTCGCCGCAGTTCATCCTCCTCTTTTTTTTTTTTTTTTAATCCATCCCCTGCCCTCCCTTCTCTGGACATTTTTTTTTCTTCTCATGTGTCCCTCCATCTATTTTTCTGTGACTTGTTCTCTCCCCCACCATCTTTACTTTTTAATCCTTCTCTCTCCCTCCCCTCTCTACACCTTTGCACTTTTCTCAGTCCAGTATTTACTTCTGGTCTTATCACACTTTTGCGTTTCATTTTCTGTTTCTCTCTCTCTCTCTGTCTCTCTCTCTCTCTCTCTCTCTCTCTCTCTCTCTCTCTCTCTCTCTCTCTCTCTCTCTCTCTCTCTCTCAGTTAATCAATCAGTCCATCCATGTATTAGTCATTCGGCCAATCAGTCAAATATGTCACTATCTACACATCGCTCCATCGTATTCTCACCTCCGTATCAATTCCTCCCTCAATCATCCATCAATCACATCTCTAGCATCTCCGTCTACTCACACTCACCCTCAATCCATTTCTCCAAATCATATCAAAGACTCATATCAGCGCAGGTCACCATGCATATATAATCATCCCTCAGATAATGGGTTTCGGATGTATAATTAAATGAATGTGACCTTTTGAAATGCTTGACCTAACCTAGCTTAACCTTATCTAACCTTATGTAACCTTTCTTTATCTTGAACAGACCAACTTATCTTTCTAACGCGTCTAATCTTCTTTCACCGAACTTCCTAACCTAATCTGATGTGGTGACTTCATCTCATTTATCTTCTCTTAACCTGATCAAACTCATCTTAAGTACTATATAAGTAGCTTAATCTAAGAATTACCTATACCTGCTATAACTTGAGCAAATCTAATGAAACCTGAGATAGCTTGACTAAGGTCTAACCACCACCACCACCTCCTCCTCCTCCTCCTCCTCCTCCATATTTGCCTCAAAACAGCATAGGCCTATACACTCTTCCTCATCTCTCTCATTCTTCGTCATCCCTTTACTTTCCTCTTTTTTTTTTTTTTTCGCTGTTTGTCTTTTTCTTCTCTTCCTCTCCTCTCCCTCTCCTTCCACTTGCCTTCACTCCCTCCCTCACCTTCACTTTTCCTGTCACTACTACTTTTTTGGGACCCAGCCATCTCACCTCACACGTCCTCCGGTCCACCCATCCCACACACCCCATGCATATTTCAGAGTACTCTACGGCTTAATTCAGAACCCAGGTGCAGAGAGCGATCCAGTTCAGGTTGGCATGGGAGAGTTCGTGACACCCTTCCTTTAGCGAATTATTTTACCTTTTGAGTGTCATATAGTTTAAACCCATTCAGTCCGGTGACGCATTTTTTTTGTATATTTTTGTTACTACCAGACGACTTTATTTGACTCTTGATTTTTTTTTTTTTTCATTAGAGAAGTTAGATACAGCCTTCATTTAAACTTTCGCTGCTTGAAGTATCTCCCAAACTGAATAAAATTATCCGTAAATGGAAAGAACAAAATAAAATAATACGCCATCGGACTGAGAAGGTTAATATCAGGGTGGTTTGCATACAGGAGACCATTAAGGGGCAATGGGAAAAATAAATCGCTGGGGAAAAGGTGTTACGAAATCAAATAAGTTACTTAGAATACGGCGTGTAGACGGGGGCTTATCCGCTCCCACTTAGTCATCGTGGCACCGAACCTTTAAAGCTTTCCGTCGTGTGGCCCATTTTCTGCCACATGTTTTGCTGCCCCCAGACGATTTTGTTCAGCTTAGGAGAGACTTTGATTAGCAGTTACTTTATGGCCTTCGTTAACCCCTACACTACTCCAAGACTTCCAAAAACTATATAATCGGATGATACCAAGGATGAACTAAACACATTGTGGATTTGAAGGGGTTAAGGGAAATGGAAGAAGAGGAAGAAGTGTAATGGGCGAGGAAGAAGAAATGGCGTTATATTCCCAGTGTCTTTGGAACAACTTTTATATGTTTTATGATTTATTCAGCAATTACACATCGTATCTTCTTGGATGTTTTTTATCCACACTACAGTATGTCGTTATTAAATATCTTAAGAAACAGGATGAATGTGGTACGTGTCTTAGCGAGGAAGGCTGTATTTTGGGCCTTTTTCAGGGAGTTTTTTTTTTTTTTTTTTTTTTTTTTTTTTTTAAATGATTGGTACCATTGGAAGGCATTTTTCATGACGGCTCTCCAGATAGCCGAGAGGGAAAAAATATTGAGCTCTGCCTAGCGGAAATGCTTTCGCCATGTTTCGTCAATATTTGGCGTGGGGGAGGGAGGGGAAGGTCTAGTACCACTGGAAAACAGTTTTCATTGCAACGTGAAAATTGTATGACATGACATGATTGGTTCAATAGCTGAACAAAGTTTGGTGTTCTTTAGTCAGGGAAATTTTACAAGCAATATCGGACGAGAATTTTACACACCAAATTTCGGCTGAAGTATAGTGTTCCTGCTCGGTTTGCACGCTTGTAACAGTTAAAAACATTATTAAAATGTTCAGGTACAATGAGCAAAGTGAATCGCTAAGGAAGAGGTGCTACAAAACTTCCTGTGCCACTACAAATGCACCTTCCTAACCGATGACGTTTTTCTGGCATTATTTCCAGCACCGCCAGATTTTTTTTTTTATTTCTTTGGTTGGGAAAGGCTTTGAAATGAAGAGGAAAGTTGTACCCTTTATTAACTCCTCCGTCACTACAGATCCATCCAAGGACTAATAAAATCAACTGGTGACAGCCAAATTAAAACTCACCAGTCAAAAAAAAAAAAAGAAAAAAAAAGTGCAAGCATCCGAGAAAGCAATAAAAAATATAGAAAGAAAGAAAACGCTACACACACTTAAGAATTAAAAAAAAAAGTAAGAAAAACGAATATAAAAACACTAAAAATACTAAGAAGACCAAATACTCTGTGTGACATTCTGGAACGCGAGAGAGCACTTGAGAAGATCAGGGAAAGAGCTGAAAAAGGCATTCCGCTCAGAGGCACTAAGTTGGACAGCGAGAACTAGTAGCCATTATATTGTGCTTGTGACCTACTGCCTCCTGCATAGTATTTCAGTAAGATTTGGATGGAGATGGAGAGAAAGCAAAATGATGAAGACGAGGAGAGAGACTTGTGAAGAGGAAAAAGGAAAAAAAAAATACATGGACCTAATAGTCAGTGTGTTTTATGACAGATTTATTGCTGTGCCTATTTCTGTGAGTTCTGGAAAGCCATGGTGAGTTGTGAGAGGAATGAGAAAGGTTAAGGGTGGACAGAGAGAGAGAGAGAGAGAGAGAGAGAGAGAGAGAGAATTTAGAGCCTGTATATACTACCTGTGACATATTGCCGTGTAAATTTCTCTCTGACATTCTGGGAGTGGTGAGAAGGCAAAAAGGTAAAGAAAGACGAGCATTGAGTTGTGATGAGAAATTGAGGGAAATAATAAATAAACCGACACTAAAACGCAGTGTGTTTTCTGAGTGACTTATTGTTATGAGTGTGTCTCTGAGGTCTGGAGAGGGAGGGGGAGAAGCTGAGAAAGACAGAAGACGAAGGGATAAAATAAATAACTAAAAGAGAGAGAGGTATAGGGCAAGAAGAAAAACGGAAGAGTGTGTTTTTATTAATCCCATATTACTGTTTGTTTCATTAAGTGCCGGAAGGGGAAAGTAGGAAACTGCGAGAGGAGTGAGAAAGGAAAAAGATGCGTAAAGAGGAAAAAGATAAAGTAAGAGGGAAAGAAGTGGAAAGTAAAGGAGAGAGAATGAGAGAAAATACTGGAACGAATAGCCAATGTATTCTGCTAGTGACTTGATCTTTGTCTGTTGCAGCTAGCAGGATGGGGGAAGAGAAGAGTTTGGAGAGGAGTGTGAAAGGAAAAGGTGAAGGAAGGGAAGAGAGAACAGTGAGCAGTAAGGGTGAGGGAAAGAAAGATGGAACGAATAATCAATGTGTTTTTGTGTCATGCTGCTGTGTGTTCTAGTGAGTTCTGTTAGGAGAAGGTGAGAGAGAGAGAGAGAGAGAGAGAGAGAGAGAGAGAGAGAGAGAGAGAGAGAGAGAGAGAGAGGAGAAAGGCGAACAGGCGAGCGAGAACAATGAGGAATAAAAGAGAGGAATAATAAAAAAAAAAGAAAAAGAAGAAGCTTTCAATATATCCTGCTAATGTCAGTGGTGTGTGTATTTCTGTGAGCTGTGAGACAAGAGAGAGAGAGAAAGAAAGAGTGAGAGAGAGAGAGAGAGAGAGAGAAATAGCCAGTGTTTTCTGCTCTTATTTCTCGTTTTGTGCGTTTTTCTTTTGTGAGCGCAGGAACGGGGCAGATGAGGGGCTGCAAAAAGGAAGGCTAAGAAAACAAACTGGGGAAGAAAGAGAATAGAGAATAGTGGAGAGTCAAGGAGAGCAAGAAAATATGAAGACCAACCACTCTCTTTTGCCAGTTATTTATTGTCTTGTGTATGTCCGAGGGGTTGAGAGAGGAGTGAAAAAAGACAAAAAAAAAGAGGAGAGAAAACAGTGAGGAAGAAAGATGAGAGAAAGAAAAATGAAACATCCAGCCGATGTCTTTGGTCATATTGTTTTGTGTGTGTGTGTGTGTGTGTGTGTGTGTGAGAGAGAGAGAGAGAGAGAGAGAGAGAGAGAGAGAGAGGGAAGGGGGGGAGGGAGAATAATAACAACGGATCTAATAGCCACTGTTCTGGTAACGTCATATTGCTGTGTTTCAGTGAGTGTGGGAAGGGGGAGGGACAAGCTGAAGAGGACAGGGAAGACGAAAGAAAGGCGGAAGAATAAAGAAGGAGGGAGGAAGAAACAAGGAGGGAGGAAGAAACAAGGAGGGAGGAAGAAACAAGGAGGGAAGAAGAAACATGGATGGAAGAAGAAACAAGGAAGGAAGAAGAAACAAGGAGGAAAGATGACACAAAGAGGAAAGAAGGCACAAGGAGGAAAGAACAAGAAGGATGGAAGAAGAAACAGGGATGGAAGAAGAACAAGGAAGAAAGAAGAAACAAGAAGGAAGAAAGAAACAAGGAGGAAAGAAGAAACAAAGAGGACAAGAACAAGGAGGAAAGAAGAAACAAGAAGGAAAAAACAAGGAGAAAAGAAGAAACAAGGAGGAAAGAAGAAAAAGGAGGAAAAGAAACAAGGAGGAAGGAAGACACAAGAAGGAGAACAGAAAGTTGAAAAATATAAGGAAGGATAGACAAATGGAACTAATAAGTGGTGTCTTGCCCAATTGCCGTGTGTTTCGGTGATTGTGGGAAGAGAAATGGGGAAGCTGAGGGCAGGAAAGAAGAGAAGGAGCTGGAGAAAGAGTAAGAGAGATGGTTGGAAATTAAAGGAGTGAAAGAGGAAGAAAAATGTAATAACCAGTTTATGATATTCTGTTAATCCTTTCGCTACCCTAATTGTGTGTGTGTGTGTGTGTGTGTGTGTGTGTGTGTGTGTGTGTGTTATTGTTGCTGTCCGGGTGGGAAGGACCTCCAATCCTGAAGAGGTTAATGAAGGCTGTTTCGAACCCTTGCACTTCGAAACGCCACCCTGAAACTGAATAAAATCGTCTGCATGTACCGCAAATGAGAGAGAGAGAGAGAGAGAGAGAGAGAGAGAGAGAGAGAGACTTACTGTTGTGTTTCATTAAATGTAAGAAGAGAGGACGGGAGATGCTGAGATGGATGGAAAGGAATGGGGAAGGGATAGAAAGAAAAATAAAGAGAAGGGAGGCAGTGGAAGTAATAACCAATGTCTCGGCAAATTGTTAGGTGTTTCGGTGAGTGCTGGAGGGGGAGAGGGACGCTAAAGGAGGCAGGAAAAAGAAAAGAAGGGAGCAAATGAAAGGAGGAGGAAAGGAGAAGGTAGGGAAGGAAGGGAGAAGAAGGAAAAGCGAGTCAGGAAGGAAGGGAGGGAGAGAGGAAAGGAGACTCAGCAAGGAAAAGAGAGAGGGAGGAAAGTAGGTATAATAAGTAGAGGAGAAGAAAATGGATACAGTAATAATTATACTTTAATGCTTTACTGCTTTGTCTGGGGTGAGTTACATACCATACAGACCTTGGAATCCGTTCCGGGTGATCTGACATTAATATAAACAGGAACTTTCTACATTTTCAGAAATTCGAGAGAGAGAGAGAGAGAGAGAGAGAGAGAGAGAGAGAGAGAGAGAGGCTTTATACCCCATCATTTGCGCTGATTGTTTTATGTTGTACAGTACTTTGAAATTATGAAGGCGATGTGCAGTTTGTTTATAAGTATTTTTTTCCTTTCTTTGCAGGTGAGTGTCATAAGAGTTGAAAAAGCGGAGACGGAAAGGGAGACTGGTAAGTCAAGAGAAGCAGAAGAGCGGAGAAGAGCATTGAAGGAAGACAATGGTGAGTAAGGAAGGAATTTTATAAAGGGAAAAGGGAAATAAGATTGGTGAAGAGGTTGGAAAGAGATGTACCGGTATAGATATAGATGGAGACAGAGAAACCGACATAAGGTTAGGTAAATAGATGCAGAGAGAGAGGGAAAGAGAGAGAGAGAGAGAGAGAGAGACTGGACAACAAAACAGAAGTGAGAATAATTGGTGGAGGTGTAGGGTACCTAGGGTAGACTATCTATCTATCTGTCTATTGCCAAACGCCTCAATCCCGTTTGGGGTGGCCACAAACAAATCGCCTCCAAGTCGCCCTGTCCCCCGCCATTTCACTGCCCTGCTCCCAACTCACATAAGTAAAAAATAAATAAATAAATAAACTCGAAAAATATCAAGCAAATAAAGAGGGGGAAGGTGAAGAGAGAGAGAGAGGGAGAGAGGAAAAAAAAAAGTCTCCACCCCATCACAACCACCCACCGCCTTCTCCTGCCATCCCGCTGCCATCTCTGCTCGAACTTCTTTTTACACGTCACCCGACCCTCCGCCGTCCAAACACACCCTCGTAACTGTAAATACATAACAAGGAAGGTCGTGTTTACGTTTGATTTCCCCGGGAACTTGGCAGAAAGAGCGCAGTTTGGGGTGGGGGATGGGTTGAGCAGTTTGCGAGGGGATGTATTTTGGTTCGAGAGAGAGAGAGAGAGAGTCTGTGTGTGTGTGTGTGTGTGTGTGTGTGTGTGTGTGTGTGTGTGTGTGTGTGTGTGTGTGTGTGTGTGTGTGTGTGTGTGTGTGTGTGTGTGTGTGTGTGTGTGTGTGTGTGTGTGTGTGTGTGTGTGTGTGTGTGTTAGGGAGGGTGGGGGCGCGTGGGACTTCAAGACGATGCAAGGGCCGCATTTACGTTGCATCTGGGGACTGTTGACAGGGGTATTACACAAGTTGCCCGAGGGGGGTTGACTCTGTTTACCTCTTGCATTCTCCTCACTCTACTTCCATTTCTTCCTTTCGCCTTTCTTCGTCCTTCATTTTTGCCACCCCACTCTGCTCCCCTTGTTTTTACTCACAGATTAGATGCCTTAGTTACCATACGCCCAATAACAAACGGCCTCGAAATGACCAATATCTCGGATTACTGTTTGGTTTCCTTTGTACTCCTGTATACCCCCTCCTCGTTATTCTTTTGCCCTCCCACTCCTCCTCTTTCTTTCAACTGTGTCTTCTTACTCCCCTGCCCTTTGTCCCTCCTTCAGCTTCCCTCCTCCTTCCTGAGTTCTTCTATCCGCTTCTTCCATCTCCTTTTTCCCTTCCCCTCCTCTTCTTCATTCTCATTGCCTTCCTTGTACTTGAGATTTCTTTACCCTTCCTCCTTTGCCCCCTTCTTCTTCTTAACCCCCCCTTGTGCTCCCCCTTTTTTTTTTTTTTCCATTCCTCCTTATTTTCCCGTGTCTTTTTCCTCCCCCTTCTCTCATTTTCCCCCTCATCATCTTCCTCCTCCCTCTCTTCATAGAGTTTCTGTTTGTCTTCTGTCGCGTTCATATCTACGTTTGTCTCGCACTCCTTCCTCTCAACTTCTTCCACCTCCTGTTTTCCGTCTCCTTTCCCCCTCCTCTTCCTTAACGTTTTTTTTTTTTTGTCTCACCATTATTTCCTCTTACTTCCCTATCACCAAAATCGTCTTCCTTCCCTCGTCTTCTTTCCCCTCATCCTTCTTTCCCCTCTTCCTTCTCTCCCCATTTCCTTCTGCTCCTCCCATCTTGCCATTCTTTTGTGTGTCATCCTCATCCCGTTCTTCCTTCCAGACTACGTTTCTTTAGCCTCCTTCTCTTTCCAGCTTTTCAGTTCTTGTTATTCCTTTCTCTACCTTTTTCATTGTCTACTGCCTACTCCATTTCCCTTCTCTTTATCTCTTGTAGCTTTTGTCGTCTTTTAATTCTAGTTCTTTCTGTCTTACCTTCTTTTTCATTTCTCCTTCCACAACCTCTCTGCTCATCTGTATCTCATGTTGCTCTTCTTTCATTTCTTGCTTTCTCACGGCCTCCCATCCACGTTTCTCTGATACTTCCCTCTTGCCTCTCTTCTTGTTTACATCCTCTTTGTGTCTCTTTATCTTTTTTATTTGCTCTTTTATTATCCTATCTCTTCCATTTTTATCTCCCTTCCTTTCTTCCATCCCTTCCTTCCATTCTTATTTTTTTACTTTTCTTCATCCCCTCCATCCATCCTTGTCATTTCCTTTTCTCCATCTCCTCCTTCCGTCCCTCGTTTTTCCTTCCTTCCATCCCCTCCTTCCATCATTGTTATTTCTTTCCCTCCATTCCTTCCTTCCATCCGTCTTCTTTCCTTTCCTCCATCTTTTCCTTCCAGTCTCTCACGTTCCTTCTCTCTGTCTCTTCAGCCTTCTTCCCTTCCTTCTATCTCTTCCATCCATGTTTCCTTCCCTCCATCCCTCCCTTCTGTCCTTCTTCCTTCCTTCCTTCTTTCCCTCCATCCCTCCATTTTTCCTTCCCGCCTTCCCCCTCCCCAGTGCGGCTAGGGATGGGCGTGTTGACTCGGTTCCGTTCAGTAAAATTCCGTATATTGGACGGGAAACTGAAGAGAAGGAATTATTTAGAAGGCCTCTCTCTCTCTCTCTCTCTCTCTCTCTCTCTCTCTCTCTCTCTCTCTCTCTCTCTCTCTCTCTCCCCACGTATATTTACATCTATCCCTCCACTTATATAGCGAAATCTATCTCGGTCTCACAATCCATCTGTCTACCTATCTGTCTTCCCATCCATCTGTTTATCTTATCTGTTATCCATCTATCCATGTATCTGTCCGTGGTTCCGGGTAGTAAAATGCGAAATATGGAAGGAAGGAAGGAGGGAGGGAAGGAGGGTCAGAATTATTTAGCAGGCATATTTTCCCATCTCGCTCCAGGCCCGACCCTTCCTTCCCTACTCCTTGTTTACTCCTATTTCTTTCTTCTTCGTTTACTCACTCCTTTTTTTTCCATGTTTACTTATTTTTTTCCTTGTTTACTAGTTCTTTCAGTATTCTTCGTTTCCATGTAGTTTCCCCGTTGAGTGTTATTTATCATAATGCGTTCCATTTCCTTTCCATTTATTCGTTTTTAATCGTTCACCTGCTCTGTCACTTTTCTATTCCTTGATTTCTCTCTGTTTGCTCGTTTATTTGTGTTGCTGCTCATTTAATTGTCGTGTTTATAAGTTATTTTGTTGGAAGACTGTTAAATCGCCTGTACTCTCATTCTGCTTAACACTCGAAGATCTACATTCCCATCGGTTAAGGAAGCTCCCCAACAGCATTTCCTCAGCTATTTATTTTGTTTATTACACCTTGCTGTCCTCGTCTGTGTTAGGTAAATTATTCTTCCATCGCCTCACTTTAAATGCATAACGTGTATAAAGATATTAACCAGCCATTAGGGAGCCTTCTTAACCGAGAAGAATACGGGCCTTGACTCTTGTGACTAATCTCAGCTAAATAAAAGTCTGGTGGCAGCTGGAGGGTTAATGGTACTGGTCCTTTATTAATACTGCCTCCTTTAACTCACTTTCAGCTGAAGAAAATCGCCTGCCGTTGGCTGAAGCAGAGAACTGGAATTGACCGATAAAATGAAGTACTTAGTGTAAACATTGTAATCACTGTAAGTCCTCATTTTTTTTTAATATATTTATTCTCGTAAGATCCAGCTTCACAGTGCATACCGAGTGTAAAAATTTGCTTATTCCGGGGAAAAAAAAAATGTTATGTTTCACATTTTATGCATCACATTACGGTCAGTATAGGAGGTTGGTGTCATGAATTGGAATTTATTTTAAATTGTTGCAGTCGTCTCCTGCTGCTTGTTGAGGGGGTAGTTTGTGCATTAGGTTTGTTAGCCTTGTCTTCATCTACTTTCGTCAACATCATCTGTCACTGCCTAACTCATCGACCCTCTCCGTTCTCCATTTATTGCTCTCTCTCTCTCTCTCTCTCTCTCTCTCTCTCTCTCTCTCTCTCTCTCTCTCTCTCTCTCTCTCTACGTTGGATTGCTAATGCAATAAAGATATTTATCTTGTAATTTTCCGAGAGAGAGAGAGAGAGAGAGAGAGAGAGAGAGAGAGGGAGAGAGAGAGAGAGATGCAGTGGTGACTAACCTCTCAAGGACACACACACACACGCATAGGTCACCATTATCTAATTTCTCCCTCATGCTTATTTATTCCCCTCTTGTTGTTCCTCTTGTTTTCCTCTCTTCCTTCTCCTCCCCTTCATCGAACTCAGACTCTCTCCTTATCCCCTTTGTCTCTTTGTTTCTCTTATATTGTGTCCTCTCTCTCCTTGTGTGCAACTTTGCCGCTCATTTTGTCTCCCCTTTATCAGTCTTTATCCTTTTACTTGTACATTTCCTCTTTCTCCTTCGTTGTCTTTTTGTGCATCTTCTTTAGCATCTCTTTCCCGTTCTGTCTCATTGTCTCTGTCGTCTTATTTCTTCTTTTCAGTGTTACATCTTCTTGCTTCCTTTGTCTTGTTCTTCTTTCTCTGTTTTTTATTCCCTCGCCGTATATCTTTTTTCCATCTCTTCTTATCTCCTGTTTTTCCCTTCTGTCTCATTGTTTATTTCCTGTGTATCTGCTTCTCTTCGTTATTTCCTCTTTCCCGTTCATTATGTCTTTGCTCATTTTTCCTTACGTTTTCTGTCACGTTCTTTATTTCTTTCCATTTCGTTATCTCCTCTTTATCGTTCCCTCATTCTGTTTCTTTATTTCCTCCTTCTCGCTCGCTCTCCCTTTGACCTTTTCATTTCCTCCCCCCCTTGATTTACTGCCATTAAGCGTTTTCGTTTGTGTGACATTTCTTTTGCGAGTGATGGTTTTATGTCCATTGTATATACTGGTACCCTGTTGACTTACGCGCAACTACACATTCCTTTTTTATTCATACTTAGCCAGCATGAGGAAGGGTTAATTCTGGCTGTCACTCCCTCAGAGGAAAAGGTCTGGTTCCGCAGTGAACTTCATACGGTGCGATACAGATATAAATATATGTTAATGACCCTCTACTTACTGCGTTGTAGCCAGCTGCTACTACGGAGGCAGAGAGGACAAGTGAGACCACTGACAGTAACTCAACAACTGGTTTATTCGAACAAGTCAGGCATATATATAGAGGTGTGAATCACAAAGCAAGACTATGAACCAGTCTCGAGCGACCTTCCGCTCACGTGGCTTGTAAGTGTGGGGTCGCAGAAACTAGCGACCACGTAGTTACAGCGTTTTTCTGTCTCTCGTCTCCTCGTCTTACTTTCTAGGCTTTCTCTTTGCGTCCCTGATGTTGATTAATCAGTTTTGTTTATTATTAGGTGTCCATGTCGTTCATTTTTTCCTTTTTCTCATACGTCGTTTTCTTTCATCTCCTGTTGCCTGCACTCCTTATTGATTTCTTCTTGTCCCTCATGCTTATCGTGCATTTCGTCTCTCGTGCTGTCACACTCTCTTTTTATCGATGTCTTCCCTTCCCTTATCATCATACATTTCGTCTCTCTCTCTCTCTCTCTCTCTCTCTCTCAGTTGATATTTTTCTTTTTCATCGTCATCATTCATTCCATATCCTTTTCTCACTCGTTCTTCATATTTAATTCATCTTCGTTCTCACACACTTTACCTTTCGCTTTCTCTTCCTGCTACTTCGTCTCCTCTCACAGTTCTTGCATCAGTGTTTCTGTATCCTTCATTTTGGCCTTTTTCGTATGTGGTCCTCTTTCTGTTGGTCCATTCATTTCCGTGTTCCGCAGGTACCGGAGTGATGGTGGTGAAGTGCATAAGGCGGTAAGGTGGGCGGTGCGTAGTTTAGGGTGCAGTCCTGGCTGTTGTGGGTAACAGGTTGTGGAATGGAATTATGTAACACCATATTCACTGCTCTATCGTATGGCCACATCATCATAAGTATAGCAAAACTGTGCAGCCCTGTCCCACAGAAGGAAACTCTTTCAAACCTATAGGCTGACAGGAAGCGCAAATAATACTTCAGCTAACCCTAAAACAGTATCTGCAACAAGATTATTAGTTAACCCTAAAACTTTTTTCTGTCCGGCTGCTAGGCAGTGCTTTTCGTTAGAACCTTCCTCCTCCTCCTCTTCATCTTCATCCACATCCTTCTTTTCCTTATCCTCATCCTTATCCTTATCCATATCCTCCTCCTCCTCATCCACATCCTTTGTTTCCTCCTCCACATCATCCTCATCCTCATCCTTCTCCTCCTCTTCTCTGCTGGAAACGATCCATGCCAACCCAACTCACAAGTCGCTGTGGAGAAGGGGTGGGGGGAGAATCCCACAACTGGAATACCATAACATGAACTATCAGTGTGATAACAGTCAACGTGATGGGAATTACAGTGGTGCCTAAGTGTTAAGTGACGTAGGAGTGGCGCAGAAGATCGGCCCTCTGTTGCTGTAGGTAGTGTAGGTGGGCTAATGGATCTCGGGAATGGGCTTCCTTGTCTACATTCTGAGTCGGATGTATGAAGTGAAATATTATTGCGTATGCTGTTCCCTGGCTCAGTTTCAGTGCATTCCTCGTCATATCTTCGTTCTCCCACACTGTCTTCCCCCTCCTCAATCATTATTATTTTTTATGTGTCTTGTCTCCGTGTGTGTGTGTGTGTGTGTGTGTGTGTGTGTGTGTGTGTGTGTGAGGCAAGATATGCGCTGACGGCTGTGGCATTTCCTTATTACTCCTGGGGCTGTGGAGGGACAGGCAGGCATAGGATGGGAGGACTGATTATGAGGCCCTAATTGTGAGGCAGGGGCGTGAAGGGAGGTTCTGAGGTGAGGGATGTGCGATGAGTTGAGAGTAGTGAGGAGCGGCGGCTATGATGTGGGGAAGCCTTGTGACGTTTGATTGTAATGTGAAGTAGGATTTATTTAGATTGGAGGTGAGGTAGGGGTGTGAGGTAGAGCACTGATGTGAGATCAGGCTGTGAGGCAGGCGAGGTAGGGGGTTTGAGGTAGAGGTATGAGGTGGCAGGGTTGCAGGTTTTCAGGCGAGGTAGAAGTTTGAGGTGGAGGTAGGCAGTGGCGGTGTGAGGTAAGGTTGTGAGGCAGGATTGAGACGTAAGGTGAGACAGGGATGGGAATAGAAATTTTAGGCTAGGATGTGAGGCAAAAATGTAAGAAAATGAAATGGGGTGGGAGAAAGGCGGTGAAAATAATAAATAAGAAAAGAAAAACAAAACACTGGGACAAGCACACGAGAATGTTCAGAAAATACGAAAATGAAAATCTGAACAAAGCGCACACTGAAAACTGATGTAGAAAATAAAAAGGATATAAAAACAACGGGAATTCTTGACTAAACGGGCGCGGGGATTTCACCTATAACAAACTGACTATCTCGAGGTGAGTAATTTTGGTACATGTGCAACACAGATAGTTTTCTGCTGATTTGTGACTGCAAGAAGCGATTGGAAAAAGACAAAATATACCTATTTTTGGGTATTTAAGGAAGCGGCCAGGTCACCCACGGTAATGTTTACCGATAATCCCACAGACTGGCCGCGTTGTATGCTGCCAACAATCGTTCCAATTGGGCGCGTCAGTGTATCACGTGTCAAAGCTCTGGGAAACTTAATGATTTAACCTAACCAGACCAACCCTACCAGCCAAACCTCACTTGCATTTGACAGGCGGCTTTCAGAACTGAAAATGCGCGTTAAGAACATTAAATATGGCCGGTTACTGTAAGACGTCGGAGGAATATTTACGTTTTGTAAATCTTCATTTATAGCATTCAGAAGTTAGTCTATAAAAATGATCAGCAATAGCAGTGGTAATTCGGGAATAATAACACGTATATAACCTGTGAAAAACTCTTTTCAATAGGCAATATGGAGAGGCTGCTCCCGTATGGTAAAGAATTAATTGAACAATAATAAAAATATGGAAATTCTATCTATCTGTCTATGCCAGACGCCTTAATCCCGTAAGGGGTGGAAATTATAAAATCCAAAGACGAAAGAAAAGCAAAACTGAAAAAAGTAAGAAATATATAGAGAAACTGAATGAAGGGGTTAGAGAGAGGAGAGAGAGAAAGCCAATCAACAAGTTCAGAGGTAAAGCGAAAGTGAAGGTGGAGGGGACAAGCTTTGCTCATTTATTCACCCTGAGAGAGAGAGAGAGAGAGAGAGAGAGAGAGAGAGAGAGAGAGAGATCCTGGACAATGTTGTATTTTCTCTGCTTAACCTCCTGCTTTCTCTGTGCCTCACTTCTGCCTCATTCCTGCTTTGCCTCTATGTGTGGTCTCACTCTTATCTTATGTGTCCATGTCTCTGCCTCGCCTCTGCCTTCGTTCTTCCTCACTTGTGCCTTATCCTTGCTTCAACTCTACCTCCTTCCTCACTCTTACCTCAGAATATCCTCACCTCTGCCTAGCCCTACCTTAGCTTGGTCTCATTTCTGCCATAACCTTGCCTCCATCCTGCTTAAGTCTAGTTTCATTCATGCCATACCTTTAATATGTGTTCATCTCTTTTATCCCATCTTAGTTTTGCCTTGTTAGTTTCTTAGTTCGTCCTTGCTCCTATCTTATGCCCCTGTCTTTGTAGTGCCTTGCCCGTGTCCAAATTGTACCTTGCCTCTATCTTAGTTGTGCCTTTCACCTTTTTTAGCTCTACCTTTTCCCTATCTTAGTAGTGCTCTTCCCCATTCTTAGCTCTGCCTTGCTCCTTTCATAGCTCTGCCTAGCTCCTATCTCCCCTCTGTCTCACTCTCTCCTCAACCCTGCCTCACAGATGTAATCCATGGCTTGCTTTTTCCCCACCTCAGTCTCAGCCATGCCTCACTCTTACCGTATCCTTCTCTGCGACTCTCTTCCCTTCAACCCTCCCTTCTCAGTGATCCCCTTTTCACCTTCCATTTCACTCTCTTCCTGGATACTCGTCTCCCTTCCTCTTCCCTCTTCCTGTCATTTCCCTTTCTTCACATTTCCCTCTCCCCACTTGCTCCCCTCTCTCCTTCCTTCCTCATTTGTCTCTCCTTCATGCTCCGCTTCCATCCCCTCCCTCACGCTCTTTCCTCTTACTCTTTCCTCTCTCTCATCATTCGACGCTTCTCCCTCTCCCACTTGCATGTCCTTCAGCTTTTGGTTTTTCTTCTTCCTTTCGCTTACTTCTCATTCCCCATTCCCTCGTTTCCCTCTTCTCCCTTCCTCTTTCCTGCCTCTTCCCCTCCATCTCTCACATCTCTCTCTTCATTCAACCCTCCTCCCCTCCCCCCGCAGAAGCCAGGAGGCCTCAAGTTGTCCCTCCACCCTCCCGCACCCTCGCCCTAACTTGTCCTCGTCTCAGCCTGGGTTTTGAAGTCTCATCTCCTTCCTTATTCCTTCCCTCCCTCTTCTTCCTCCCCCTTTTCTCCCTTTCCCCCATCTGATTTCCATTTTCCACCCTGTTTCTGTTTCCCTTCTTCTCTCTCTCCATATATCATCACTCATTACCCCTCCCCTTCTTCTTCCTTCACATTTTTCCCCACTCTTCCTTCTTAGTTCTTTTTCCTTCCCAGTTCCCTTCGTCTCTCTTTCTCCACCCGCTTCATGTTTCCTTCACTTTCTCCATATCATTACCTCCCTTCACACATCACCCAACTCCTTCCTCCTCCTTCCCATTTTTCCCCGTCGCTTCCTTTTTAGTTCCTTTTTTCTCCCCAATTCCCTTCGTCTTTCTCTTCCCCCCCCCCTTTCATATTTCCTTCACTTTCTCCTTTTCATTACCTCCCTCTACCATCTGCTTCCTCCTTCTTCACCATTCATTACTTCTTTTTCCGTGAAGGATGACACATTCACACCACTATTGAGAAATAACTCATGAAAAGGCCGTTCTGAGACCTGAATAAATATTTATTTATCGTATGTAACTGCAGGTTACGCAATAAATTTTTTTACAGCCATGAAATTTTCAAAGGACATAATGATCTAGTGGCTGAGGAGTACACCACGGCAGACCAGTAAAACGCCTTTGTCGGCGAGGTACGAGCGAGGCCATTTAATCCAAAAGCATTGAAATGTCGCCTTACACCCCGAGGATGCTTAGAGTATGTTGATGGCTGTCTACCTACCAAGGTTCATTCCTTTACGACAAACTGTCTGGCCTGTGGCCCTCTTTTGAAGATTTTCGACATGCTGCACTTGGCGCGTCAAGTGCCACGTGCACCGCCGGGGTGTGATGAAACCTATCAAAAATAAATCTTAAAGAGTTGGGTTTTCATATGGTGCAAACCACACAGTGATCGGCCCTGTGGTTGCTGAGATACAAGCTTCTCAAAAGCGTTAGGTCGGGCCTGGTCGGGTCGGACTGGGTCGGGCCGGGCCGGGTTGGGCCGCTCATATGTGAGAAAATGCCACTACTTGACAAGAGACTCTCGAGGGCTTCGCCCTAGCTAGTAACCATTTGAAATATACCAGAGGTAATGGTTATAAAACAAACGTATAACATCACATCAAGCAAAGCATTTCTCCCCCTCCTCTATCCCACCTTCTTCCTGCTTCCCTCCCTCTCCCCCATCTCACCTTCCATCGCTGTCTTCATCCCTCCCTTATTTCATACTTCCGTCCCCCCATATTTTCCCACTTTTTTGTTTCTTCTCCCGTCTTTCGTTAACCATTTTCCCTCTCCTTTCCGTTCTACCTCATACCAATTCCTATTCTCTCTCTCTCTCTCTCTCTCTCTCTCTCTCTCTCTCTCTCTCTCTCTCTCTCTCTCTCTCTCTCTATCTATCTATCTATCTCTCTGTCTATCTATCTATCTCTCTCTTTCTCTCTCTTTCTCTCTCTCCACCACTCCCTCCCTAACTTGTCCACGTCTCGGGCTGGCTTCTGGAGTCGGGGTAACTTCTGCCCCTGAGTTTTTCCTTCATGTTTGTGTTGTTGTGTTGTGGGGGGTGGGGTGGGGGGTTGAGGAAGGAAATGAAGTGGAGGAAGAAGTTGAGAAGGAAGAGGAAGAGGAAGAGACCAAAAGTGGAGGAGGAAAGTTGAGAAGGAAAGAGGGGATGGTGGGGAAGGAGGGCTGGGGGGAGGGGAATTACGCGGAGCAAGAAGTTGAGAGGATGAAGCAGGAAAGGAGTGAGTGAGAGGAAGAGGAAGGTAAGGAGAGGCTAAAGAGGGATGAGGAGGAAGAGGAAGGGAAAGAGTCAGAAATGAGGGAGGAAGGTGGGAAGGAAGAAGAAAAGGAAAGAAATGAAGTTGAGAATGAAGCGCACTGGGGAGTGAGGGGAAGGGAAAATAGAGAGGAGCTTGTGCAGGTGAGAGGATAAAGGGAAGCGGGAAATGAGAAGAGATGGAATTGATGCAGACGAAGAGATTGAGAAGGAGTACAGGTAGCAAGAGGCCTGGGCTAAGGTAGCTTACAGGAAAAGGGCAGGAAAATGAAAGAATTGACAGGGGAAAAAGAAAATTATCCTTGCTGTGTTTACCCTCGGTAAGAGGATGTGAGACTGAGAAGAGCACTGCTCGAAACAGAATAAGACTGTGGTATTCGGAAGAGGTAGTAAACACAATAAAGAAAGAAAATCATCATCATCATCATCATCATCATTAACATCAATATCATCATCATCATCATTAACATCAATATCATCATCATCATCATCATCATCATCATCATCATCATCATCATCATCATCATCATCATCATCCCCAGTATTAAAGGAGTGTGGCAGGATCCAGAAGTAGGAAAAGTAGAGCTGGGTACATAGTAGAATGAAGCATACAGCCACTCATTTATTATGCTGGAATCGGTTGAAGAAAGTGAGGCTGAATCTGAAAAAAAAAAAGAAATAAAGAAAAAAGGAAGGGAAGTTATGTGGTATATATAAAAAGGAAGAGAACAAGGAAGAAACTGATAATTTCTCAAACTCCAAAGAATAAAATAGGTGAAAAAAAAAATAACGAATTGTTCTGGTGATAAGGGGATTAATGGTACCAATTTTAAACTCTTAGGCTCACTCTGGAGGCTCTCTATGACCTGGAAAAATTATATGCCCATAACTGAAATTGAATGCAAGAGTTACTCCGACTATGTAAGAGTTAAATAAGCAGCAAGTGAAGGAGAAAGGAAGCTGTTATATGTGGAAAGGTGTAAAGGAAGAGGGACAGAACAGAAAAAAGGGAACAACAGGGGACAGGAAAGAGGTCGAAGGGGTGGATGGTGGAAAGAAACAAAATTCGAAAAAGGAGGAAGGGAGGGAGAGAGGGAAACTGGCGAGAGAAGGAAGTTTGAATAGAAAGCGAGAAGGGGAAAAGTTGGACTGAGTAAACTTGGTAACAGATAGAGAGAGTAACAGCGTCAAAATAAAAGAAAAAGGGAGGGTGGAGGAAGAGGGAGCAGCAAAAAAAAGAACTAGCAAGAAGATGAGCGAAAGCAAGACGAAAAGAAGAGAGAGGGAGGTAAGGATGAAAGAGGAGGGAGGAGAAAACGTATTTCTATCCATTTATCTATATTTACCATGTCTCTCTCTCTCTCTCTCTCTCTCTCTCTCTCTCTCTCTCCCTCTCCCCCCTACACACACACACACACACACACACACACATATATATAACATATATATATATATATATATATATATATATATATATATATATATATATATATATATATATATATATCTCACATCATAAGGGGGAAAATACGTAAAATGGTAATATAGCTCCAACCACATCCAGAAGTCGAAAAAACAAGATAAAATTGAAGGAGAAATTCAACTAGAAGGAACAGAGTGTAAGGCAAAAACATTGATTCTGCAGCTAAAGCAAAAAAACGTTAAAATAGGTGAATAAAAAGCGAACTAAATGAAAAGGAAAACACGAAAAGGAAGTGAAGCGTATACGTAAATATAGTGGACTGAAAGGCAGTGAGTCTGGAATGGAAAAATATAGATTCTTAAGCTAAGAATAAACACACACACACACACACACACACACACACACACACACACACACACACACACACACACACACACACACACACACACACACACACTTCAAGGAGAAAATTAGGTGGATTAAAAGAAAAACGCCTGAAATAAATATTTCTTTACATCTGCCTATCTCTCTAAGTGTCTCCATCTATCTATCTCTCAACTTATCTTTTTTGTCTGTCTATTTATCTAACTATCTAAACGGTATATATACAGTGTGTGTGAGTGTGTGTGTGTGTGTGTGTGTGTGTGTGTGTGTGTGTGTGTGTGTGTGTGTGTGTGTGTGTGTGTGTAAATAGGAATAAGGTGAAGTAGAGAGAAGAAAAAAGAGATAATTAAAGTCAAAATTAAAGAAAATTCGACTAAAAGTGAGTGAGTCTGGCAGGAAAAACATGGTGTCTTGTAGGAAAGGCAGAAAAGGGAAGAACTTTTTAATAGGATCACGCTGAAGAGTTTTTGAATACTACTCTGCAAAGTTACTCTCTCTCTCTCTCTCTCTCTCTCTCTCTCTCTCCTTTTCTTGTAATTCTTACGGTTTCCTCATTTCATTCTCTTCCTTTTATCTCATCTTTTCTCCTTGCAGTTGCTCCTCTTTCTTTTCCATCTCTTCATTTCGTTTCTCCACCATTCCTTCCTCTCATTTCATTTTCTTTCCATCTCGGTTTTTTTTCTCCTTCCTTCTCTCTTCACACTCCTCTCCTGTACTTTGCTTCCTTTCTTATTCTTTTCTTTCCTTTCTCTCTTTCTCACCATGTACTTCGGTTTCCAAAGTTCCCTCTGTTCTTCCTCTTGTTCTTTTCCTTCCCGTTTCTCTACTATTCTGTTCTCTTCGCTTTCCTTTTCTTCTTTCCTCTTCTCCTCTTCGTTTTTTTTTTGTTTCCACTTTCCTCCATTCCTTCGTACAGTCCCCATCCTTCCATTCTTTTATCTCTTTTTTTTTCTTTTGTATTTTCTTTTATCATCTCTCCTTTTCATCTACTGTTTTCTATGTTCCCTCTCTTTATCTTGTTTCTTTTCCTCCATTCCATTTTCTTTGTTTCCTCCTGCTTTCTCTGCTTCTCTTCATCTGTCTTCTCTTTTTTTTCTCGTTGTGTTTATCTTCATGTTTCTTCTCCTTCCTTCGTCATGTCTCTTCCCTCCTCATTTCTCTTCTCTTCTCTACTTCTCTTTCTTTCTCTCTTGTCTCATTTCCTCTTCTCTCTTTTGTGCTCTCGTCTCATCTACTGTTTATCCATCCCTTCATTTCGTCTTTTCCATTCCCTTTTCTCTTATCTTTCCTCTCTTCCTCTGTCTTCTCTTATTTCATCTCCCCTTCCCCTACTCTCCATCCGTTCATTCTTTCCCCTCCTTCCCCCATTCTCCTCTCTCTCTTTCCCTCTTCGCCTCTTCTCCTATCATCTTCTCTCTTTTTCCTTTCTTTCTCTTTTCTCCCTTTTTCTCTCCAGCTCAGCGCTTAGGTTTGCAAAGCTGACCCGTTCCCCTTACAGCCCAGATCTGTCTCGCTGCTCCCATTCTGAATTCCTAAAATGCTCTCTCTCTCTCTCTCTCTCTCTCTCTCTCTCTCTCTCTCTCTCTCTCTCTCTCTCCCTCTCTAAATTAAAGCCTTTGATGGGAGAGATTATTCAGTCCTACTCAACCTCCCCCTCATGTTATTTTTCTCACTAACTTCACAGAGGATTCGCTGCTCTGGCCGGGTTACACGAGATCACGTTGGGTTGGGTTGGGTTGGGTTAAGTTGATTAATTTTCGTCTTCCTGGTTCTGGTTAGGCTTGATTTTTTTCTACATTAGGGTGGAATATATCAGTTTAGTTTGGATGTCGGTTGATATGGTTGGATTAGATTTAACTTGGCTGGCTTCTCTTTTGTTTTGGTTAAGGTGTTTGAGGCAGGGTTAGGTTCACCTCAGCTGAAATTATTTGGACTGGATTATTATGTTATTTGCTATCAGATTTCAGTATATAATGTTTGTTCAACTTAAGATTTGTTGAGATAATTAATTTTTTAAATACTGGGCTACTGTCCATCAAGAATTCAGTTTGAGTTTTTCATTTCCCCGCCCTCAGTACACACACACACACACACACACACACACACACACACATATATATATATATATATATATATATATATATATATATAGAGAGAGAGAGAGAGAGAGAGAGAGAGAGAGAGAGAGAGATTGATTGATAATATACCGGTATATATTATCATCATCATCATCATCATCCGGACCTCCTATCCCACCCAAGGGCAGGGTGAGGAGTAGCAATGTCCAGACAGTACAAACTTGCCCAATCCAAATAGGCCACACTTCCATTCACTCATCATTCAAGCCCCCGGAATCTTTGCTCTACCGGATACGCCAAAAAACATTCACCACATTCTGCAGCTTCACACAAATGTATCCGTTTGAGTCAATCCGGACGCTGCCATGCTCACAAGGGGTGCCAAAATCCCTGATCATGCATTTCTCCTCACAACATTCATCCAGCCAGCTCGATCTCTTGTCAGTTCCCTAGCCTCACCGACTTCCAAACCTCTCTTCCACAAACACTCATCCACCATATCTCTCCACTTTCTTCTTGGCCTACCTTGCCTCCTCCCTCCTTCAAATTCGCTCAGGTATACCTTTTTCACCACTCTATTGTTATCCATTCATTCCACATGACCATACCATCTCAGGACACTCTCTTCGATTCTGTTGTCCACCGCCTTCCTCATTCCACACCTTTCACGAATCACACTATTTCGTATCCTATCCACCCTCTGTACTCCACATACATTCCTCAGCAGTCCCATCTCCACTGCTCTTACTCTTGACATTTCATTTTCATGCCACACCATAGTCTCACATCCATATGTTAGTGTTGGCACTAAAACTCCCTCATGTAAGCCTCGTGCAGCTGCAACACTCAAGCCTCTGTTCCTTATCAAGGCCTTCATTGCACCAGCTACTTTTCTTCTTTGTGTCACTCTGCTTTCAACTTCTTTTTCACATTTTCCTCTCTTTTCTATCACTGTACCCAAGTATTTGAACTCTCTCCAATTCCAGTCTCTCTCCATTCACTGTGACATCACATTGGGAGTCCCCTTCTCTCTCAGTAACCATCACTTTACTCTTCTCTACATTTACTCTCAAGGCACGACGCTCACAGACATCAGCAAAACTCTGCAATAGTCCACCAAGCTCCTGTCCGGTACTTGTATGTAGTACTGCATCATCAGCATACAACAAATTTGAGATATTCCATCCATCACCATTCATTACCAACGCCATCCCTCTCTCCATTACTCGTGTTTTCACTTCTCTCACCACCCCATCCATATATACATTGAACAGCCATGGGGACATCACACAACCTTGTCGCACGCCCACACCGATCGTGAACCATTCACTTAGATGCCCATTAACCCTTACACATGCTTCGCTGCCATCATAAAAACTCTTGAGAGCACCTAGCAGCTTACTGTCTACACTGTACATGCGCAAGACTTTCCACAATCCCTCTCTGTCTACTTTGTCGTATGCTTTTTCCAGATCCATGGATGCCATAAACACCGTATGGCCTTCTCACAAGCCTTCTCTGCTATCTGTCTCACTGCAAATATTTGATCCACACGTCCTCTACTACTCCTAAAGCCACGCTGTTCATCACTCACTAGGACTTCTGATATCTCTTTTACTTCCTGTATAATAATTCTTCCATGTACCTTCCCTACCACACTCAATAAACGTATGCCACGATAATTCTTGCACCTACTTCGCTTACCTTTTTTTTTTGTACAGGGGTACAGTCACAGCCTTTTTTCACTCTGCATGCACAGTTTCACTCATCCATGCCTTCTTACATATCTCCAGCAAGCACTTCATTCCACTTTCACCACATCACTTAAGTATCTCTGCATACACCTCATCAACCCCAGCTGCTTTCCCATTTTTCAGCCGTTCCACAGCGCTCTTCACCTGTGCGAGTGTCACGTCTCCTGGCAGTGCATTCCTTCACTGCACACCCCCCTAAACCAGTCATGTTTACAGCCGCTTTGCTCTCTGTTCCCACTCATCAGGCATTCAAAATATTCTTTCCATCTGTCCTTACTTCATCTCCATGGGTTAGTAACCTACCAGCAGCACCCTTCACACTATCACATTTCTTTCCGCTTCCACCCCTACATTTCCGCACCTCTTTCCAGAATAACTTCCTATACATATAAAATACTGTAATATTCTAATTACAGGCCCAGTATTACCCTAGTTGTAGTAAAACTTGCACTAAAACTGAATCGATATTTGAATAAAAGTAATTTCTTGTATCGAGACCAGTAAACGAGCCCAGTATATTTCCAGTTTTTCCTAAAATCTGAAATAATAATCCTTGTCTCGAATCAAAGCACTCTTCCCCTTGCCCCCTTCATTGCTTTCCTTTGCTTACTCCTCTCCGCTTCCCTTCTCTTTCCCTTTTTCCCCCTTACCCCCAACCCCAGACTATTCTTCTTCAAGCCCGTTGTCTGCTGCACATTTTTTTTTTTTAGTCCCTCCCCATTTCCCAGTATTTTCCCTTTTCCCCCTCTCGTTTCATACTTCCAGCTCCTTTCATCCCTTTCTCTTCCATATCCCCTATCTCCTTCTCTGTCCCTCACCCCTCCCATCTTTTTCCTTCCCTCCTTGTACCCCTTCCACTCCTTCCCCTTCCTTCCCCCAACTCCCTGTATTCCCACCCTACCCCCCCTTCACCCCCCCAAAAAAAAAAAATGTATATAAAAATGTTGGTATCAATTTGTCGTGGCGCTGAGTATTATCGCATGGAAGCCGTAACAGGTCCCCTCCATGTACCTCCTCTCACCCCGATTTAGTCCGGCAAAAATGAGGTTTGTGAGGGTGGTTGGTGAGTGGGGAGAGGATGGGGAGAGGGGAGGGGACGGAGAGAGATGGGGAGAAGGGAGGGCATGGGGAAGTATAGGGAGAGGATAGGAGGTGCGGGAAGGGGGAAACAGGAAAAGTTGGGGAAGTAAAGAGAGATGAGGGGAAAATTGGGGGATAAAGTGAGATGTAGGAGAAACTATGTTGGGGAGGTGGGTCAATGGAGGAAGGACAGGGAGAGGGGAGAAGGTGGGGAAAGGGGAGAGTAAGAAAGGGGAGGGGAGGAAGGACGTGATGAGGGAAATTAGGGATTGTCGTAAGAAGTAGGAAAAGCGTCGAGTGGGTAAGAGAGAGGGTAGGCAGTGGGGGAAGAGATTATAAGAGGGGACGGGACAAAGGGGAGGACATGAAAAGCTGCGAAGGGGCCATGATTACAGGTAGGAACAGGGAAGCATTAGGGAGGAAAACACAGACAAATTCGCAGCGGAAGTGGGAGAAAAAAGGATACGTAGTGGGACGTAGAGAATCATCGGGAAAGCTGGGGAGAGGAATGAAGAAGAGAAGAGAGGGGATATAAATGGTAGCGAGAGGTAGAAGTGAGGAGACATGTAGAAATGGGAAAAGGAATAGAGGCACAGGGGAAACGCTTAGGAAAGAGGGAGCGCAGGGGGGGGGGGGAATTGGGTAGGAAACGGATATAGAAAGGGAAAATGGGAAGGGGCATTAGGGACAAAGGGTAGGTGGTTGGAGGGGGAAGACATAGGGGAGAAAAATGTGGTGTATTCATGCAGTGCGTATTATTGGTGACGACTGCAAGGATTACCAATATACACAGCGATCCTCTGATTGGATGTGGCAGGAGGATTGGTCACGTTCGGGGGGGGATTTACGGGGGTGGGGCTGGGGGAGGAGGATTCAGGAGGTTTGGGGTTGTGGAGGTGAGGAGGATTTAGGAAGAGGAGGGAGGAGGGCAGTGCTGTGAGGTTGGTGAGGAATGGGAGACATACGGAAAGTTGGAGGAGTTGTGCGAGTGCGAAGAGGAGGAGATGAAAGGGGTTGTTGTGGGATTGTTGAGGAATGAAGAGATTAAGGAGGGTGAAGGCATTAAGAAGGAAGAATATTAAGTGGAGATGAATGAGGAAAGGAAAAGTTCGTCTGTTTGGGGGTACGAAATTGTGGAGTTAATTAGAATGTGGAATTTGGGGAGGAGGAGGAGGAGGAGGAAGGGGGGAAGTTGCGAAATGGATGAGGAAGAGAGGATGAAGGTTGGGGGTGGGGGAGAAGAGGTTGGGGTTTGGTGTGGTAGGGAGGTTTGGAGGGGTTGCGATTGCGTGAGGATGGCGATGGGGGGGAGGTAAAAAAGGAAAAAGGTATTAAGAAGTGGAGATCATAAAGAAAGGGGATAAAAAGGGTGGTAATTAGAGGACTAACGTTTGAGCTTAAAAAACAATGGAGAAGGTAGGAGAGGTGAGAGAAAGAGTAGGAGAAGATGGAACGAAGAAAATGGAGGGAGAGGAGGAGTGGATGGGGAGGAAAGTAGGAGGAGTCTGACTGCGGAGGAGGGAGGAAACTTTGAGAAATGCACAGGGGCGGAAGGAAACGTAAAAGACGAGTAGGAAAAGCCGAGCCGAAGAAGATGCTGAGAATGCAAGGAAGCAGAAGAACAGAGGCATAAATTGGAGAAGTTATCCAGGAAAGTTGGAAACACGAAAGGATAAGGAAGGAAAGAAGCGGGGGAAGACGGAAAGTTGAAACGAAGAGAGAGACGCAAAGAAACAGAAAAGAATGGTGAGGTAGAATTAGAGACGAGAAATACGAATGGCATATCAGTGTTTGTCCTGTTCACCTCCCTTTTGAAACCCGGTCTTACAGATAAGTAGTATGTCCTTGCATATGCTGACATTTAATCACAACCTGTCCGTTCTTTTTTGCATAGACTCTGACACACACAGATAGAGCCAGGACAACAGTTGGACGTCAATTTTCACTTATTTTACTACAGAAGCGACTATTCGATTTTGTACTTGGCGAGAATGGGGAAGCTCTAATTATGACTTAGGTTCTACGGTAAGTCCATCAGGAAGATCCAGTCCCCTGCAGTGGACTATGCACAGACGAATAAAGGATAAGAATAACAAGGGAAAGAAACAGTGAAATGGTGAAAGAAGAAAACAGAGAACTAGAAGCACGAGAGAGAAGAGATTATAACCAGACACTGACTATAGATTCTCCTTGCATACAGTTCAGGGAAGGAGAGCGCTAGCATAGACTGAAGAACCTATTTACAGAAGATGGGAGTGAGAAAGAAAAGCGAAATAAAAAGGAAAGTCGAAAGGAGAGAGAGAGAGAGAGAGAGAGAGAGAGATTTTATGTATAGATTGAATGTTGCTCTCTCTCAGCGCTATTGTGCGATACGGGGATGGATTCGTGGTCGCTATTTCGTTATCCCGGGGTGGCCATGCGTTAACTCGTAATAGTAAAACCAAGTGCAGTAGTGTGGGGTGAATTGGGAGGCCTGTGTCGTTTGTTTGGGAATGCGGATGATGGTTGTGTTGGAGGTGATCGTTTGTGTTGGTGAGGGTGAGTGATGTGTGAACTTGTGATGAGGTAGGCTTTGTGTGTAGGGAGGTGTACGTGTGTGTGTGTGTGTGTGGTGTGTGTGTGTGTGTGTGTGTGTGTGTGTGTGTGTGTGTGTGTGTGTGTGTGTGTGTGTGTGTGTGTGAAAATCTATCCCTTTTTCCCATTTATAGGGGAGAAGGGATACTGTCTAGTTTCCTGCTTCTCATAACCCCTTCACAGTGGATGCTTTTCTTGAACTGGGGAAAGAATAGGATAAAAAAAAAAAAAAAAGGAGCAGCTTCATATAAAAGGATTAATGGAAGTCTGTCGTAACATGAATAAAATCCCCTGTGCATCGCAAGAATTAAAAAAAAAAAAAAGTAGTGTGATGGTACTAAACGTGACTGAGAGGGACGACTGTAGGTTCATACTTTTGTTTTATTTTCCTACATTAAGCACAAGATTAGTATGAGGGTAAATTTCTAGCATTTCACACTCGGTTGGCTGAAAGAGCAATCAGGCCTCCCGTCTTTTCTCAAACTGGAGGGTGTTCATTTGCTCTCCCACGGGCTGGATATTTCTGTCTAGTATTAATTTCCAACGACTGTCAGACGATTTTATTTATATGGGAGTTAACCTCTAAAAACGTCTGTCCTGTAGCAAGATCAAAATGCAGAATGAATTTGAGAGAGAGAGAGAGAGAGAGAGAATTTCATTTATATATCCCTCTCCAAACTTTCGCACTTTCTAAAACCTTCTCCCCGGTTAAGTACAGTAATTATTTTTCCGCCCCGTGATTCCGAAAAATGTGAGGTTCAGGAATATTTTTTTAAGGCGGCCATCATTATCATGCGAATCTAATGAGGGCAGGCGTCCATTAAGGCAAAGTTTTTTTTTTTAGAATGAGACGAGGGAGGAATGTGTGTGTGTGTGTGTGTGTGTGTGTGTGTGTGTGTGTGTGTGTGTGTGTGTGTGTGTTTAATCTGTTATGTCTGTGTATGAGGATGTGTTTGATCGTATTGTATGTGTGTTTGTTGTATGCGTACTTTGTGTGTGTGTGTGTGTGTGTGTGTGTGTGTGTGTGTGTGTGTGTGTGTGTGTGTGTGTGTGTTTGTGTGTGTGTGTGTGTTTAATCTATTATGTCTGTGTATGAGGATGTGTATGATCGTATGGTATGTGTGTTTGTTATATGCGTACTTGTGTGTGTGTGTGTGTGTGTGTGTGTGTGTGTGTGTGAGTGTTTAATCTATTATGTATGTGTATGAGGATGTGTATGATCGTATGGTATGTGTGTTTGTTATATGCGTACATCTGTGTGTGTGTGTGTGTGAGAGAGAGAGAGAGAGAGAGAGAGAGAGAGAGAGAGAGAGAGAGAATGAAGGAATGCCTGCTCAGTGTAAAACAAAAGTCCCATTGCTCTCTCTCTCTCTCTCTCTCTCTCTCTCTCTCTCTCTCTCTCTCTCACACACATTTTTATTATGCAAAAATGGAGGGCAATCGTAGACCATATTTTCCCATACGTATAGTACTGCAATTATATTTTGAAAATAAATAAGTCTGTGGAATATTCGTGTGTAATATATGGTAATTATAAATATGTAAACAAATAGATAGATTGATTGATAGAGATAGATAGATAGATAGATAGAGAGAGAGGGAGAGAGAGAGAGAGAGAGATGCTCTGGCTCTTGGACAAAAATTACGTTTCTTTGCCCTGTTGTTTTTATCTCTTGCACATCAACGTAAGTGAGAAAGGTGGAGACAGATAAGAAAAAGGGCAATGAAAAATAAGGGAAGTTAAGTAAAGGGACATAGAAAAATAGGTGAAATAGCGACGCTGAAAAGGGGCTTTATTGAAAGGGATGGAATAACGAGAAGGAGGCAGAGAAGCGGGGGAGGAAGTAAAGAGACCGAGAAAAGAGAAACGAGAAAAAGATGACCGAAAGACAGAAGGTAAAAGAGCATGTGTGAAATGTCAACACCGTGTGGACCCGTGTAGGGGAGAGGGGGAGACTGGGGAGGGAGATTGGGGGATTGGAGAAAGGCTGGGGTTAAGGGAAATTGTTGGGAATGAAGGAAGAATTACTGGTTGGGCAAAGACTGAGGATTAGGAGAACGATTGGAGGATTAGAGAAGAGAAGCCGGAGTGGAACAAAATGCTGATGAGGGAAAGATCGGGGCAAGGAATAAAAATACTGATTGAGAACGCCTGGATAATTATAGACAGGTTGGGGCCGATGGAAGCAGGATGCTAATTGAAGAAACACTGGAGGATGTGGGAAGAGAATATTGACTGGGGAAAGAGAATGTTGAGTACGGAAAGACTGGAGGCTGAGAATGGAGGATACTGACTGAGAAAGAGTTGTAGTGGTAAATAGACGAAGCCTGATGGAAGAGAATGCTAATTATGGAAAAGAGTGGGCATTAGGTTGAACAATGCTGACTGCGGAAAAGATTTAGGATTAGATCAACTTTAGGGCTGAGGGTGGGCGATGCTGATTTCACGGTGTGAGAAAGAGGATCAGAAAATAGTTTATACTGAGGGAAGAAAATGCTGGTTGAGGAAAAGCTGAGGAATTGGAGAAAGATCAGGGACTGAGGGAAGAAGATAATGCTGGTTGGGGAAATTTCGAGGGCTGGAGGAAGAGTACGAGTATGTTAAGAGGGGAGAGATTGGGGATTACGAGGAAGATTGGGTTGAGGGAATATAATATTGCATGGGAAATGTTGAAGATTGTAATTGGACAGGCAGAAGATTCTTGAGGAAAGACTGCAGACTGCTGAGGAAGATTGGGACTAAGGAAAAGTTGGCGATTAGAAGAAAATCTAAGGATTGAGAAAGATTGGAGCCGAAGGAAGAGAATGTTAACTGGCAGTTAATACACTCCATAGTAATTACACTTAGGTAAGAGAAGTATCATTGCAATAGAATCTTCCTTTACGACCAAATATAGAAAACAAACATGTAATAGTCTGCATTTTAAGCTTTCCCTGCCAAGATGTAAATATTATATCAGCTATTTTTACCACCTCCAGTCGATCGTATTTCATTTGGAAAAGAGCTCTCGCACTGAAGCTAATAATGAAACCTGTCTAAGATATTCAGTTCGAAAACTCTCTAGAGCCAAGCAGTATCGTCTGGAGAGAGCAAGAACTGAAAAAGAAAAAAAAATGGGGCATCGTATTGAAGAGTACAAAGAATGGCATTACTCAGTCAAATATATTAACTTTAACCAGAGGATGCAACTTGTATTTTCACCCTGGTACCGAACGAACAGTTTTACTAACAATTTTATGCTGGTTTGTAGAGTCCCCTAATAATGGTGGGTTTAATTAAGGCAAAATTAATCTAACTCTTCCATTTCGAAAAATATCTTACAGACTGAATAAAATGATATGCAGAGAGTAGTAATAATATAGCAAAGACGTCATGAGGTTGAAATATTTATCAAAACTGGAACACTTTTACTGACATTTCTTCCTCTCTCTCTCTCTCTCTCTCTCTCTCTCTCTCTCTGTTTCTTCCCCTTCCTCCATTGCTCTCTGTCATGCCTTTTTCTCACTCCGCTCTTTCCGCTTTCATCCGTCTCTCTACTTCCCCCCATTTCTTTTGATCTCCCTTCTTCTCTCCCATTTTTCTGTTTTACTTCATCTCTCTCCGATATTCTTTTTCTTATCCCTCTGTTCATACTTTCCTCTCTCTCTCTCTCTCTCTCTCTCTCTCTCTCACACACACACACACACACACACACACACACACACACACACACACACACACACACACACACACACACACACACACACACACACACACACACACACACACACACACCGCTCGCTGGTGCACTGGTAACGCTCTCGCCTGCCAACTGGTGGACGGGAGTTCGCGCCTCGCTCAGGTTGCGAAAAGTTTCACTGACGAAGTGGGTGGTTACTGTCCCCCTTGAGCAAGGGGACGGGTGTGTGCGTGTGTGAAGGTCACAGCCTTGCCCTTAGATCGGACTATATGAGCTCTCAGCTCCCTTCCGGAAGGGTAAAAGCTGACGATCACGACCATCAAGTGATCCTGACCGACCCGGTGAATTACACACACACACTGTTCTATCCTCTTTTTACTCCCTTGACGTACATAATGTTTCCTCTTCCATGTACATCAGTGCGCCCCCTTCCCCCATTCTCCCTCACTTTTTACAATCTTCTCTTCACTCTCTTAGTCTTGAACACACTTTCCCTCCTTCCATATATAGCGCACCCTCCCCTTCCTCTTTCTGACTTCCGGAACTCCCCTCACATATTTTTTTATCATCACCTGTCATACGTTTTCATTTTTTCTCATACTTCCTTCAGACTGACTTTGGAGTTTTTTTTTTCTTTGTCTTTCTTATTCCGCGCCGTACTTCCTGTCTCCTCTCCATTTAGCCATTTCCTCCTGCCTTCTTATTCTGCTTTGGTTTCTGTTTTCTTCCTTCCCTCCATCTTTCGCGTTGCACTTTCTCTTTATTTACCTAAGTTCCTTCTGTTTCCCTTCTTTTCTGTTTCTGACCTTCATATCATTTCCTTTTAACCTCTTCCATCTTTCAGCCTCTCTTCCATCAGCAGTTGTCTCTTTTCCTTTCTTTTCTTTCTTTCTTTTTTTTTTTGTATTAGTCTCCGGGATGATTTTAACTGTTTTCATAGTATCTCCCATTCTTACATTTCCTTCTGTTTACCGTTCCCTTTTTCGATTTTACATAAATTCTCGTTCCCAGTATTTCCAATATTTATTTTATATGAATGCACATTCGCTGGCACTTGTTTTCTAACCCGAAACAAAAATGAAAGAGAATATTGAGAAATAAACCGTACTCATTAACTTCAGCCTGAATTTCCCCCCTCTCCGTCATGGATTCCGGTCAGTAACGAGAGATTAACACTAGAGTATGTGTAGTCACGAAGAAGTGCTGTGGAAAGGATTAATTGTTTTCTTACTTTGACTGCATGCGTGTTGGAGATTTTAATAACGGAACGAACGAACATCTAGGGGAAATTGGCCGCAGAAGGGTGAAAATTTCCGCCAAGTGAAAGAGCAGTTGTAATATTAAGGTTATTTTAAAGGATAATAATCTTTCTTTATTGGTTCGGAGCCTCAAATATGTAAAGAGATTATTATCGGCAACTGTACTCACACCCTCTATTCACTGACTCACATAGCCTTCCTTTCTCTTTATATTTCTTCCTTCCCTCTCAAACTTTCTCATACGTACCTCGTCTCTCGATTCCCTCTTTCCTCCTCGTGTTTCACCTTTCACTGTCTTCCCTCATCACACTTCCACTATTCCATTCTCATGCACAATTTCGTACTCACATTCTTCTTCACTACTCTCCTTCCTTCTGTTCTTTTTCTCTTCGTCTTTCTCACGCTATCTCACATAGTCCTCGATTCTGTATATTCCTCTCATATTTCCCGTCTGTCAGTTCTTCCCTCGCCACTTTCATTATGTTGTTTTCTTTTGTCCTCACATTCAGTGCGTTCTCTTCCTCCTCGTTCTCCTCTCCGTATTACTAATTTCTTTTTCTGTTCGTCCCTTCCTGTTCTTCTGCCTTCACGTTCATACCCACCTTCCCCTCTCCTTCCTGCAGCATCCGTGACCCTCTTACATTCTCACTTCCTCTCACACTCTTCCCCTCTCTCCCCTCCTCCCACCCACACTCGCTTCTGCTCACACACACTTCCTTCCTCTCGTATACTCTCTTTTCCTTTCATATTTTCTCCCCCACTTTCACACACTCCCGTTCCCTCTCACGCACTCCCACACACACACACACACACACACACACACACACACACACACACACACACACACACACACACACACACACACACACACACACACACACACACACACACACACACACACACACACACACACACACACACACACACACACACACACACACACACACACACACACACACACACACACACACACACACACACACACACACACACACACACACACACACACACACACACACACACACACACACACACACACACACACACACACACACACACACACACACACACACACACACACACACACACACACACACACACACACACACACACACACACACACACACACACACACACACACACACACACACACACACACACACACACACACACACACACACACACACACACACACACACACACACACACACACACACACACACACACACACACACACACACACACACACACACACACACACACACACACACACACACACACACACACACACACACACACACACACACACACACACACACACACACACACACACACACACACACACACACACACACACACACACACACACACACACACACACACACACATTCTTCCTCTCCCACCCTCTCCTTTTCTATCACAGGCTTTCCCATTTCTCTAACAAATTCTCTTTTCCTTCCTGTCACAAACTCTCCTTTTTCTCACGGACTCTTCCTTCCTCACACATCTTTCCTCACTCACACTCTCCCATCCTCTCGCCTCTTCACATTTTCCTTCGTTTCTTTCTCTGTCACACACTTAAATTCTCATCCTCTTACATCCACCCTCCTTCATACGTTTCTTGTCACCTTCGAACACTCTCCTACTTTTCACTCTGATCTCCTCTCCATCGCTCATTTTTCCACATCCTCTCGTATCTCCTCCCCATAGTCTTTTACTCCAGCCTGTCTACCATCCTTTGCACTATCTTTGTCCTCTCCCTCTCGCTTTCCCACATTCCTCTTTCGCAAATACTCTTCTTCCTTTTCTTCTCCCTCACCGATTATACTTCTCACTCTCCTCTCGTGGTTTCCCTGCCACCCACTCTCTTCATTATAACTTACCAACCCGTCCACTCCCTTTATCCTTCCCCCTTTCTTCCTCCCTCCCGCCCTCTCCCTCTCCAACTCTGTCCCTCCCCCACTCTATCCCAGTCCCTCAAGTCCCTCTTCCTTCCTTCCCAACTCCATTCCACCCCACTCCCTGACTCTATCCCACTCCATGCCCATCCCACGCTGTCTCCCTCTCCCTGCCTCTCGCATTCCTTTCAGTCACTCTCTCACTCTCCCACCAACAACATCCTCCCCCCTCCACAAGTCCCTCTCAGCCCACCACAGCGACAACCGGAAACCCACTCACTTTAGTCCACTCCAGCGGCGCGTGAATAAAAGTTGGCCCATTTGTTGCCGGCTGTTTGAATGGATTCTAGGCAGATTGGATTAGAAAAAGTGAATGCCCATATGGAAGGGTGTTTTTATATCCCTCCCTTTTTCATTTCTGGTTGTGTGTGTGTGTGTGTGTGTGTGTGTGTGTGTGTGTGTGTGTGTGTCCTGGTTTCTCCCTTTTAATGGCTCTTCTGTTTTTTAAATCTTTTTTCTCTTCTCTCATCTCTTTTATGTGTGTGTGTTTTCATTTTTGCTTCTCTGTTCTTTTTTTTTTTTTTTTGTTGCTCTCTTGTTTCATTTTCTCTTCCCTTTTGTCATCTATTCTCGTTTTTGGTAATCTGTATTCTTTTTTATTCTCAACCCTTTGTTATCATTTTCAATTTTCCCTTCATTTCATCTCTCTCTCTCTCTCTCTCTCTCTCTCTCTCTCTCTCATATACATATCCCTTTCTCGTCCCCCTCCCCCCTCCCCCTTTTCTCATAACTCCCTACTCACCCAGTTCATCTCGACAGCTTCCCCCCACCATCCTCCTTGCCCTCCCCCTCCTTCCCTCTCCTTTCCTCACCTCCCCTCGCCCGCACAGGACCCAAAGGATATCACGTTACCTGTTGCTTAATATACCTACCTCCAGCCTCAGCACCCCACACTCCAGGTACCTCGTCCCCTGCCTCACCCCATCCCCAGACTCACCATCCCCTGCCTCATCACCCACCTCCCTGCCTCACCAACCCTCTCCCCGCCTCACCAACCCTCTCCCTGCCTCACCAACTCTCTCACTATCTCACCACCCTCCTCCGTGCATCACTTGCTTCCATGGATAGGCTGGTCCATTTCTCTGTCACACTCACAACCCTTCATCAACACTCACTTTCCTGCCTTACTCACTACCCTGCCTCACCACCCAGCACCCTGCTTCACCACCCACCACCCTGCATCACCACCCATCACCCTGATTCACCACCCACCACCTTGCCTCACCACCCACACCCTGATTCACCTCCCAGCACCCTGCCTCACCACCCAGCACCCTGCTTCACCACCCACCACCCTGCATTACCACCCACCACCTGTCTCACCACCCACCACCCGTCTCACCACCCACCACCGTGCATCACCACCCATCACCTTGCCTCGCTTTCCCGTAACCCTCCTTCACCACATGTCTCTCTGCCTCACCACCCTTTTCCTCCCTCACTACCCATAGCCCTACCTCCCAACCCATCATTCTGCCTCACCACCCATCGCCCTGCCTAACCACTCACATTTCCTCAGTAACATCCCTTTCCTACTCATCATTCCTCACTCACACCCCTTTCTCACTCACCTTTCCCCTCTAACATCCCTTTCTCACTCACCTTCTCTCACTCACATCCCTTTCTTACTTACCTTTCTTCCCACACACCACTCCACTCCTCCTCATCCTTACCACTCCAACCCTCCCCCTTCCACCACGCACCCCAGCAGCTGCCTCGTCTCTTCCTTTGAGTTTACACATTCCATCCTCCTCTTCCTTTTCTTCCTCGCGGCCACCCAAAACCAGCCACCCAGACCACCTTTTACCCGCCCCTTAACCCATGTTTTTAAATTTCCTTGAATCCTGGTAACATCCTTTATTTTAACTTCATTTTTGCTGTCACCAGGTTATTTTATTAACGTTTGGAAAGGCCTCTCGCATTTCGAAGAAAAAATAAATAAATAAATCTATCCTGAGCTCAATAAATCTGCCAGGAAATAATAACGATAAAAAACGACATGCCCAGGTTTAACAGTTTTTTTTTTTTTTCATCAACTTGTAGGTCCCCGCATTTTGCTCACCCACTTCTCTTTTCCTTCTCCATCTCTTTTCCATCCACTCTCAGTCCATTTCCACCTGTCCACATTACCTTCTTCCACCCAACCACTCTTCCCTGTCAATCACTAAGCCACTTCTCCCAGTACATCGACAGATTATCCCAGTCGGTCATGCAACTCTCTCAAACAGTACCGTACTCAATTTCTGTTAGTCAGTCATATAGTCCTGTCAGTCTCCTAGCTCAGTTCACCCATCAGTTTGAATCGGTTTTGCTCCATATTCCTACCTGCCAATACCAGTCAGAAAGTTACTCCTGTCAATAGATCAGCCCAACCAGTCGACCAGTCACCTCAACCAAACCACTCCTCTTAGTCAGCCTCCCAGCCTCAAAAACTACCCCAGTCCATCATCACTCACTGCAACCCGACCCACTAAAAATTTTCAGTCTCCCAGTAGCAATCAACCCATCCTCTCACAGTCAACGGATCACCTCAGACAGTTAACCAGTCTCTCCGTCAATTAACCAGTCACGCAGTCAGTTTACCAGTTACGGTGAACCGGTTTGCTCAATATTCAAGTCTCCCAGCCTCCCACTAGTCCTCCCTCCAGCCAAACCAGTACCATTCTCTAACTAGCCCTTTCTACTCTTATGTATGTGGTGGGGTCTTATTTCTTCTTTCTCTTCCTCTTCTTCTTCCTCTTCCTCTTCTTCTTCTTCTCCTTCTTCCTCTTCTTCTTTAATCATCTTCTTCTTCTTCTTTCATCTTCTTTCTTCTTCTTCATCTTCTTTCATCTTCTTCATCTTCTTTCATCTTCTTCTCTCCATATTCGAGTCTCTCTCTCTCTCTCTCTCTCTCTCTCTCTCTCTGTACCTTGGATCCCAATGTTGCGCCATTCGCACCCTCGCACTCTTTCCCTCGCTTTTTTTCTCTCACTCTCTCACTTTTCTCTCTCTCGCTGATCCACGGCAGCTGTGTTTATGTGCATCCCTTGAGCCTTCCACACAGCTTCTCACATTTTCTCACTTTCTCTCTCTCTCTCTCTCTCTCTCTCTCTCTCTCTCTCTCTCCACACCACGGGAGGGAAGAGAAACATCTGAAGATAGTTTGCGTATTTCTTTTTCTTCCATGGGCCCCTTGCAGACAGATTTTGCCCTCCCCCTCCCCCCCAAAGATATGTTTATGGCAGTTCACAGTTTTTTTCCTACGTGTATGAAGTCTCTCTCTCTCTCTCTCTCTCTCTCTCTCTCTCTCTCTCTCTCTCTCTCTCTCTCTCTCTCTCTCTCTCTCTCTCTCTCATTATGTACAGCAAAAGAGGGGCCACATTACAAAGGAAAAAGAGTGGGTTGCTATTGGTGGCCGTGATGTGAAGGAAGGTTGTGGATTCTTCTAAGAGATAGTTTGCCAGGTTTTGCCAGAGGGTGTTAGGTGTTCCGTTATAGATAGATGGGTAGATACGGTGGAGATTAGTTAGACTGACAAATAGACTGATATAGATAAATATGGAGGTAGATGGATAAATACTGATTAATAGATAGCTGGATTGATAGATGTATAGAGCCAGTTTATATCCCTTCATCTTTCACATCCCCTTCATGTACGTCTCACACGCGTACGCCACTGATGTACGAATCCATGTACGTCTTCCTCACGCACATCTCTTGTGTACGTCCCCCATGTATGGCTCACTTATTTGTGTTAGTGAACGTCTCCTTCATGCACGTCATCATTGTGCATCCCTCATGTACGTTGTCGATGTAAGTCACCCTTGCGTATGTTTCTCTCATTTGTTTCTTCCACGTGCGTTCCTTTCGTGTTCATCCCTCTCATGTACGCTTCCCGTGTGTGCACCCTCACTCTCACCCCTAAAGAAAACTCCAAATGGCAAAAACCTGAACATTTTTTTCGGGTTGCATTCATACGCCATTTCTCCAGACTCAACAAAAAAAATCCCTATAATTATTTTCCTGTGTGTTGTAAAGATATTTTCGTGCAGTATATTTGTATTTTCATCTCTGTTTTATGGGTGAAATTATTTTTTACAGCTTGAAATTATATACTGTTGTGTTGTGTCGTCTTTTTTCAAAATGTTTCAATTTTTTATGTGCTTTTTCTCTGTATTCGCAGCTCATCATAATTTGTTCGTAGGACTTATATATATATATATATATATATATATATATATATATATATATATATATATATATATATATATATATATATATTCTAGTGGCAGTCTGAATACAATATAAAATATGATATGGTAGTAAAGCAGTTAAATGTATTCAGTGCAACCTAGAACTACATACAGTTCACGCAATACTAATACTAATACTAATAATAACTAGAATGCATTCAAAGCACATGCATCTGCCAATGCCATTGCCATTAAAAAGGATCCGGATCTGGATCCGTGGATATATTGTGTGGAATACATAGGATCCGGATCCGCCCCAAAATTTAATCAATTATTCCTTGATCCATGGCCCATTCTTCCACAAATTTCATTGAAATTTATTAAGAACTTCTGGAGATATTGTACCTTGTGGTACAGTGGTAAAGTGTGCGTTTTCGTATACTGAAGAACGAGGGTTCGCGCCTCGCCAGGGTAATAAACTTTTGGAGCGTTTTTCAGGCCACGTACTACTTGGCGGACATAAGGGGTGCTGTGGTTGAACAAGTGTCGCATACTGTAATGTGTTCTTGCACTTAATCGGCTTGCGCGGGCCGATTACACTTGGTTCACAGACTACACACACATCCAAAGCCACTCGAACACTACAGTAACACTTACAAGCACTTCTCACCCTACATACAATCTCTACCAGACAGCCTGAGCCACTTGGTAGAGATACATTGGCTGTATCGTCCCCACTTCGGTCGGGATAGACTGGTCCTGCAGTGGATACTCAGACGGCTGGTGAGATTATATATATATATATATATATATATATATATATATATATATATATATATATATATATATATATATATATATATATATATATATATATTGCCTGTTCATATTAGCACTGTGCTCGAGCATTCCTGGGTATCATCATTGCAACAGTCATCACTGTCACTATTATCACCAGTTATTACAACTGTTTCTACCACAATCATCACTACAGAGGAAGTGCTGGGCAAATGTGAATGACAGACACATTCCATTACGTGCTCAAATTTTTCCCTATTTGTCATCTTCCCATCTTCACTCCATTATCGTCCTGCTCACCCTTTTATGTTGTTATTCTTTTATTCACCTTTACAGGCATAGGTTCCAGTGCTAGCAGCAGGAATATCCAGTTTATGTCGAAAAAGATATGCATTGCATTAATATAAGTGAAGATTAATAGTCATGGTGATGCCCAGTTTGTGCCATGTGAAAAATTGTGTCGGTCTTGAAACTACCAAACGATTTTATTCACTTTAGAAGCGGTCCTTGCTTGTGTACAGGTTAATACATATGTATATATATATATATATATAATCATCATCAGCCGTTGTTTGAGTATCCACTGCAGGACCGGCCTATCCCGACCAAAGTCGGGACGATGCAGCCAATGTATCTCTACCAAGTGGCTTAGGCTGCCTGGTAGAGATTGTATATAGGGTGAGAAGTGCTTGTAAGTGTAACTGTTGTGTTGGAGTGGCTTTGGATGTGTGTGTAGTCTGTGAACCAAGTGTGTGTGTGTGTATATATATATATATATATATATATATATATATATATATATATATCCATCATCCAATCCTACATTGCCCCATGAGGAACGTAGGAGCCCGGGGCTAGACAGTTGGTCCCGACATTTAAGATGAGTGACCAGCCTCACTCATCCCTGAGTGGCATTACATGAGCAGTCAACCCCAACCACTCCTTGGATATAAACCTTCACCGGCTCAATCCGATTGGAGCGCAATAATTACCCACTAAACCAGCAGGTGCTAAAATTTGGTTATATGGTTACCACCCGGCGTAGTACATGGTTTCCTGGTGCACAGGAAACCATTTGACCTGTCACTCAGTGTAGAGTCACCCACAGGCTAAGGAAGTGGAAAAAATGAAGGAAAGAAAGACAGAAGAGGGAGTGTAAAGTCACCCGTAGGCAGAAGGACAAGGAAAGAATGAAGGAAAGGCAGAAGAGAATGGAAGGAAAGAAGGATGGAGAGGAAAGGGCCGACACCCGAGAGCAGCACTACATCGAGTGAATTGTGAGCGCCCCCACCTACCACAAAGCATTCAAGCAAATTTTTTTTTTTTTTTATCAATATATATATATATATACACACACACACACACACACACACACACACACACACACACACACACACACACACACACACACACACACACACACACACACACACACAACTCATGTATACTGTAAACTTAGAACCGTTAGTGGTCGATCTACCCCATAAGTCGTTCAGGATCATATGCGCACGTACAGTCAGGGAAAGTTCCGCATTACCCACTTTTCGGAGCATTGGTGGTCGACGAATAGTCACGAAGCATCAGCCAGACCCCACATATCTGTAACTCTTAGTGGGAGGGAGGGTGGCCGGGGGTGGGAGGGTTTGGAGAGCTGCTCACGTCACAGTATCAATAGCCAATGAAAATGCGCCCGACGTATTCTGAAAGTGCAAAAGCGGTATGTTGTTTGTATGGTATCACACTGTTCTCTGAGTCTGTCTACATTACTGCATATATGATACTGTCAAAGATATACTTCTTTGCGTTCGTTTTGTAATGTGCGATAGGAATAACAGTTACAGAGACTGATCTAATAATAAGGACTTCCCATGTCATTTTGTCTAAAGGAAAACGAAGAGTCTGCTAATCGCTCATATATATTATTCTTTTATTATTATTATTATTACACACAACCTTAGACTTTAAGTTCGAGATGAATAATTAACAGAATATCATTGGAAATGTTTGCAGGCGGATATTTATAGACGGATGACAGAGAATGAAAAATTAAACAAATTTATAAGAATTCACACACACACACACACACACACACACACACACACACACACACACACACACACACACACACACATATATATATATATATATATATATATATATATATATATATATATATATATATATGGTAATTGGAGGGGAATCTCTTTGTCACCGATAGCTTTGAAAGTTTTCAGTAGAGTGTTGTTAAATAGGTTGGAGCCGGTGGTTGAGGGTATTCTGAGGGATGAACAGGCTGGTTTTAGAAAGGGGCGTGGTTGCAGTGATCAGATCTTTATAGTTAGGCATTTGATGCAGCAAGTTAATGAAATGAGAGTACCGTTAAGTCTTTGTTTTGTTGATTTTGAAAAGGCTTTTGATAGTGTTTCGAGAGAGACTATGGGGAAGATCATGAGACATTATGGAATACCAGAGGAGTTTGTGAGGGTCATTATGAACATGCATGAGGACACATTTTGTAAAGTGATGGTTGATGGTTGTCTGAGTGATTCGTTTGAAGTCAAGTCCGGAGTAATTCAAGGTGGTGTTCTATCGCCTTTACTATTTATATTGGTCATTGATTACATTATGAAACGCGTTGGAACAGAAACCGGTGCAGGTATACTTTGGGGAGAGAACAGGAAACTTTTTGATTTAGATTATGCAGATGATATAGTTTTGATTTGTGATGGGCCAGAAGAGATGCAGAGCGTGTTGGACTGTTTGGTGAGTGAAGGTCGCAAGGTGGGTTTGGTTATTAATTGTGGAAAAACTGAAATAATCAGTATGAATATGGAAAATGCGCAGGAATGTGTAATTGGAGGTATGGTTGTAAAGCAAGTTGATAGGTTTAAATATTTAGGTACTTATTTAGCCAAGGATGGTTCTTTGAACTTTGAATTCGAGGAAAGGTTAAAGAAGGCTAATCAGGCAATGGGAATGCTTAAAAATATTTGGAATAATAACAATTTTTCTGTGCATACAAAAATCAAACTTTATAAGGTAATGGTTAGGAGTATCTTAATTTATGGACACGAGTCTTGGTACAGCACAGTGACTGTGGAAAATAAATTCTTGGTGTTTGAAAACAAAGTACTTAGAAGAATATTAGGAGTTAAGTGGTGGGAAAGGATACCAAATAGTAGAATTAGAGAAATAACGGGAGTGCAGCCGGTCGATGAATATGTTAGGTTCTCACGATGGAAGTGGCTAGGACATGTGTATAGGAGACCGGGAATAGTACGAGGTACACCAGGGTGGGTGGCACTTGGTAGGAGAGGTAGAGGAAGGCCAAAAGAGACGTGGGTGAGGACAATGAGACGGGAAGCTGGAGATGAGTGTTGGGGAGAGCTTGAGGAGTTAGCACAAGATAGGATGTGGTGGTGTGAGTTCATCGAGGCCCTATGCATCCCCGAGGGTGCCACAGGAAATGATTGATTGATTGATTGATTGATATATATATATATATATATATATATATATATATATATATATATATATATATATATATATATATACATATATATATATACATACATATATATATATATATATATATATATATATATATATATATATATATATATATATATATATATATATATATATATATATATATAGTGCCTTTGCTTTTGAGTCAGCACAAAATATAAATATATGTTTTATCGTTACAAATATCTTCAGGGGAAACGTCTCTTGTTAAAGTCGCGAGGGAATGAAAGCATTCAAACCTCTCTCCGAACCCAGCAAACTTCCATAACTTTCCTGACATTAACTCTACAGACATCTACATAATTGTTTTTAAATAAAAGCATCATATTGTCATTTATCCTTATAAAATTAACTGAAACACACCGTCCAAGTCATACATTGCAGACTTACACGTGATTCCCAACCTATCACCATACCCTCCTGTGCCTCCAATCCCCCGCCTCTCCCTCCTTCACACTCACAGTTACCAAACACATTAGGGGCCGTTTTCACAGTCGTCCCTAACCTTTTGGGCCCGAACGTGTGTCGGGCCCGAACCAAAAGCACCTTTGGATTTCACAGTCGCTCCGAATGGCTTTCGGGAGCTTACTAACGTGGGGACGTCTGCCCGTGTTGGTGCGGTAGGGTTGGTAGTTCTGGGTGGCGAAAACACTTTCCATATGCAGAGAATATTTAGAAATTGGAATGTAATGAATGTGATGAATAACATGGCTGGAAAATCCACTTCACACAGTTCTTACTAATATATTCAGGAGTGATGATATTCGTAAGAATGCAGCAAAAATAACGAATAGGAAACGTCATCGGAATGAAGAGCTAACTAACGGCAACCTCACCACGCCCTACTTGAAATCGGAAGTAAGCTGAATCCATAAGTATTGTAAAAAAGGCTTAAGTAAAAATAACCATGAAGCAACATGTATAACGTCTAATGAGTGATGGTGTGGTTTATTAACGGATATACTATTAATACATGAGCATTTTCTTTTCTAAATGGGGTGTTAGCTACATTAACTTTTACATCGGGCATCAGATATTAGAATTTTCATGAAAAAATGCATTAGACAACGATTCTCGTATTTCTTTTGGGTCCGTTTGTTGTGGAGTCTCCACCTGTCTGCGAAAGGGTAGTATTCGGATACGTAGTAGTCTTATAAAAATACACAAACATATTTTTTTTTTCAATATCGGGTGTTTTTACCCCGGAAATATTATATTGGGTATATAATATTGAAATGATAATGAAAATATGAAACTTGCAATTATTCTTTTACTTTTTTACTTTCGGGACCGTATGTTGGGGAGGCTGCAGGTCCCCTAAGAATGTTCCAGTAATTTGTTCGGGCCGTCCCGAATGCCGTCCCCAACAGAGGCCTCGGAAGGCTGGTTGGGGGCGATTGTGAAAACGAAAACGTGCGTTCGGAGGCGAGTAGGCTGTTGGGGACTGCATTGGGGACAATTGTGAAAACGGTCCTAGGTCTGGCTGCTGCGTCACATTCAATCGTCTCACATCAGTGCTTCGAGAGGTGGGTAATGCGGAACTTTCCCTGACTGTACATAGGCCCTACTTATTTAACGACGTGCTCATGTACTGATACAGGTACTTGCGCACATTTGCTTACTTAAATACTTAAGCACGTACGTTCTTCTGTAAGTAGTGTTTAAGTACGTATGCACGTAATTCCTTAAGTTAGATACATGCAGAAGTACGTCATACGTATTTACATACATACTTAAGTGAGTATGTAGACCAGACAGGATATACGTGCTTATCAGACATTTATGAGTCCGTACATGCTTATGCATTTTCGTAAATATGGCGTTGCGCACGTACGTATAAATTTTGCGTACATTCACGTAGACATACATGTAGCTACGTACGTGCGTACGTACGTGAATACTTAATTACGTATATACATAAATACTTAAGTCCGTCTTGAGATACAATTTTCCTTAAGTACGTACAGTACGTGATTACGTGCGTATATGCATATATACGTATGTATTTATGTACAGTACGGACTTGTTTGTGGAGAGATGGAGGGAGAGGAGGAGAGGAAAGGGAGGAAGAAAGGGGTTGAGGGGAGTTTGAGTGTCTGTTTAATTCAGTCACGTGATAGATCGATATTGCTGCTGAATCGAAGGCCTTTATATACAGTACCGGTATATATATATATATATATATATATATATATATATATGTTATTATTCTGCTTGAGTAGTTTGTTCGGATTATACCCTTCTCATTTTCAGCCGACGATAATCTCCATTACTGTTTATTTCCCCTGGGTGAGACTGCATTTCTTGCATTGTATTTATAAAGGTAATTTGTTGTAAGTTCAAATTTTTTATCGTGTCTACAATGGTTTGGCACAAGTAGGTGTTGCTGGTGATAGGGGTAGTGAGGTGCTGTGTGTTGGTGGTGGGTGAACCCGCCGCCGCTGACGGCACACTGCCTCTTCTCAACGTTGATACTCTGCCTGACTGGTAAGGTCTCAAGGTGGAGGGCGACGCTAATGTGGGGCTGACCTTGACGGGAGCCAACCATGTGGCCCTGGCTCTCCTGCTGCCTCGTCCTCTTACATACCGCTAGGAGAGGTTCCTTAGTGTTGGTTTCTCGCTGGACGCCGTGGACCAACGTGGCCGGGAGATGGAGGGCAGAGCATATATCATGAGCTTCATGGAGGCCGTGGGGAACTCCAAGTCATTCTTCCACTGGTCTTACCCTAAAATCAACGGGAATGGGAAATGCTGGGTGCGTGTCCACGCCACAGACCAGGCCCCCCACCCTTGCTCCACCAGCCACATCCGCAAGCACCCATAGCTGTACCCCACTCTGTACCCAAATCAGTACCGTGATGGACCCCCGGGTCTGGACCACCAGCAACTATAGTGTGACATGTCAGAGTTTGTCCACGTCGACATGGATTCTGTGCTTCAGCACAAGAGTTACTTTAGTGAGGACGGCTCGTCGTCACTCTGCATTGAAATATTCTTGCAGTTACCGAGTGCCAGCGCTGACCAGTGGTCCTCCTCGGCACAGGTGTTCATGCAGCACCAGGACAGGATGCAGAAAATCAGCGGCGCGGTCACGTCGATGATCAATGGCTTCTTTCATTTCGCAGACATCCGCGACCCAGACACTGAACAAAGGCCGGTTTCACGGTTGTTCTTGTAGAGGCTGCGTTTCAGTCTCAAGGGAGTGGAGGACGGTGGAGCTTCACCACAGCTGATTAGAGGGAAGACCTGCGGCTCCGCCCTTCTGGCCACCAGCGACCCAGCAGAAGCACCGCCCTCGCCCACCCCGGGTGCAATATCTCCCACTCCTAAAAAAGATTTACCTCATCCGCCGACCAGCATGTGCTTCCCAAACCTCAAAATGCAGGATTTTGACAATCGCTACTACAAGTACTATAACTCTATGAAGGCCTTTTTGGAGACAAAACCCAACAGCGGGTTGCAGGTACCCCTGCCAGGTGCTGCATTTGCAGCTGGTTATAAGCCTTTCCTACAAAGTTTTATTGGTACATATACAGTCAACGATACAAAATACTTCTGGACGATCACATTCATGGAACCGACCCACATGTACAGGGCCTTCAGTCCTTATACCATCTGGAATGGCGTGACGCGCCTTGAGTGGCTGGACGGGTCTGGCGCCTATAAGGTACGGTTGGCACCCTACTCCGCTCAGTTCACTAACGGCAGTGTTTTGGAAGCGATTATCGTCATCTATAAAGACGCTGATATCAACTTCAACATGCAGGCAAGAAGTACAGACTAATACGATTTTACCTGGTGCTTTTGCAAGATGGTGGCATATGTGAGTCCATTGTGTGTAGAAAATGACTGCTCACAAGCGGAGGCTGATGTTACCACGATCTTGCTCACCAAGGTAATGGCTCCGCTGCCCATGCGTCACTGCTGCTACATAGAAAACTGCCTCAACCCCGCATTTGATTTCCGCCGATGTTTACAAGGCTGAGCGCAGGAGAGTGAGGCAGTCCAACAATAATACGTGATTTTTTTCTTTCACTTATATATTTGATAAACCATAAGAACGAGTGGAAATTACCAAGTCGAATTCTTATCGGCTTGGGAGGCTTTCTAGCTCCGTTTCCTTATCAGTATTAGTTTGCATAGCCTACTACACCTTACGTTTCCATTGTATGCTTTTATTTATCGACACAGTTTACATGAATAACGTACGAAAGATCAACACGCCATGTGACTAAAAGGTCTCATAATTTACGTGCCTTTGTTATGGCATGGGAGCAGTGGAAATGGAGGTGATAAAGAATAAGGTAGCTTGCATAGAGTGAATAAAAGAAGAAGTGATTACGTTAAAAATGCAAGTTAAAGAAATCTTGTTAACAGCGTACAAAGTGTGCTTTAGTATTAGCCTATGGTCATGTGGAGAAAATATAGGATGGTGCCTGATTTTTTTTCGTTTGTTTGTTTGTTTCTTGAGGCCTTTTCTAGAAAGGAAAAAAAAAAAAAGGAAGACGGTTGATCAGCGGTGATTTTAACTGCTCGGTCAAGAATCCATCTTTAAAGCCTTTTTCACCTGTGTCCTTAAAAATGATTGGTCAGAGTAATTTAGTCATTATGCTATGTCCAACAAATGTTTCAGGACATACTCTTGATTTAGTTTTGTGTTCTGTTGATTGCGATATTGTCTACTGGATGTAGAAGTGTGCCTCATTGGTCAGTCATTCTCTGTTCAGTTCTGGTCCGAAAACGACCCTCCTATAGCAAAACTATAAATTGAGGAACTATGGGAACATCTAGCAGACTCATCCACTACGCCATCTGCTGTACCTGATTACCTGCCCAACCATCATGCTTACCTGCCTACCTCCTTGTCTACCAAACTGCTTACCGATGTCCGTACTTTCCTGCCTTCCAGCCTACTCACTTTACCTACGTAACTACTTCCCTACTTCCCTACTCTCTACCGTCATACCTCTGTATCTGCGTACCAGTCGACTTGTCTACCTACTTATCAACCTAAATATCTACCCACCTGACACATCACCCCCATCAGTCTACCATCCTACCTACCTACTACCCAGGTTTCTGATACCTTCTTGCCTTCTGACACTTTTCTGTTTACTACGTACAGTTGGAGAAATTTTCGCGCGGGACACCGCGTGTAAGGCAGCAGGAGCGGCAAATAATTTGATCTGGTAACAGTGCTGGGGATAAAGGAGGGGTGGGACGTGCGGGGTAGGTGAAAGATTGGGGGGGTAGTGGGGGTAGCTGTGTGTTGGGAGGGTAGTGGGAGTAGCTGTGTGTTGGGAGGGATGGGAGTGGGGGTAGCGGAGTGCTGGGGAGAGGCTTAGTAGCCATTTAATGTCGTAACATAATTTGCTTTGACTTTAAATGAATGTGCTTTTATGAGAAGGGAACACACGAAGTAATAACAAGCTGTAAAGTGATGGTTCATGATGAAAAATGGTCAGTTCAGTGATCATGCAAGGCTGATATAAACACACAGATATCACCAACACGTAATCTTATATAATGACTCGCCCCCTTTTGATATCTATAACATCCCTAGTTGTGCTGTAACACAGACTAATATCAGACGTTTATCTCAGATACGTGTCAGAAAAGTTGCTCATACATTCTTAATTGTAACGTAGCTATGTAGTGTATGGAAAATAAAGTATATATAATATTCCATTTCTTCATTGTTTCAGTCAATCCTTAGTATTTTTTACCTCAAAAGGCCATTAAAGTATGTCAGATATTAAGACATATGAATCTTTGTGAGCTGTCAATGTGAATCTGATATACCGTATTTCCTCAATCGTAAGCACATGCTGGTTGCTTGTCACAAACTAATTTAAGCATAAACCAGACCTAGACTTTTTCAGGTCAATCAATAGCGTCTGCGTGTGTGAGTGATGTGCAGTGTACAGTATACTGGGTCTCTCTTTGTCTAACTCTCTCAGTATGATGCATGAAGTTTATCAGAAACTCAGTAGAATAGAATAGTTGGGTTGAGAAACACTTCTTGTTTAAATGTAATGGGACAAATAAATCCTTCCTTCGACCTAATTCCAGAAAGAATGGTTATTCAGCTACATTCTCCTCAACTGTGAGTTGTATGAGACAATGAGTATGTGATATTATCCCTTAGTGTGTGTGGAAGGAGTGGGCGGAGTAGAGAACCGCCTCCCAAAATTTAGTGCTTTTGGGTGAGTGTGTGTAATTCACCGGGTAGATCAGGATAACGTGATTTGCGTGATTGTCAGCCCATTACCCTTCTGGAACAGAGCTGAGAGCTCATACAATCCGATCTAGGGCTAGGCTGTGACCTTCACATACGCACACAACCATTCCCTCCCTCAAGAGGAACAGTAACCTCCCACTTCGTTAAACTTATCGCACCCGATCCGGCGCGAACCCCCGTCTTACTAGATGGTAGGCTATAGCATTATACCTACTCCAATTGTGTGTGTGTGTGTGTGTGTGTGTGTGTGTGTGTGTGTGTGTGTGTGTGTGTGTGGTTAAAACAATTGTGTGGACGGGTCGACCGCTACTGCTAGCACATTTGTAGATATTACATTACGAAAATTTCGTAAAACGTTAGGTGCATGCACAATTTGTAGCAGTGCAAGTCTTACATAGTGTTGGTAATTTTGTGTGTGTGTCGTGTGTTTTTTGTCAAATATAACACCATCTTTAATAGCGACATTATGTCCGTATTCACTTTAGATGACAACTGAAAAACAGACTGATTGCATCTTATTCCTGCCAACCAAAAGCCAGTGTGACTGTATGTAAGGTACGTTTAATACTCGTATAATCACACACACATGCACATAAGCATAAAGTTATATAGGCCTATAAGATATGAGGGATTGGCCCTAAGAAAATGTTGAGTGGAGTATGCTTAAACTTATAGTCTAGTATGAATGCCCGGCTCATCCAGTGGTAAGCAGAGTAAGTGCCTATACGACATACGAAAGGATAACAAATTACGCCGTCAGTCTAAAGAATGTATTTTCCTTATTCTGCCAGCGTTCGGTTTAACGGTAGTTGACTTACACAGATATAAAATTGACTACTGCAGGATGTTGGATTCGGTATTCAATACAAGTTGCAATGAAAGTTACAGTATCTTTTCTAGGCAACTTGCATGGGAAGCGGCTGAAATTAATTCTAAATATTTGTAAATTCTCGGTCAACAATAGAAAGCATTCCGATGATGGGACGGTATGACGGAGGCGAAGGATAAGGTTACGTATTGGCGATACATGTTGGGTTAGGGATCAAATACTGAACCATCATTAGCAGCTTCTTGCCACTACCTTTTATTATTAATAGAAAAATCGTTCTGAAATGATTACTTACGCAGAGTTTGTTGTCACAATTAATGGCTACGTAACCTTTCCCTAACACACACCTACCCCCACCACCACCCCTCCTCTCCCCCACCACTCACCTTCCCCGCAACTCCCACCCCCTGCTTCACCCCCAGCACTGTTACCAGATCATTTCTGTCTGTCGCTGTTGCTGCCATCTACACAGTGTCCAACGCGGAAATTTTTCCAACTGTACGTACTTACCTCCCTGCCTACACAACTATCTCCGTATACTTACTTATACTTCCCTGCTTCTTTATCTATCTGCTTAAACCATCTCTCCACCCGAGGATGAATTGAATATTTTTACCAACTAATACAGTAAAGCAATCATCAGTATTCGAAATGCTGCGGGGTCTGGGGTGGGGGGGTTGACCCCCTCAAATACAAATGAATACCCATGGAAGTAGACTGTGCAGGAATAGAAGCCTTGTAGGAAGACAGGCAGACCCACCGTGGGTCATACAGGGATATGTTTATGCACTCCGCCCATAATTCATTGCGGAAGGGGTGTAAGTGATCGTCAGCGTTTATTTATTTTTTATTTATTATGTGAGTCTGTGCATCGATTATCTCGAATCAATGAACGGATCATCTTCAAAGGTTGCACAGGTGTTGGATATGTGGAACTGAGGAAGTGATTCGATTTTGGTGAAAATCCATTTGGGGTAGGGGTGGGTTTAGGCAGGATGAGATCCCGGGCTCTCACGTTGTCACAATCTTGTAACCAACGTCCCTCCGCCCCCACTGTGGGCATCAAGAGGATGAGTTAACCCCCTGGCACTCGGGCAAGTAGACGCTTTTAATCTATCCCAAGCACTTACGGCAAGTCAGAATGAAGGGGGGGTTAACTCATCCTCTTGATGCCCACAGTGGGGGCGGAGGGACGTTGGTTACCAGATTGTGACAACGTGAGTTAACTTTTATCTGGTCGTTGTGTAGTGGTATGCTGCCTGGCTTTCACCTGAGAGTCCCTGGTTCGATTCCCAGGATATTGGTAATTTATCAGATATATATATATATATATATATATATATATATATATATATATATATATATATATATATATAATGCACCTAAAGCATGTGCGTTGATTTTTAAAATCACATTCATTTGCTTCTGCAGTTTGGTACTGTAATTGAATTTGTTCAGAGAACCTTTAAGTTAACCCATACATTAAAATGCTATAATTATTTAGTTATCTACCACCAGATAGTTTTGTTATGCCTAGGAAATCCATGTTGTGGAAATAAGAGAAAAATCTGTTGCGGCCTTTAACACCAAATGTTCCCGCTACTGTCACCAGTATGTGTTATTTTAAAAAGTTGCATAAAGGAAAGAATGAAAAGTAAAAATACGTTCATCGTACTACAGGGGTTGTCATACAATAATAATCAGTTCCTGTTAATGCTGTTTCCCCGTGGTTACTGCTCCTGGTTTTCCAATTTATAGCATCAGTCTTGTGGAGGATTTGTATTTTGAAATGCACACATTATTCAAAGTCTTTTTTTTTTTTTCATTGTCGGCAGTATTGGTGGTCTAATATTTTCTTATATGCTGCTTGGCCTGGGTGACTGGATACATAAAGTCCCCCGGTATCAGCTGCAGTAAAACATAAAGCTCTCAGTTCTTGGTGAAAATGTATTTCGAGATAGTTTTGAACGTCTTTGCTGCAGTGGCTTTCTGAGAGTTAAACGAGAACACATGTAGAGTGCGTCCCTCCTCCAGAGCAACACTATCTCCTTGTAATGTTTTTCACGATATTGACCAGTGACCCTTTTCACCATAAATTTTATCACTTTGCCCTATGGAGGTTCCCACTGATAGTTCCATTTGCTCTTCTATAATGCTGATAACAGATAATCAGAGAGACAAACTGAGGCAAAAACATGACCTCATTTGAAAAATTTTGAAGTTAGCCGGGGGGAAGGGGTTGATGATTGGCGTTCAACAGTCCGGGTCTTGTACTGTGTCGTATCAGTTATTTTGCTGTTTCCACCGACTTCGAAAAGTGCACTAATAGTTAAAGTTGAATTTAACATCACACACACACACACACACACACACACACACACACACACACACACACACACACACACACACACACACACACCAGGTGTTTATATGGACTTGATCCTCCCCTTACACACATAACCCCCCCCCCCACCCTCACACAAGCTACTAGGGAAAACACACGAATCTTTTTAAAATTATTCTGTCTGAAATAATCCATAAAATCCTAAACGAGAAAAAAATATATATGGCTACAAAAATATATATATGAATAGCAAAAGACCGGATGTTAAGAGTGTAACTGAATTTAAGGCCTCATGTACTCAGTGTTCAGAGCCCTTCAAAAGAAATTGAATGTTTCACAATCTTACGAGAGAGAGAGAGAGAGAGAGAGAGAGAGAGAATTTGGTGTGTGTGTGTTTGTGTGTGTGTGTGTGTGTGTGTGTGTGTGTGTGTGTGTGTGTGTGTGTGTGTGTGTGTGAGCAAAATATATTTGTTCTCGTTCGGGAAAAATAGTAGGTAAATAATGGAGGTATTTTTGTGTCCTCTTCTGATTACTCTCTTATGTTCTCAATTTAAAAAAATGGAAAAAAAGTGAAGTTTTTATTTTTCTCGCAATTTTAAATGAGCTTAAATGAAAATTGGAAATTATTTTTACTTATACTCAATTTATATTTCTCGTTCATAAAAAAATGATCTGTCTTATGACACTGTTTTTTTCCTTTCCATGTTATTGTTTTCTTAGTCCTTAAAAATATAAGAAAATAACATGTATTTTATCGATTATGTTTGTCCGAAATAGTATCGAGCGAGGTTGTTATTTCATCAGCATTAGTATCATCGTCACCATTATTTTTTTCTGTATTGAAATCCACATTCTTCAAGGAATATTACTGGGAAAACTACGAATGAAACAAAAATATGCAGTTAATTTTTACCAAAGAAACAAGTAGTAATAAAATCATTCTTTTCATCAGTCACGCGGGATTTTTTAATTATCATCGAAATTGAGTGGGAAAAGGTGGTCAGTTGCTTTTTATTTTTCGATTGACCGCGGAGATTGAGGTGACTGGGAAGGGACTCGCCTGAGATTGTGCCCAGATTGTGGTAGTAATGCGATTTTTCACTGGAGAATGAACCGGCCTTGCCATGTACCTCTCTCTCTCTCTCTCTCTCTCTCTCTCTCTCTCTCCCTCTCTCTCTCTCTCTCTCTCTCTCTCTCTCTCTCTCTCTCTCCATATACACAGAGTCATGTCCTTCCGTTGCAGTTTCTCCAAGACTGTGGTGTCCTCGATACACACAAGTATTTTTTCAACCATGTGTCCTCTCTTCCTTATCCCTGCCTCCTGTCTAATGTCCTGCTGTTCTTTTTTTTTTTTTCTTCCTCCTTGTGTGCCCTTTCACTGAGATTTTGACCTGTCTTCTGGTCGTGTCCTGACATATTTCTTACAGTATCCCCCTGAGCCTGTCCTTCCTGTCTTCCTGTTCTTTTCTTGTCCTGGGTCAAATGCAGTCCTGTTGATGTTTAAGGGCAGTATTCTCACTACCACAGGAGGCGTCGTTGCACCACTCCTTTAGCGGTTCATTTTGAATACTATGACTTAATATTCTCATGTATGTTGTCTATATCTTTTGGATATTAGCATAGTTTACATCACCAGTGAATTATTAACCTGTTCAGTCACAGGATATGCGTTATATTTCGTTCTTGCTGTTTCCAGATAATTATATTTTGCAAATTAAAAACCTCAAAAGTATAAGTTAAACTAACATATCGTCCTAGTGGATGGGTTCAGGTGTATTATGCAAAATAAATGGCTTAGGGAGAGGCGTTAGGAAGTCTTCCAAAGCCAACGTTTTTTCTTTCCATCCCAATGTTATATAAAAGCCCTTATGTAGGCATACTTTACTCGGTGTCCCAAACTTTTCTGTTTTTTCCCTAATGTCGTGTATGTTTCCTGCCTCACCCAACACACATAGTTTTCCTTAGTATTTAATAATTTCCTGACATATCCCCCTGCCATTCCAGTACCTTAGAATTATACTTTTTTTTTTTTTTTTTCATTGCGCAGTTCCTTCCGTGAGCTTTTCTCCAACATCTCAGCGTCTAAATCAGTGGCCACACCATCCCAGACCTAACCCACTTTTGCCAAATCAAATCTATCCTATTCTATCCGATAGTATCCTGATATCTCCTACCCTGTCCTATCTTAAGCTACCCTAACCTAATTTAATCAAACATAGTAATAGTCAACATACCCTAACCTTACTTTAGCCTGATTTACTTCACCCAGACCAACCCAGCCCAACCTAACCTTACCCTACCCTACCCTAGTCACCTCACCTTACCTCAACCCAACCCAACCCATATAGCACACCTTACCCTACCTTACGCAAATCAATACAGCCCAACCCAAACCAACTCTGCCCCTCGTAATCTGCCTTATCCTACTTTACCCAGACTAACCTAACCTAACCTTACCTAATCTGCTTCCATAGTTACCTGACCAATTTATATGCATCCCCAAACAACTTCCCCTGAGCTTCTACTTAAACTAAACCTAACTATTGAGAGAGCATCCCGTTTTCATGTAAGTTCTGTTCACGGCCCTCTGTTTACTGTGGCATTAGCGTCTGTGGGGACTGATGAGTTAATTGGAGGAGTGATTTATCGTTACTGATGCATAGTATGTCAGGGTGGATTAAGGCGGAATACCACACACACACACACACACACACACACACACACACACACACACACACACACACACACACACACACACACACACACACACACACACACACACACACACACACACACACACACACACACACACAATGCACACACACATACACAATGCACACACACACACACACACACACACACAAAGAACACACACACACACACACACACACACACACACACACACACACACACACACACACACACACACACACACACACACACACACACACACACACACACACACACACACACACACACACACACACACACACACACACACACACACACACACACACACAGAGAAAAAGAGAGAGAGAGAGAGAGAGAGAGAGTTAAAAATCTACAACTAACACATCGGAGTTTGCAAAATTAATAATAACCATAAAAATTTTCAGCATCGGAAGCTCCAAATCAAATGCAGAAAAATAATGATTATTTCGTGAAATAAATTAACAGTCTGACAGTATATAAATTCCATCATCAAAATTCGTTACCCTCAGTGAATAAAAAAAAGAAAAAGAAAAAAAAAAAGGAGGATGTGGAAATGAAACATACGACTTTCAGTAAAGCTGTGTAAAAAAAAGGTATTTGCATCTTGGGATTCGTCTCTCTCTCTCTCTCTCTCTCTCTCTCTCTCTCTCTCTCTCTCTCTCTCTCTCTCTCTCTCTCTCTCACTACTTTCACTTCACACAAACTTTTTTCAGTTGAAATTCTAATGTTTTGCTCTCAAAAATTTTCTTTCATCACATACGGTACTTTTTTTTATTATATCTTGTTAACCTGTCCTCTCTCTCTCTCTCTCTCTCTCTCTCTCTCATCCAATTAAGATATCATTTCTCTGTTTTTCAGGTAAGACCATCATAACCACTCACCCAAGACCTCCTCTCCGCTGGCCAAACACAAGGCGTCTTCCAAACACACCCAAGACCCAGTGAAAAATAAGAGAGGCACCTAAGAGGGACATGCCAAAGGTAAGTTTTTTTCTTTATTTTTTTTTTTTTACGTCGGCAGTACGATGATTGATTTGTTTGTTATAACCGGTATTGTTGGTACCACTTAGCGTTTTTATTTAGCTTAGAGAGGATTTATTAAAACACACACACTCGCACATACATACGTACATACATACATACAGAGAGAGAGAGAGAGAGGAAATTAACATTCATATTATCATTTATTACACTACAAGAATAGTTCATTAGAAGAATAGTCGGTATGAACTAGGTCAGAACATTTTACGCAACTCCAATGTTTTTATCTTCAAGTTTTAAATACTTGCTTCTATTCTTATTGCAAATGCGTGGTTATTGAAAGGATTTGCGTACTGAGGAAAATTTTAACTGTTCAAATATCAGTGTTTTTCAGTTTACACCTATTACTTTCCCTGGGCGATTTTTTTTGTTTTATTGCGTACGGGGAGGCGTATCATATAAATGTAATTACAGTTCACATTACCCCTTCAGTGCAATGACGTTTTCCTTAATATATTTTTTCCTCAACTCCAATGATTTTAATGATCATAAGAGAGCTCGCAGTGAAGAGGTTGATGATTTTGAGTGACTTCCTTTCGTTTTATTTCGAATTTATCTCTGTCACTTGAAGCAGAGAGAAGATTCAAACTTATGTAATACCTGTAATTAGCTATCAATTACCTACCTACCTACTACCTATCTGTCTGTCAGTTTGTCTGTGTCTGTCATATGACAAGGACAGTTTAACAGCTTTGAGCTGATTTAAGCCAAGCTTGATAGAGTGGCCGATGGCAGAAGAACGAAGGAATTCGATATGTAGGACGGTCCGTCAAAAATCAAGGTCACAGGGTTAGGCTAGACGTCGATTTGTGTGTGTGTGTGTGTGTGACCAACATAGCTAAAACCATTATTGTCTGATTTGGACCGAACTTAGTGCATGGACTGAGAATCAGCCCCAAGGCTGACCTGTTACTGTTAGCAACAAAAGTCAGTAATCATGGCCACATGGCGAGGTCTGTTTGATTATTATTTTTTTTTATGTAATTTAGACCAAGCCAGGTGGAATGGTGGAAGGCTGGAGAATAAGTCAAAGACGAGGTAGAACAATCAGTTAAAGGCCAAGATCACAGGACCATGTCAGATGTTTGACTTTATAGCTCAAACAATTTTGATTCGATTTGGATCAAAGTTCAAACTCTCTACAAGGCCTAAGGGTAAAGATGAAAAGAAGTGATACGATTTTGAGAACAGTCATCGAAGGCCAGGCACATTGCTAAGTCATTTGTTAGGCCTTCAAACCGTTCTGTAGTGTGCGAGTATTGTGGGCTACTCTGTGAGTGCTACTTGTTGTTATTTCTCTTCTGTATCTCCTTTCTTATCTTCCATCCCTCCTTTTCTCTCTCTCTCTCTCTCTCTCTCTCTCTCTCTCTCTCTCTCTCTCTCTCTCTCTCTCTCTCTTTCCCCCTCTGATCCGCACTGCAGCATGTCACAACTGTCTCCGGCAAGATAAAACATAATGAATAACTTTTTTTATTCCCACAATCTGAGCAAAGAGCATAGTTAAACACACACACACACACACACACACACACACACACACACACACACACACACACACACACACACACACACACACACACACACACACACACACACACACACACACACACACACACACACACACACACACACACCAGTATCCCCTGCTCTTATATTCCCTCCCCTCTGCCCTCTCCTCCTTTACCCCCTGCCCTTCTCCTCTGTCCCATCCCCCTGCCTCCTCCTCACTCTCCCTGCAACACCCCCTCCTTACCACTCCCCCGCAACACCCCCCTCCCCACTCCCCCCGCAACACCCCCCTCCCCACTCCCCCCGCAACACCCCCCTCCCTCTTCCTTACGAACATATCTTTCCTGCGCCATCAAAAGAACTATTACCACTCCTTTCTCCCATAAAAATACATTCCTTTCCCGCTATTGACATAAAACAGTATAGTCATAAAAGGACAGAGTGAGGTTAGGACAGATGCAAAGGGCAGACGGTGAAAAAGAAGACAGTAATAGACAATGAAATGGGAAGAGGTGGGGGTGTTTGTGTCAGACAGGCTGCATGTGAGCATTCACACCACACAATCAGTGATAATTCCTGCAGCCCGAAATCACCACTCAGTAGTCTTTCACGACTGAGAGGCTAGTACCAAACTGACCGAGCCACCGAGACCCCCATACTAACATAGCGTCACCCACTTCTCCCTGTAATCACACCTGCTTAGTCCTTCATCAGATCAGTCATATACCCCCATCCACATCAATGCATCCTTTCTTCCACTTTCCTTCCACCTTACCATATCAACCCAGCTCTCCCTCCCCCACCCGAAGTCACAGGGGAGTAAGGAGGAGGGTAGGATAGATACAAGGCACAGACGACGAAACAGAAGACAGCTGAAGGAGACAGTTCCTTTTTTTTCTCTCTCTTTCTCTCTCCTTCCTTCCCTTCTTACTCGACCTCCATCGACACATTTTCTTCGCCTTCCCACCACCGTACCATTTCAACCCAGCTGTCCCTCTCTCCTCCCACCTTCCTCTCCCCTTCCTAATCTCCCCCTCCTTCTGACCCCTTCCCATAACCCCCCTCCCTCCCCGGTGGTGTTGTGTTTCAGGGGGTTTTCTCATCATGGCATCCGGGGACCCTATAAGAGGTGACCAGACTGCATCACAGCTGGTGGGGTGTGGGGTAGAGTTGCACACACACACACACACACACACACACACACACACACACACACACACACACACACACACACACACACACACACACACACACACACACACACACACACACACACACACACACACACACACACACACACACACACACACACACAAGCCCCCCCATGAGAAAATAGTGTACTATTTTGATGACAGGAGGCAATAGTGATAGTGGAGCTGGCTGAAAAATGCCACACTCCGTTACCGGCAAAAAAGAGGGGCAGAGAGGATGGCACTGTAATTCAATTTAACCTGCTGACAGACTCCCACATAGATAGATAGATAGATAGACAGATAGATAGATAGATGGGTGGGTGGATGGATGGACTGATTAATGGATGTATAGATAGATAAATAGAGTCATAGTTATAGAGAAGGTGAGACAGTGGAATGGCCTAATGGCTGGAAAGACACAAGAAACTATGGACGCAGTTATTTTAATATATTTTTTGTTATATATATACTGGTTGAGAGAGAGAGAGAGAGAGAGAGAGAGAGAGAGAGAGAGAGAGGGAGATTGTAAAAGTCTCATCTGTCACATGCAGGTGCTAATGGCCATATCAGGTCAGTGGGGTATTTTTCTTGTTATGCACTAGAGGAAAACAGAGACTGCCAAACAAAATGCACATCGAGAAACAGGTGGATATAGACAGGTTAAAAACATAGATATAGACAGAGAGACAAACACAGGCAGGCGTAAACTAATGCAGATATGTAAATACAGTTTGACAGACAACAAAACTTACAGAGGAAGAAACAGCCGGACGGAGGTCAAGAGATGGATTTAATATGAAGAATGAGCGGCAAATAAGACAAGCAGAGATATATTGACAGACGGGGAAGTAGAATGAGAAAAACAGACAGAGAAGGTAGAAAAGCAGACTGAAGACGAAAATGTGTGATGGTGAGAGAAGCAGACGCAGAGAGAGAGAGAGAGGGGGGGGCGGGGAGAGTCAACGATAAAGCAAACAAAAGAGAGGAAGTCGAGGGAATAAAGAGAAACAGAGATAAAAGACCAGGAGAGAAGATAAGAGAGAGGGGGTTAAGCGAATCCCAAGTGACCAGCCAATAACTCTGCGGCCGCGATTAGGAGTCCCTCTGTGATTGGCTGGTTTTGTGTGTGTGTGTGTGTGTGTGTGTGTGTGTGTGAGAGAGAGAGAGAGAGAGAGAGAGAGAGAGAGAGAGAGAGAGAGAGAGAGATTATGAATGAAACTTGCGACAAAGGCAATATAAAGATAATTACTGGAACATAATTATGAAACTTTAAGTAAGTAATGGGACGACATCTGTGTTATGATATAAATGAATCCTACGGTAGTGAATGGAACTCGATAATTATTTGACTTTCAACAGAATATGAAATGTATGATGCTAAGTGAGATGGTATATACTTGATGAAACTTAGGATGGTAAATTAAACTTGCAACTATATATGAAAATTAGGATGGATTGTAATTTATGATATTTATAATTTGAACGTACAAGAATGAAGAAAAGTTTGGATAATGAATGGAATCTTACAGTATTATAACTTAGGATAATGAAAAGGCCTTGGGACGATGAATGAGACTTACGATGATGGATGAAACGAGAATTGATGAAGCTTACCAGGATAATCAAAGTTTGTGAAGTTTCTCTCTCTCTCTCTCTCTCTCTCTCTCTCTCTCTCTCTCTCTCTCTCTCTCTCTCTCTCTCTCTCTCTCTCTCTCTCTCATTGCCATTTTAAACTAGGGTAAATATTTGGTGTAGCTCCTCTCCTCCTCCTCCTCCTCCTCCTCGTGTCACTTAACATTATTGTTTTTCTCGTTCGTCATTTTCCTTTATCCCCCTTGCCCCTCCTCTTCTCATCCTCCCTTCTTTCCTTACTTCTCCCTCCCTCAATATGCGCGAAAAGAGGAAAGAGATTGAGGGGAGGGTGAAGGGGTGGGGCTAAGAATGGAGTTTGAGGAGGGGATAGGAGGATGGGGTAGGTGGAGATGGTTGGAAATTTTGTAGGTAGGGGGTGGGGAGGGGGAAGGGGGGAGGAGAAGCTTGGGAGATAATCAGAGTAAACAGACTCACGCAAACACCACACCTGCAGTCCACTCCCCTCCCTTACTCTTTCCCCTCCCTGGCCTTCTCTCCCTTCTCTTCCGCTGCTTCTGATTCTTTCTCCCACTTCTTCTCCCTCTTCCTGTCTTCCATCTTCCTTCCATTTCCCTTCCCTCTCCTCCTCTCCTCCAACTTTTCTCCACCCTTTCTCTCCCCGTCGACCTTCTTCCTCCCGCCTTTTTTCTCCTCTTCTCCCCTTCCTCCCTTTTTCATCTCCTTCCTCAACCCACTTTGAGTCCCCTTTTCAATCTCCTCTTTCTTTTTCCTCCCTTTCCCCTCCCCCCTTTCTGTCTCTGTCTCTTCATCCTTTCTCCCCCTCCTCCTCCTTCCCCCTTTCATCATTTCCTTTACTCTCCTTTCCTGACCCCTTCTTTTTCATCCATCATTTCCCCCTTCTTCCTTCACCTTCTCCCCCTACTCCCTCTACTTCCCGCCCTTTCTCTCCTCCCCGCCTTTTCCCACCTTTCCTCCCCGTTTTATCCCTCCTTTTCATCCTCCATCTCCCCCCTTTTCCCTCCATCTTCTCCCTTCTCCTTCTACCTCCCCCTTTCCTCTCCTCCCTTCTTTTCCCTCCTATACGCACCCGTGTTTTATCACCACCGTAGTCCTTCCCCACCTGACTTCATTCCTCCTCCTCCCTTCGAGCTCTTCCCCATCCATTGTTCTTTCCCCCAGCCAATTTCTCAGCCGTGTACAAGTATTTTTTTTTTTTTTATGTATCCGACTCTGGGCAAAGGCTTCAGGGCCTATTTCTCGGGGGCAGTGACCTTTCCCAAGGCCCAGTAGTCCTGCTACACCTCCACATGTCACCACTTCGGCGCTAACACTCACCATCCATATTGAATACATGCTAGGGCTGTCTCATACAGGACTCGTGTATTGGTATTAGCGTGGATATTTTTACGACATGTCGGCGGGTCATCTGGTAGATCAGGAATGTCTGCTTTTTAGGAAATTCAGATCCTTAAACTGTTCCCTGCCCCAGCCGGGATTCGATCCTGGGTCCATTAGGACTGCAGGCCGCCTCTCTGCCGATTCAGCCACCGCCTCCCTGGCAGTTTGATCAGTTATATACGGATCATTCCTAAACTTGAGCAGTATTTAAGGGATCACGTTGCAGTTGATCTGTCATGGAATTAAACATATTAGCCGTAATCGAATAAAACGGGGATACGGTAATTATAGTTTAATTTGCAGTCCTGTTAATTAGGGATCAGTTTGCAATTTGACCAACTAAGAGGTCATCCATGCAATCAGATCAGTGAGACTGGCAGCGAGTGGCACTTATGAAATACCCTCTTAGGCGTGACCTGGGGAAGTGAGCATATTATTATCCTCCCCATCGGCTTCTGACTTCCTTCCTCTCCATTCTCTCTGTTACTCTCCACCTGCCTACCTTACCTGCTTTCCTCCCATTCCCCCCTCAGCTCTCACTCCAGGCATTTCTCTCGCTTTTTAACAATTTTCTTCCCCTCCCCTGTATCTCCCTCTAACTCTGTTCCTCCCTTCCTCACTCTGCCCATTTTTCTTTCCCTTAAACGTTTCTGCCAACTTTCTCCTCACTTCTTTTCCTCAGTTTCCTTTCCTTTTTCTTTTTTTCGTTCTCCTAGTTTTCTGTTTTCCTCAGTTCTCAACCGTTTTTCTTCCCCCTCTATGCTTATCATTCGCTTTGGTTCCTTCTCATCTAATCGTATCTTTTTTCTCTTCTCAGTCTTCTCTCTTTCTTCCTCCCCACTTCACCCTCCTCTTTCTTAATATCATCCCTTCTCATCTGTTGTCTTCCTTTCCAGGGTTCTCCTTCCCATCTTCCCTCTTCCAACCCATCCATTCTCCTCTTCCCCTCCCTCTTACTTTTCATATTCTATCTTCCTCCTGTCCTCCTCATCCTCTGTCGTCCTCCAACCCTCTTCATCTTCGTATTTTATCCTCACATCTTCTTTCTTATCCTCTGTCACTTCTCTCCCTCTCTCTTCCTCCTGTCCTCCTCATCCTCTGTCGTCCTCCAACCCTCTTCATCTTCGTATTTTATCCTCACATCTTCTTTCTTATCCTCTGTCACTTCTCTCCCTCTCTCTTCCTACTTCTCCTTCCCTCCTTGTCATCTTCCTCTTCCCAACCCTCCTTCCTTCCCATACGAGTATTCCCTTTTCGTACTTCTCTTCCGTCTACCTTCCCTCTTGTTCCTCATCTTCCGTCTTCATCCTCTGGTTGTCTTCCTTTGTTCCCTCTTCCTTCCCGTCTTCTCTCTGCCTCTGTTGCCCCGCGTCCATTTCCTCCTCATCCTCCTTCCACCACATTTCCGGACTTAGTGCCTTCTTTCTTCCTCTCAACTTCCTCTCCCTATTTATCTGTCTTCCCTTTTCTCTTCTTCCTCTGTTTCTCTCTTCCTCTCCCTCCTCCCTCCTCTTCCATCCTTCCTTCCTTCCTTCTTACCTTTCCATGCTACCATTGTGTCTTCCCCTCTCCCCATCCTCCCTTCTCCTTTCTCCCTTTATTTCTTTCTACCCATATTCCCTCCTCTTCCTCCCTTTCTCTCTTCCTTCCCATCCTCCCTCCTCTTCTTGTTCCCTTCCTCACCATCTTCTTTCTCTTTCTCCTCCCCAGCCAGCCAGCAGAGAGACAGAGGCAAAAATTCCGTGGAGGTTCTTGAGATGTTTACTGGGGGATATTTTCACGGCGGGGGTGTGGCTCGCTCCCTTTCTCACATCCCATTCTCTCTCTCGTTTTCTCACTTTCTCCCTCTTTTTCTCTCTTTCCTGGCTTATCTTAGCGTTTTTCCTCGCTCCTTCTTTTTTCTTACCCCCGTTTCTAATTTCTTTACCTCTCTTTTATTTACTTAAAAGTCAGAGTTGTTCTTCATTTTCTGTTTCTCTTGCTCACTGTCTTCCTCGCTATCTCCGTCTTTCATTTCTTCACTTTATCTCATTTTCTTCATTCTCCTATATGATATTTATATGGACGAAGAGGAGGAAAAGGTGTAAGAAAGATGGGAAGAATACTGGAGTGGGAAAGGGAGATGAGAGGGGAGGGAGGGGAAAGATGAGAGAGCACGAAAAGGGAGAAAAAGAAAAGAAGGGGGAAGGAAGGAATCTGGGGTGGTAGAGGGTAGAGATGAGGAGCAGGAAAATGATTGGGATGGAAGGGAGGGAGTGGTGGGATGGGAGAGGGAGGATTGTGAAAGGAGGAGGGGGAGAAAAGGAGAAGAAAAAGGGGAGTGATTGAGCGGGAGGGAGGAGGAAGAAGAAAGAAGGGGAGAGATGGGTAGGAAAAACAAGAAGTGGGAAGAAAGCGAGGAAAAGATGAGAAGTGGGATGGTAGAGAAAAGAAAGGGAAAGAGGCAGAAGGAGGTGAAGAGAGAGGAAGGAGATAGGAGAAAGCAGAAGGTGGAGAGCGAAGGGGGGATGAAGATGAAGGAGAGAAAGGGGGACAGGAGGGAGATGGGGAGCTACAAAGGAGGAGTGAAGGAAAGGAGGGCAGGAGGGATAGGGGGAGGGGGGGAGAAAGGGGGGGTATTCCTGACGAGACATTTATAGTGCATATTATAAGGGGGGGCGTCGGCAGGCACTCTGGGGAAGGGCGATACGGAATTTATGAGGAGGAAGATGTGTCATAGAGAGGGGGAGGGGGTGTTGGGGCAGGGATGGATGTGCACACGTGTATATGGGGAAGGAATGCGTTGGGGACGAGGTCAGTGTGTGTGTGTGTGTGTGTGTGTGTGTGTGTGTGTGTGTGTGTGTGTGTGTGTGTGTGTGTGTGTGTGTGTGTGTGTGTGTGTGTGTGTGTGTGCTACTTCCCAAAGGTGGAAGAGTCATAAACACATTAGAGCAAAGAGGAAAACTTCAGAGGGACGCAATTATAACATTCCAGTTGCCAGAATACTTGCACATAGAGTTTAATGTGGCGCAGCTTAAAGCACGATCCTCAGTATACTGTAGTTAACCCAGTAAAAAATCACAGATGTAAATATAGACAAGGTGGAAATCAGCAGCTGTGACTGTGGTAAGGCTCAGTGAGTTATAGCCGGAACTTTCAGCCAAGGAAACAGTAAGATTATCTGCTTGATAGAACAGGATTCTTGGTTTTGTGTGTGTAATGGGAGAGTCAGTGCTGTTTTGCAGTTTTTTATTTCTCCGATCCACAGCTGAACTTTGCGATGCACTTCTGGGTATTTTGGGATAGGACAGATTTAGATGAAGTTTAGGATTTGGGGAAAAATGTTGATGATGATACATTAGGACAGGCTTAGGAAGTTCAGTTTGCAGTCACTGGAAAAGTGAAGAATGAGGGGAGACTTGACTGAGGTGCTTGAATGAATGCTGGTGAAGTGTTTATAATGATCATCTAGGTCTATATACTTAACCTAAGAAGAGAACTAGTACCAGTAAGGCCTTGTGTCTTGAGGTGGACTAGTTGAATATCCTGCCTAACTGCAAAGTAGCTGCTAGGTCACTTGAAACTTGTCTTATCATCATCATTCTCATCATCATTATTGTAACTTTTTTTCTACCTTAGAAAGGGTGACAGGATCCAGAAACAATGAAAGAGAAAGTGGGAAAGTGGGAGAACCCCAGTGCAATGAGCCACTATGTCTCTGGTGTTTGTGTAATTAAGTAATGAGTAATTGAGTGTCAGCAAGTGAGCTGGCGGAGGGTGAGCGCCCCTTCCTGTTAAACAACTAACTAAAAAAGACAAAATGGGCGGCATGGAGGCGTTTGTTTGTGGCCACCCCTTACGGGATTAAGACGTCTGGCTATAGATAGCTAATAGATAGATAGTAGTAAGGTACAAAGCCTACCTATGGTCGAAATGATATAAAAGGCGGCTGAACAATGTTTGTTAGGGCAGCAGCATCCAAGGGTTATACTTGATAATACCACACCTCTCATTTCTCTTACGTGATTTAATGCAGGTGAATTAACACGTTCTTTACCAAATAGCTTTTAAAGTATGTGCGTATCTTGCATATCTGTAAGTGCCTGCAACATAACGGAACTATAACTGTGGTACTCTCACACGGACATTATATAGCAGAAGCCACAACTGCAGTGTGTGTGTGTGTGTGTGTGTGTGTGTGTGTGTGTGTGTGTGTGTGTGTGTGTGTGTGTGTGTGTGTGTTACTATTTTCTGTTTTATCTCGCCGTTAAAAAAAAAAAACATTTTCCTTCTATGGTACTTCCGTCGCAAGTGACCCCAGGGGGAGTTAATGTCCCTGTTAGGATTAATAATCCCAATGGGAGATAGGAGTGTTGACAAAGGGCGAGATGTAAACAGAAACATATGAGGTATTTAAATTCCAATTGTGGTTTCAGCTAAATACAATATTCAATAACTCATACTCCAGCCAAATAGTGGTGACATACAGCATTCACATAAGCTCGCGGGCATGGATGTAGTTGCCCAAAGTACATGATCGACACGAGGAAATGAGCCACCGAGTTCTGTTCAAGGTTCAGGCTCTATAGCGCTGCCTCTCCTACCCTTCTTGCCGATCTCACGACTGAGCTAGACCGTCAGCTGTGCGTCCTTGCCTTAAGGCTTATATTATTGTGGTCCACGTGGTGGTAAGAACACGTACAATATTTCTGACACTAGGGATCGTCATGATAACTTGATAAAACATACCGGTAATGAGTTCTGACCAATGAACTAGTCACAAATTTTTATTACTGAACTTCTAAATTAATCATGTATTTGTGTTCAGCGTGGGGAACTTAACTACTGACTTCTGGCAACCCAACACGTTCCCTCCTCCCACTCCCAGTCCCCGGACTCGGGAATCAGTCAGGCTGCACGCGGAGAGAGAGTGCCCAGGATTACTTTGTTCTCTCGTTAAGGCGTCGAATGTTCTGTCTTGAGAGTAACTAGGAGTGTCTTTCTCATCACAGATAGCGATACAGATACTTCTGATGAATCTACGTTGATTTTCGGATGTCACTGGAGAAATATGGTACTGATAATGACCCTTAAAACGAGTGATGGTTGAAGAGGTGAAGAAATTCTAAGTGAAGCGACCACTCCGCATCAGCCTAGGAGTACCGTACATTTTTCTACGTTTGGATGACACCACAGTATCCAGCTTTAGCAAGAAGATAGCACAACTAAAAAGGTAAGTACTGTACATAGTTTCTTTTATTCTCTTTATGTAATTGTTTCAAGCATACCGGTACCAAAATCATCAGTTACCTGGGAAGTATACCTTAGCGTAAAACAGGGGTATGTAAAATGGCATCACCTGGTTATGTGCGGTTTTCATTTTGTTAACAGAAGCTTGCGTTTATGTGATCAGGGACATAGAAGTGAATAAGATGATGTGAATAGTGTTGCTGTATCGGTATCAATGTGAAGGGGGACGGGAGGAACGGGCGACGAGGCAGCAGGACGGTTTGCATTGCGAAGGAGGGTCCGTAAAGAACGGATTAAGAAGTTTGTTATGTGTTGTATTATAGAATTTCCGGGTCAATTTTCTGTACTGCATGGAATTCCTTCCAACTTTTTTTGTGTCGATTTCAGGTTTAGGATAAGGTAGGCCGCATGAATCTTCTACTTTGCTATACTTTTCTCATTCGTGTAGTTAATTTCACATCATCTTTAGTGACTACGGCCGTCTGGTTTGGGCCAACAGTTATGTCATTGTAAATATTATGTCCATATATATGTATGAACCTCCGCCTACATTTCTTCCAATCACCTGGCACGAATTATATACAGATTATCCCTCCTCACTCCTTACCTTGTCTCAGTATTGTTCCCCCCAGTCATGTATCTCTGTTTTCGTTTTCTCCTAGCAGTGAGGATAGGCTATACGGTAACTCTCTCTCTCTCTCTTTCTCTCTCTCTCTCTGTCCATACTCGACCCTCTTTCTCTTTTCCTCACCTTCATTGTCTCTCTTCCTCTCCCCACGTCCATCTCTCGACCTCTCCTTTTTCCGCGCTTTTCTTCTTTTCTCCTCCCTTCTTCATCTCTGTCTTCTCCCCCACTCCCCCTCCCACTCTTCCCCTCATGTCTCCATCTTTCCATCTCCCGCTGCCCACGATCTCCAGTGTTTCCAGGAATATCGAAATAAACGGATCTTGATATTGGCTTTATTGTGCCTGTCTCATGAAAAGGACAGATTTTGCTTGCTCTCAGCGTTTAGTGTAAGAAATAGTACTGTAAATATTCTCTCCTTCCTCCCTTCCCTTCTCCCATCTCTCTCTCTCTCTCTCTCTCACACACACACACACACACACACACACACACACACACACACACACACACACACACACACACACACACACACACACACACACACACACACACACACACACACACACACACACACACACACACACACACACACACACACACACACACACACACACACACACACACACACACACACACACACACACACACACACACACACACACACACACACACACACACACACACACACACACACACACAACTTCCCCTTTCTCTCTCTCTTTCTCTCTCTCTCTCTCTCTCTCTCTCTCTCCCTCTCTCTCATATATACAACAACCCTTTCTCATTCATCGTCTCGCACACGTCCCCATTTATCCCTCACCCTCCCACTCCTCCCCACTCCTGCCCCATTTTCTCATTCGTTCTCTGCCTCCCATCCCTCTCCGAACCTCCCTCATATTTATGCCGCCTATCGCCTCTCCGACAAGGTAAAATGGTTGGGGGGAGGCGTTATTGGTGGGCAGCGACGGGGCACCTTCTGTAGAGTGAATTATCGCACGGAATCATCATAATTCTCGCAGAAGGATGCTTTGGGAGGCTGCAATGGGGGAGGAAGGGAGATGAATGAGGTGTGCTTGGGATGTGAGAGGTGTTGGGGAGGATAAGTATACTGGAGATGAAGGAGCCTACGACGGGAAAGTGGAGTTGATGTAAATGATTGAGGATAGTTGAGGAGGGTGTCGGGAGAAGAATGAGTGAGATTTGTTTGGGATGTGAGATGCTGATAAGAGGATGTGTCTGGTAAAGATGAAGGAGGGAGAGAGGCTACCACTTGGGAAAATGAAGCTGATGTAAATGATGAGGTTGGTTGGGGAAGGTGTGTGAAGAAGAGTGACTGAAGCTTGCTCGGATTGCGAGAGGTTGTCCTGGAGAAGTTATACCACCTTGGCATATTCTTAGTATGAGGGAGGTGATGGCTGAAGATGAGACGAGGAGTGGGTGACAACTGGCGAAGGGTTGTAAATGAGGAAGTGAATAGGGTAAATGTGTTGGGGAAATGGAAGGCAGTGGGTAAAGGAAGCAGAGAAAATGGAGAGAGAAGTGAGGAAGATGACTGCCCTGTCTCTAGGATGAAATTCGAAGGAGAAATATTAAAAGGGTCTCACATACTGTATGTGGGTGATTTAGGCTATGGCTATGAGGTTGACCTATATTTCGAAGGTTTGAATAATCGTGTGAATAGTAGTGTGACCTTTTTTCATCAAAGGCTCTGTTTACAGATTTCTCTACTATGCTGTCTTTCACGTGTCTGAGTGCAACCTAGTCCACATTTTAGGGGGAAGCAGAGCTCAGATGGTGACCCTGATGTGAGATATACGTGAAAAGTGAGGTGAGACATACTGACTTGTGATTTGTGGATGAAAAGTCACTAAATGATGAGAGAAGAAAAGGGGGGAAACACTGAGCGTGAGAGATGTGGACGAGAAGCGAGAGTGAGAAATAGTGATTCGTGATTTATAAAAACAGTGGAGAGGACTGTCGAAAGTGTGGGGGATGAAAATGAGGGATAATAACGTGCGAGATGTGGGTGTGATGGAAGTGAAGGTGAGGCTAAGACGAGAGAGAAAATGAATGAGTGGGACGGGGATGAAAGCCAAAAAAGAGGGATACAGATATACGAGATGTGAGAGAGCTGTAAATTAAGGATATGGCAATACTGGGGAAAAAAAAAAAGTATGAGATTTGGGTAAGAGTGAGAGATACTGAAACGTGATTTGTGTGAGATGAAACTGAAAAAATGCATGACAGGAATGTTGAAAGCGTGGAGGATGGGGCTGGGAGAGCTATTGACATGCGAAATGTGGGTGTGATGGAAGGGAAGAGCGTGACAAGATATATATATATATATATATATATATATATATATATATATATATATATATATAAATATATATATATATCTATACAGATATATATATATATATATATATATATATATATATATATATATATATATATATACATAGAGAGAGAGAGAGAGAGAGAGAGAGACCAAATGTTGGAGTAGATATGGTAACCTGGCTGGATTGGCGAGAGAGAGTGAGAGAGAGAGAGAGAGAGAGTAACCAAATGTTGGAGTAGATATGGTAACCTGGCTGGATTGGCGAGAGAATGGTTGCAGGTGGTTGGCACTGTGATAGACTGACAGAAGATAGAGTGGCTTTAGTTGACGCTATCTGGCGCTGTGAAAATTAAAGATGGGCGATACATTAATGGATATGGATAAAGCTGGAGTGCGTGCTGTGGATGGTGAAAACGACTCTTTCATTCCAGTCACGTCTTTTGTATTTAACTCTTGCTGTTCCCAGGTTTTATTGAGTTATGTAGAGCACCTTATAGTAGTTTGAGAGGGTTATTGAAGGCTGTTTCTAATGCTTTCAGTTTGGATTTTTTAAAATTTTCACCGTGCACAGTTGTTTGGACGTGGCAAGAATTAAGCAGGAAAAACGTCATGGGATTGGAGTGGTTAAGACTGGTTGAAATGATTGCCCTGAAATTACTGGCCGAGGGTTGGAATTGACACTGTGAAAAAGGAGGGTTGAGGGTTTAAAGATGGTGCACTGAAAATTGGAGGTCTTGAATGTGAAACAGCTGTGATTTTGACGAAGGAATTATAACATTACACGCAGAGTGAAAAGAGACTAATAATATGTCTGTCTGTTTATTGTGGAGTGTAGTAATCATGCGTGTGGGGAGGGGGGAGAGGACTTAAACATGCAGCAGAGTGGAGTCAAAGGATTTTCGTTTCATCAATTTCTCTTCTTTCTCTGACTTTCGAATCTCCTTTACTCTTCCCTGCAGTGTTGCATCTCTTTTTACTGTTGCTGTTTGCATGGTCACTGCCATTCTGAACTTTGCTTGCTTCCCAAATCTATTACGGTGGCACGCAACACTCTTGTAGCTACACGCTCTCTCTTCTTTTCTGTCCAGCATTTGAATGCAAGAGTTCGTAATATAAACAGTTACAAAATTAGAAAAAGGAAATAGAAACAACTTCAAAAGAAAACAAACTATGGCATTGTCTTCTCCGGTCTGTCTTTCCCTCTTCCTGAGATCTCTGATCATTTAAAGGCAATATGTCCAGGCCTCTCGGTTTTTAAAAATCGTCTGTTCATGTTACTTGGAAAGAGCAATTTTTGCAGGCTTTCAGCCTCTGGTTCTCTCTTCCTTCCAGAAAAATGCCCACTCAGGATGACTGCGGCAAACTTACTTTCAAATTCCACTGTTCACCACTCATTCCACTTCGTTCCACCAGTCCCAGCAACCTTCATATGATCCTCCGCTTCTTCCCGCCATCTTTCTTGGTCATTTTATTGTAGTCCTCTTGTCTCTTCTCTTCTGACTCCCCACCCCCCTTTTTTATTAACCTCTCAGTCTACGTAATAGTATAGTAAGACATTAACCCATTAAATACGATACTGTCCTTATTCCAGCATTCTAGCCGCCTCCACTTTATTCAGCTTAAGAGAGGCCCTTAGGTCAGATGGGATTAGCATTTTCATCTCCATGTAATCTAGTATTAAATTAAAACCGGAGAAATTAATTAAATGGAAAATTAATTAAGACTACGTTAAAAAAATAAAACTGTGATTAATGTACTGAACTGGATTAGAAAGTGTGTGCCCCTCCCCCCCAAAAAAAAAAAATAAATAAATAAAGAGTAAGGTTGTCCTGCGTTAGCAAAAGTAAAGTACAAAATTTATCATGATACTGAAGGGATTGAATTAAAACTGCAGCTGAGCAATTAGTGAAATGGAAAATGAATTGAGACCGCACCCGGAAGAGAGAGAGAGAGAGAGAGAGAGAGAGAGAGAAATGTGATTAATTCCTTGAAATGGGTTGCTTCTTCACTGCGATGACGTATTCATTTTGTTTACTGTTGCTGCCTCAGACGATTTTCTTCAACTTGGCTAAGACGTCTCGTAGTGAAAGGGTAATTTAAGGCTGGGTCTAACATCAGTTCAGAAAACTTTTCATATACGAGGACAATCGTTGGAGGCAGCAATGGTGGCATGTAGTGGTGTATGGTATGTAGGAGGACTACTGGGCCTTGAGAGCAGGCTGTGAGGCCTATGCCCAGAGTCGAGCACATAAAAAAAAAAATAATAATAAATAAATAAATAAATAATAGACGTCTTGAAAGTGAATGTTGAATGTAGTGAAATGAGTCAAAAGGAAGACGTAAAGGGGATAAAAGACAAAATCGTTGTGTTACACCTCATGTACTTTAACTTAGACTAGATTTTCGTCCTTTTATAGCTAAGTTCCCGTTCCTCAGTGACGGAATAAAGCCAAATGCTGTGACTCCACAGCCTTTCCATAACTTCATTGTGACTAGTACCATATTCTAGTGTAAATCTATTGTAACAGGTCAGCAGCCAAGATGGAGAGATGGCAGTTTTAGGCCATGTTAAAGTGTATAGGGTATAGCAAGAGGGGAGGAAAAACTGCGTCGTCGTACCGAAAAGATTGAATTAAAACTGCACTTAAATAGTTAATATAAAGAGGAATAATATTGACCCTTCAGTCCAATGATGCATTTTCCAAGCTGCCACCAGACGATTTGGTTCAGCTTTAGGAGGGTGTCTAATGAATGAGGTGATTATTAAATGCTCTATATATATCTAACCCCACCAGTTCGAAATGCCTTATGCCAAAGTGAATAAAATCGTCTCGAGCTCTCAGGGATAAAGAAATAGCTACGTCATCGGATTGAAATGGCTAAGACTGTAGCCTCTGAAGAAAATGCTCATGATTAGCCCTTGCAGCCCGGACGATTTTTTTTTTTTTTTTTTTTTTAGAAGCTCCTGGGAGATTTTACAGCTTTCGGTAATTGAGATCTTTCATGGATTTTACAGTCGTTTTGAGGCAGCCAGAATAAACTTTTGAAATGTCATCGTAGTGAAGGAGTTCGGCTCTTCAACCTGATGAAGCATTCTTTCACTCTTTAACTTAGGACGGTTTTATGTAGCTTCGGGGAACACTTCGAACTTGGGCATGGGGTTAGAAATCTTGTGATACCCCTTCGCTACAAAGTCCTCTCCTAAGCTTAATAAAATCGTCTGTATGAAACCAAGACTAAACCAACAGAATAGACGGCCATGTACAGGTGGTTAATTCAGTAACAGAGGTGTAACTGAGGTGGGTTAAAAGGGTGTCCAGGCCGTGGGAGTGGCGCGGTGAGACAGGGCCTGCCTTGTGTGTGTGTGTGTGTGTGTGTGTGTGTGTGTGTGTGTGTGTGTTGTTTTGCTTTGTTTGGTTGCTTACTTGCTTGTCTGTTCCGCGCATCTGTAACCCAAACGGGAGGTGTAAGCGCGACTGGTCCTCTGAGACGAGAGAAACTGGGAGTGGCACAGCCAGGAAGGGGGTTAATTAAAGCGGGATATTTTCGTCCTTTCTTTAGCCATTTTTTCTTTTTTTCGATGTCTGTGTTATTGCTTCTGTCCATTTAAACACGTCTTTGTATCAGGTCCCTCTCAGTTTCCGGTGCGTTTGCTGTTTAGTGGTTTCTGTAGCCAAGTTGTCCGTGTTTTTTTTTTTTTTAATTCATTTTTGTGCTCCATATTGACGCACCTCAGTATTCTGGGACTCTTCTGTGGCCAGGTGCATCCATTTCTGTGTGTGTGTGTGTGTGTGTGTGTGTGTGTGTGTGTGTGTGTGTGTGTGATCTGTATTCCGTTGCTTCTCTAGCCTCAGACGGAGAATTAAAAGTGAGGTGTGAGCGAGATTAGTCTTCCAGGGCGCGGCAGAGAGTGGGCGTGGCACAATGAGAGCAGGTGTATTTTGGTCCTTTCTGTACCAGCTTCTCTCTATTTCAGCTCTTTTTGGTATTTTTTGGTGCCCTCTGTCCTTGTGCTGTTCAGTACTTCGGCGCTTTTTGTATCCCGGTGCTCTCATTTCTCCCTCATGTTTCTTGTATCCCGATGCTTCAGTTTTTCTCGTGTCCTGTAACCCGGTGCATCTTTTGTCGTGGTTTGTGTATCCCGAGTCTTTTCTCTTTTTTGTGCCACCCCCCCCCCTTTTTTTTGTTTTTACCTCCGCCAATGAAGGTTGGAAGAGATCACCATTATGAACTCACCCTTGTTTGTCTGTTAATTTGTTGACAAGATATCTCAAAGGCTTATGAATAGATTTCAGTGATGTTTTGTGGACGTGTGGGTCATATGCGATGGAAGAGTTGATTAAATTTTGGTGGTGATCTAAGTTGGAGCCGCGTTCAGGACTGTTTTTTGTTGTTCGTTTATCCACAAGATATCTCAGAAAATTACTAATGTGTTTTAATGAAACTGTGTGGATATGTGGGTCTTGGGCCAAGGAAGAGTTGATACAATTTTGGTGGTGATCTGAGTTGTCTGATATAGGCGATGGTGGTATAGGCGGTTGGCGGAGGTATGCACTCTCTGAATGATGTATTTCTTGTTTTTCTTGTACTCTTTGTACCTCGATTGCTTTCTCTTTTCGCATTTTCTGTAACACGAGGCTTCTCTTTCGTGCTTTCTGAATCATTGTGCTTTCCTTCATTTTTTCATTCCCCCCACTTTTTTTTTTTTTTTTAGTGTTTTCTGCATCCTTGTGATTATGTCCAAAAATGGAGGCTTAAAGCTTTCACAAGATGACGCCTTTGTAATGTTATTTTCATCTTCTTCTTCTTATTTTCTAAGAGAGATGGGGGAAGAATATAGATGATGTGGGACAGGGACAGTAGAGAGTAAGAAAGTACGAGAAAAGTAGAGTTAAAAGCTGGTGAGCCAGCCACCTTTCTAATTTAAAGGGGAAGTGCTGTGTACTGTATATTTATCTTTAATTACATTGTTATATCTCAGAAGTCTTTGAATTCTCGTAACAGACTTTATTATGGTTGGATATAGCTGTCATTAGCCTCGTCACGGATTGGGTGGGAGACGGAATGTGTTCTGCGAAGCTAAATAACACCATGTACAGGTAGCAAGATTAATCTGTGTATCATTCAACCCTCCTGTACTCAATCAGGAGCCTAGGGACACTGGCCTAGGTTACGCAGCCCTGATATTTAGGCGAAGGAAAACACCTTCGCACTTCCTTTAGTGTCATGATGTGAACAATAAATTCTATGCTCCATTTTAATGGAAATCCCTGGGGACTCATCCGGATGGAGCATCTCAACCCACTAGACCACCAGGCATCCATTTAGCTATATGGTAACCACCCAGCGTAGTAAATGGTTTCCTGAATTACAAGAAACCCTGTAGCTTTTCTTACAGTGTACTGTAGTCTGTCACATGAAAGGTGTACTGCATTGAGTGCCTACTGGACGGCACAGCCTATAAGAATAAAGTAAGCTAAATTAAACGTCATGGTACTGAAGGAGTTATGAGAGAGAGAAGTCAGAATACTTTCCCCAGGGGCAATAGGCAGCGGCAGAGGCAGTGAGGAGGCGTAAATGGGGGAAAATTTGTGTGTGTGTGTGTGTGTGTGTGTGTGTGTGTGTTTCAACAGTGTCGGGTCTTGCTGTGTGTTGGTGTTCTTGATATTTCGTCACTTTCTGTTTTGACGCTCTCGGTTTTCTGGTGTGTGCTTTTCAGACCTTTTTTTTTTTTTTTTTTTTTTTCATACCGACGCCCCTGTATTTCGTTTTTCACTTTCACTTTGATTCTTCCTTTGCTATTTCGTGTCAAATATTCAGAGCTCTTGTAGGCCTTTTCTTTTTTTCCCCTTCAATGGGCTTCCTTTTTTCGTGTTTTAAGTGGTCTTATATTCTTCATGTCTAATTTCGCTAGTCTTGAATTTATCTCTTTTTTTTTTTTTTTTTTTTTTTTTTTTTTTTTTTTTTTTTTGCCCTGTTTTCATTGATTCTGATTTTCGGGGCTCCTGTTTTTATTTATTTATTTTGATGCTGTGCTATGTGATTTTTCTCCGGGATTCAGAATTTCAGCGACTCAGCATTTCTAGTGTATGTGTTTAGGTCTGGCGTGCCGCTAACACACTGCCGGCAACACACACCTTTATTCACGGTTTTAGAGATTAACATGTTCTTCCTCTTACTCCTAATGCTTCCCCTCCTACCCTCCCGTCTCACCTCCCCTTCCTCCCTCCATTCACTCCTTATTATCTTATCCCCTTCCCCCTCTTCCTATCCCAGTTTGCCCCCCTTCCCTCGTTTCTGTTTATTATTGTCTCCCCTCTTCTTCAGTCCTAATCATCCGCTCCCTTCTCATTCAAGTCTGCATCCTTTACCTCCCCTCTTTCCAACCCTCCCTTATCTTAAACCCTTCCTTTTCCAATCTATCCCTCTCTTCTTTTCACTCCTTATCATCCCATCCCCTCCTCTCTACATCCAAGTCTCTCTCATCCCCTCCTCCCCTCTTTACAGCCCTCCTTCCCTCTACTCACCATCTCCCTTTCTTTCACTCCCTGTGATACCATGCCCCCCCTCTCTCCAACCCTCTCGTTTCGTCTCGCCTCACTCCTCTCCCCTTTTCACCTCCTCTCTCCTCTCCTCGTTTTCCCTCTCCTCCTCTTATCCACTCCATTTATACCCGTATCATCGTCTGTCTTTTTCCCCTTCTTTGCCATAATCATCTTTCCTCATTTCATCTCCTCCCTCCCGCCGACCTCATTCCTACTTATTTCTCATCTGCTCCTAATTTTTATTTATTTACTTGCTCTGCTCTCTCTATCTTGAAGTTTCTCCTCTTTATATTTCTCCATTTTCTCCCCTCTTTATCTTTCTTCCCTCGTTCTTTTCAGTGTTTTTCGTTTCTTTCTTCTCTCGATTTATCATGCTTCTGTTTTATTTCCCTGTTTGTCTTTGTTGCCTCCTGCACTTCATAATTCTTTCCTTTCATCTCCTTTTCCTCTTTATCCTCCTTTACCATTATTTTTTGTTCCTCCACCAGTTTCATATTTCATTACTGTCTGTGTCCCATCTCTCATTCCCACTCTTTCTTTTCATTTTATTTTCCCTTTCGTACTAAATCGGATATCCTCTCTTCTTTCACACTTCTTTTCTCTCTCACCTCAAACTCTCTTCATCCCCTCCCAGCAATGCTCAATATTTCCACTCCACTTCACCACATTCCACACACCATCTCAACCCAGCCCCTCCCTCCCCCTTCTCTCTCTCTCTCTCTCTCTCTCTTTGCAGCCTTCTGTTTTCGTTTTTTTTTTTTTTTACTGTATTCTTTCCATTCCATCCATCTTAGTTAGTTTTTCTTTTATATTTACCCCCTCCCAGCCTTACTACCCCTTCCCCTCACTTCTTTCAACCCCCTCTCATTTCCTCCAGTTTCCCTCCTTTCCATCCCCTCCCTTCCACCTCTTCCTCTCTCCCTCCTCCGCGCACATCCCTTTTCACTTCTCGCACTCTCCACCCTCCCTTATTCTCTCCCTTCCAGTTTCCCTCTCTTTTTTACTCCCTCCCCCTCTGTTCCCTCTCTTTCCCTACCTCTCCTATGCTTCATCTCCCATTCTCCTCTTTTCCCTTTTCCTTCACCCCACCTCCGCCAACCCTCTTCCTTCTCCACTCTTCTCCACCTCCTCCTAGGATCCATTATCATTTCCCCTCTCCTTTACTCAATCCTCCCTCTCTTTCTCCCTTCTCTCCCCCTTTCCGTCATTACCATCCCCTCTCTCCATTTCGTTGTCTCCTAAAACTTTCCGCTTCCACCCTCCCATCCAACTTCCTTCCACAATCACTCTCTTTGCCCCCCTTACCTCTCAGTCTTTCCCTCTCTCTTCCGCTTCTTATCTTATCATTCCTGTCTCTCTTCCCCCTTTATCTCCTTCCTTCCGTCATTGTCTCCTTTTGCCTTCGTTCCCGTCCCCTCTCGCCACTTTTCTTTCCTTCCCCTCCTCTCCACTCCCTCTTTATTTCCCTCTTTCCTCTCCCCTCGACCCCCCATTCCTCTCCACCTTTCCCCTCTCACCTCCTATGTTTCCTCAATTATCTCCCTTGCCTTCCCTCTTCTTTCCCCTACCCTCCTTCTTCACTCCATTCTATTCCCATCCTTGCCCTTCCCCCTTTCCTCCTCTGCCCCTCCCCTACCCTCCCTGTTTCCCCCCTCCTACCCTCCCTGTTTCCTCTCTCCTGCCCTACCTGTTTCCCCTGCCTTGCCCTCCTCTCCCCCTCCTCCTCTCCTCCTCCTCCCCTCCCCCCCACAGCCTGCAGCAAAGGTCACGCCCCAACACCCTCTCACACGCGCCTCCCTCACTATAAAGTCCAGTTAGCCGCCAATGTAGAGGCCCTGTGGGAATTACAACCCCCTCTGTGTGTGTGTGTGTGTGTGTGTGTGTGTGTGTGTGTGTGTGTGTGAGGGCAGGGGGTTTGGTTTGGGGGATGGCAGGTGAGGAAAGCAACAAGGGAATTAAAGTGTGAATATGTGTTCTCTAGGGTGGAGGGGGGCAGTAAAAAGGGAAGGTAAGTGAGAATATGTGTGTGTGTGTGTGTGTGTGTGTGTGTGTGTGTGTGTGTGTGTGTTTTAGTGTATGATGGGGGGAGAGAGACAGCAAGAGGGGTAGGTGAGTACGAATGTGTGAAGAGGGGAAGACTGTAAGAGGGGAAAATGTGAATGTGTGAGGGAGAGGAAGAGATAGAGGGGAAAAGGAAGTGTGTGTAGTTAATGTAGATGTGAGGAGAGGAGTGTAAGGGGGGACTGTGGTTTGATGTGATTTTTTTTTTTTTTTTTTTTTCCAGAGAGGGGGTGCTTTGTTACGCCAGGCTGAAAAATGGAGGAATAAAAGATCAATATACTTTTGTTCCGAGATGCCTGGACACATTGCATTTTTCCTTTCCAGTACGGTGACGCTATTTTTTTTCTTTTAACTGCCATTACCAAAACATTTCATTCAGCTAAGGAGAACCCACACAGAGAAAGGGTTCATGCAGGGTATAACCAACCTCTCAAATGAACATTGTATCTCTTAAGGTGAATAACATCTTCTTCAGTACAATGTAATACAAACCTAGCATCCCGCCATTACCTAGTTTAACCTTGCCAGTGTCTCCCACTAAAATCCACATTAAATATATAACTGCTTCCATACAATTCGTTTTCCAATTCAACCTTTTCCTCCTCCTCCTCCTCCTCCGTGTTTTCAGAATCATGAAGAGATATGTTTTCAGAATCATGAAGGGATATGTTTTCAAAATGAAGGGATATGGGTTTTCAAAATCATGAATGGATATGACAACTTAGGCATGAAAAAATATTTTGAAATAGACTGGTTGAATCAAACCAGGAATAGTGGCTGCAAAATTATGGGAAACCGTTTCCAGTCGCATGAAGCAAAATACTTCTTCAACAGAGTCGTAAATATCTGGAACAGATTACCCTCAGATACTGTACAGTACCTCATTTAAGACTTTTGAAAACAAAATAGACAAGCACTTGCGCGAGAATCCTCAGCTGACGCTGTTTCTGTCCGATTAACTTACTTCTACCAGATACGTGTAAGTTCATTCCCTTCCTGCCAACAAGACACCCCATAAAGAATAACGTACTTTTACCAGCTATGCGTAAGGTCATTTCCCTCCTGTCAACAAGACACGCTGTGAAAACCTAACATACCCTACCCACACATAGCATCACGTCACGTCATTATATATTCATCAATTTATTAAATGCAAATAAAGTAGTATAAGCACAGACTAGGATCTGCACAAATAGCCATGAGTTAATGGTCACAACTCTTACTTTCGACCTGTGATGGGCTGTGGATTTTTTTAATGTAACAGGAGTCTCTGCATCAGAAGGTAACTTTTGTACTTGTCCTGCATGGCAGAGTTCCTTGTCTCAGTGAAGTGATCGGAGCTGGTGGCCTGATTGACTTCTGCCTACCTTAACCTGTTCTGTGCTGGAGCCTTTGTCGGCTTTTGCGCCCTCAGTGCCAAGGGTATGGGAGGCTGACTGACTCCCAATATCGTCCATTTTCGACTTCATTTTTTTTTTTTTCTGTGCATAACAGGAAATATGTTTAAAATAACCCTAGTGATAGTAAAAGTGATCACCTTGGCTGTTTTCGACCCCAAACCGGTGTTTTTTGTCTAGCACACCCAGATTTGCGTCAGATGGCTATTTTCAGATACTGTCAGCGGCTGATGTGGATAGGTAGCCCATTTTGGTGTGGAGTGGGTGGATGCATGGAGTACTTGTAGTATTGAAGCACAATCTGGTTTACTTAATATAGGCACAATTAGAACTATGATGATGTGAAGTTTGGGTTCCGTGCTTATTTTACTTATTTTCATAATCACTTTTTTATATTGTATTGGTATAAGGCACTATAAACACTCGCATAAGACACTATAAACACTCATGCTGCACACATTCACATTAGTTATGGTAAATCACACATGTCTTACATTATATAGATTTTTTTTTTTTTTACCATATACTGGTACTGTATACTTGATTTCATGATGTGCTTCTATATACTTGCATTTACTTATATTAGTTTCATTTTATACATTATTTACACTCACACACACACTTTCCCTGTTCTTCTGGTCAGTAGTTTTTTAATGTATGGTTCTCTGTGAAGCAGGGTTGCATACACAGGCCGACATCGCAGTCTTTGCACTCATATCTTGTGTCCTTTTTCTTGTTCTAAGGCTGTCTTGTGGTGGTGGGACACATTTTACGTTGCCGCTGGTGTTTTTTTCTCGTTTCCTTACTAGATATACTAGGGCAGACTCAAATACTTTTGCGCAAATGTATACAAAACCGTGTCCGGCTACATGCGGACTTGGCATATTGTGCTAGTTTAAGTTTGTCCGTATATATACGGACTCGGCATTTTGTGCCAGTACAGGTTTGTCCGTATATATATATATATATATATATATATATATATGGACTCGGCATTTTGTGTCAGTATAGGTTTGTCCTTATATGGTACATACGGACACGGCACAGAACGGGCTAAGCACCAGGCAAGGCTGCCGCACAACCCCTCAACACCCACACTGTGCATTTTCCAGACTGTGCCTGCAGATTCCCCGTTAGCTCAGCATTCCTGTACATAGTGTCATGCCTTAGTTATTTAAGGTATTTATGTGATTATTCACCTTATTACTTTCTCTTTCAAGTTATTTAAACTGGTAGCTTATAGATAAAGTGTTATAAAATGTAACTTTTCCCTTTCAGTTTTTACCATGAAATATCCATGTCAGTTTTTCCATGCTGCGTGGTGGTCCTTCACACTTTTTCCTGCCAGTTTTAACTGGAGGGTTTGGAGGCGGGGCAAGCCTTCTTGCTTTTCTATCCTTATCTGATTTCAGCATGTAGAATTAGATCTCGTAGTCATAGTCTACTCTGTAATAAGGAACCTCAAATGGACCCTAAGGTCTGTTACTGTTTGCTTTCCATTGTAGGCTGTTCCTTTCTATTCCTCGTCGCCGTCGTCGTCATCGTCGTCGTCATCGTCGTCGTCAAACTAACCCTACGACGCACAGTTATGTACTTAATCCTAACCATTTTCGCCTAAAGAACACCATAGTCAGCTCCTCCCAACTAAATCCTTCCCGCCCCTTTATTCCCTCCCACGCAGACAGCCCACAACCCATACAACCCCTCCTAACGGCCCCATAACAGCGTACCAGGTCATTCCATCTGGTCAGACAATTACGGCCAATCACGGGAGTTAAACCAGGCTGATGAAAGGAGGGGCGGGGAGATGGGGGTTGTTTTACGATGACCTGACTGCTGGGATAGGCTGGTTTAAGGTTGGGTTTGTAATTTTTTTCTTTCAGACTTTAAGCAGTGGGTAGTTTTGTCTTCAGTTAACTCGGTAATCCCCCCCCCCTTCTCTCTCTCTCTTTCTCTCCACACATTCACTCCCGCACCCCCCCCCCTCCCGCATTCTCACTCCTTTTCCTTCTCCTTTTCTCTCTTCTCTCCCACTCTTCCTTCCCTCCCTTCGCATACCTCTCTCTCCCACATCCCTCCACTCTCCCCCCAACCTTTTCTTCTAATTAGGTGAAGTTTCCCCGTAATCGGTTCATGATTGTTTCCGCTGCCCATTGTCTCTCCCCCTTCCCCTGTCCCTCCCTTTCTTCCTTCATTTTCCCTCCCCTTCCCCTCTTTTCTCCCTCTCCCCGGTCCTCTTCCTTCCTCTTTATTTCTCTCCTAAACCGTCTCCCTTTCCCCCCTCCCACCCTTTTTTCCCCTCTACCTCCTCTTCGCCTCTCCCTTTCTTCCCGTCCTCACCCTTCATATTCAAGTATTGATCTTTTATTATTATTATTATTATTGTTATTATTATTATTATTATTTTTATTATTATTATTATTATTATTATTATTATTATTATTACCCGTAGTTCGATCGGACTCTTCGACAAAGTTAGTCATTCCCCCAGCTTGTCCCTGTTGATCCATCACTTAGATAACATCGACGGTTCCTGTGCACATTTGAAGGGGTAGACTGGGGCTAACTGAAATGGACTGTGAGCCTTAATGGCCATCTTGAAGTCATTAGCGTTAATCTAAGCCTCTTCATCCTGGTAAATTTATTAATCTGTATAATTACACTCCTTTCCTTCACTTTAGACATGCGCAGAAATAACTTGGTAAAGGGCCAGAGAACCTCTCAAGCTCACAAGAATGAGACTGAGAATAGGTTTTAACCCTTTCGTCGTCCGAAAAACTCCAGTTACCTATTCCAGTTAACGCCAGACGATTTTATTTAGCTGAGAATGCGTATAGGGGCCTGAAAGTGTTAATACTGACATCATTAACTCAAGTAGACAGGAAAACGTAATTATTCTGTTCCAGCAAACACCTGACGATGTAATGAAACAGAGAGAGTGTCATAGGAACCTGATCTTGTAAATTTAGGTTACTTACTGGCTGTGACTAATTTAGCCAAGTGAGGTAGAAAATCCCCGATATATATATATATATATATATATATATATATATATATATATATATATATATATATATATATATATATGTGTGTGTGTGTGTGTGTGTGTGTGTGTGTGTGTGTGTGTGTGTGTTTTATGCGCCTGAGTGGGAATCGAATCTTAGACTTCTTAGATCAGGTTCCTATGACACTCTCAGCTTCATTACATCGTCAGGTGTTTGCTGGAACAGAATACGCACGTTTTCCCGTCTACAGTAGAGTTAATGGTGTCAGTATTAACACTTTCAGGCCCCTATACCCATTCCAACACACACACACACACACATACACACACACACACACACAAATATATATATATATATATATATATATATATATATATATATATATATGTGTGTGTGTGTGTGTGTGTGTGTGTGTGTGTGTGTGTGTGTGTATGTGTGTGTGTGTGTGTGTGTGTGTGTGTGTGTGTGTGTGTGTGTGTGTGTGTGTGTGTGTGTGTGTGTGTGTGTGTGTGTGTGTGTGTGTGTGTGTGTGTAAATTTTGTTACGAACCGTGCTGGGAGATTTCTAACTGAGGGTCAAATCGAAGGCAGTGACACTTAAATTAACCTTACTTTACTTACAATATCTCCACACACTACATCACATAATTAGGCTCTTTTATATAATTAACAGGTGCACAGTGGGACACTTTTAACCTGATTAGTCACTTAGAAACCTACTCAAGCAAGATCCGTCAAACGCTCCAGCTGATTGAGTACTAGATGGGAACAGTTACATTACTAGGCTGCTATGTCCAAGTCAAGTGCAGATTCTTAACTTATGACTCGATGTCATGCAGCAGCCTACCACTTACATTATAACACCATGATAAGAGAGGGGCTTAGAGGAGGCTGGAATTGAGAGAGAAGTCGTGCTCAACTCTAGCCTCTCTTGATATATTCCGATAGTCACGCCTCTTTCCTCCACTGACGTGTTTGACTCCAGGAAAAGTATCTTTTTCCAGTAATCTCTACGAGAAAATGGTCACACGAGGGTATTCAACTGGGATTGGCTGGTTCATTCTCTGGGGGATAGAGCTCAACACATTGGTTTGGCTCCACCTCCTTTCTCTCCTTGTAATTCGGAACGGGTTGGCCCTTATCATTGCTAATACGCCGTGCTCCAGACAGGGTCTCGGTTGGGACAACACAGATGGAAACTCGGGACAGGGTTAACCGAGATAGGAGACATGACACGGTCATTTCACACGGTCGTACCCCAGAGTCGTGGGGACGACAGCACACGGTCACACCGCACGTCAGTGCACAAATTAGTGCCGCGCAGCACTGAAGTGTTAATGATATATACTTTAACAAGTACAGTACATATTATGACCATTGTTATTTAGCTATACAAGCCTAAGGGTATCACACTAGCACCAACAACCCTCCTATTCTTTAGGATAATACAAGTATTCTGTTCGACCGAATGCCGGACGATTTTATCTATCTGAAAGTGAAGTGTATGAACGCGAGTGTTCATTTATTTAAGGTCTGTGTGGAAATGCCAGTGTGTGCTAATAACGTGTTGTTCTCTGTTGCAGGTGTGTGGGTCGGGGTGTGGCTATCAGCTGTGGGAAGGCTGTAACTGGTGTGTGTGTGTGTGTGTGTGTGTGTGTGTGTGTGTGTGTGTGTTCGGTTATTTCCCAACAATCCGTCAACAACACCCCTCCCTCATCCCGTCTTCACATTTGACACACTGCCTCTGAGGTGACACCCGCGGCCATTCAGGTCCATGGATACACTGTTCAGTAATGAGATCTGATGGTGGAAAATATGTTGCACTACACCTTACTGCACTACACAACGCCACACGACACTACACTACGCTACGCTGTACTACACTACAATACACCACACTACACTGCACTGCACTACACTACACTACACTACACTACACTACACTACACTGCACTGCACTGCACTGCACTGCACTGCACTGCACTGCACTACACTACACTACACCACACTACACCCTGCCGCACTATACCTCACTACACTACACTGCACTACACCACATCCTGTTGCGCTACACTACATCACACTACACTACACTGCACTACACTATGCAACACTTCTCTACACTACACCTTACTTCACTACGCTACACTGCACTACAGTGCACTTCGCTACATAGCGCAACATTACACGTTACATCACTACACTACACTACACTCCTCAGAACTACATCTTATCGAGCTACACTTCAGTTCAATACACAACACTACCTACACAACACTGCACTGCACTACACTGCACTCTACTACACTATACAAAACTTCACTTTACAGCATGCCAAAACGCTACATTATACAGTTCTACAGCACTATACTACACTCCACCGCATGTCGACACAATCTCTCTCTCTCTCTCTCTCTCTCTCTCTCTCTCTCTCTCTCTCTCCATGTACACCCTTATCTTATCATTTCAGTTTTCCTTTTCCCACCTTTCTCTATTTTTCTTTTTGCATTTCTCCAGCATTCTTGTATTTTCTTCCTTCTTTCCTCCAGTTCTCCTCTCTCCAGCTTCTGCTCTTCTCTTTTCATGTCTGCTTTCCCTCTCTTTTGGTTTATCATGTCATCTCATCTACTTCTCTTTTGTATTTCACATTCTCTTCTTTATTTATCACAGCCCTTTTCTACACTCATCTCTTCGTTCCGTCCTTCTCTCATCTAGCTCCTCTCCTATTTCGTGCTGCTCTCTCCTTTGGTCTCCAGGTCCCTGTTCTTCCTTCATCTTTTCTTCAGTTCCTTAGCTTCTTTGCACCTCTTGTCTTCTTTCCAGTTCCTTGCTGTTCTCCTCTCATTATTTTTCCATTTTTCTTCTTTTCTTCTTTCTGGTTCCCTGCTATTTTTTTTTTTCCAGTTCCCTGCTATCCTCTCGTCTTCCACCCAAGCTCTTAGCTCATCTTTCTGGTTCCTCTTTTCTCATCTTTTTGGTTCCACTTTTCTCATCTGTAGTTCCCTGCTCTCTCTCTGTCTCTCTCTCTGTCTCTCTCTCTCTCTCTGTCTCTCTCTCTGTCTCTCTCTCTCTGTCTCTGTCTCTCTCTCTCTCTCTCTCTGTCTCTCTCTCTGTCTCTCTCTCTGTCTCTCTCTCTCTCTCTGTCTCTCTCTGTCTCTGTCTCTCTCTCTCTCTCTCTCTCTCTCTCTCTCCTTCTTCTTCTTCTTCTTCTTCACATGCCTTCCCGATAGCATCAAGTAAGGGAAAAGGGGTAACTGCCGTAAAGTGGAGTACGAACCTCTGCCTGCGACACATCCACCTCTTGCGTATTTTATTTTCACAGTAATTACAACTTTCTCTTGCCCTTGCACTGTGTCCCGGTGCATGAGGGAAGGCGTTTTGAATTGGCGGGAGGGAGTGTGTGGATTTGAGATTTGTCGACATTGTTATGTCGTAGTCGCCATGATGAATTGTGGGATTAGGTGTTTGGCTAAAGGATTGGGCTTGTGACAGCCTCGTTGTATCCATGAACACCGTCATTAAGTACAGTTGTCTTTGTTTGTCTGTCTTTATCTATCTATTTATCTGCCTGTCTGTCTGTCTGTATTACTCTCTCTCTTTCTCTCTCTCTCTCTCTCTCTCTCTCTCTGTATATAGCCTATATATATATATATATATATATATATATATATATATATATATATATATATATATATATACAGTATATAGTTTCGTTTCGTTTTTAAAGGCTGCAACATGCTTGCATTCAGGATGGGAGGAGATTTGGAGACTTGTACCCAGTACTACATTCCACCAGCTACAAGTTTGTGGCTAAAGTGTGGAATGTAGTAATGGATATAGGTCTCCAAATCACCTTCCATCCTGAATGCTTTCTTTTTTTCTGTGCTTTTTTTTCACCTCTTATCTCAGCAGTTCTGCCCATTCCAGATTTGCAGACCTATGCCCATTACTGCATTCCACACCTTTGCCACAAACATGTATTTGTAGCTAGTGGAATGCTCTTGTTTCTCTGCATTTTTCATCTCGTATCTGTGCAGTTTTGCCATTCCTACTTCTTAACAATCGTTTTAGAAGATTTTTTTTTCTTATATAGTATATATATATATATATATATATATATATATATATATATATATATATATATATATATATATATATTACAGAATAGTTCTGCTTACGGTATCCCTACGTCCATATAAAATACCCCTTTCTCTCATTCTCTCTCTCTTTCTTTTGAAGGAGAACGTCGACAAAGCAAATTTCAGGAAATTCTTCCAGTAGTCAGTACCGTAACAAATCCTTGCCCCTCGACACGCCACCTTCCTTCACAAATTACACTCCCTCACTTTGCTTCTTCACATTCATGTTTATTTCTCCGTCTGCTCATACACCTTCATAATCAGTGTGTGGGTTTCCATTAGCCCCAAGCGGTAATCTCTAAATAATACCTACAGATTTAATAGTTTCCTTACTAACATTCACTTTACTGTGCCACTTCGTTCATGTTCTGCCATTTCTTCCAACCATCCCATTCTCATAAACCATAGTATTCTATCTTTGGCCTACCATTAGATTCAGTTGGCTGCATCGTAGTCATATAACACTGGAGATTTACGCTGTTCACAGGCTGCTTCTCCTCAGCTGTCCACCTTCCACCTCGTTCATGGCCTGCCTTGTTCTCCCTTCAATCACCCCACATTTATAAACTCTCCTGGTCAGTATTTGGCTGTCCATGCTCTGCATGTGGCTTATCATCCTTGTAAACCTCATTTATGTTTAAAAAATGAAGAATCACTTCATACTTCTAATTTCCCCTCCATCTCGTTCTTTTTCGAACCACTCCCCTCTGGTAAACCCTCCTCTCATCAATACCTGGCTTTTCATTTGCTTCATACAGCTGAATCTCGCCGTATGTGTAAATACCGGTTCATTGAGGCTCTCCATCTTGTCCCTGGTCTGCGTCTCCCCTTTAAGCCACCCCTTCCCCTTAAATCCATTATAGTCGTAAATCACTATGGCCTGACATCTATGTGGACTCCATTTATGTAATAAACATTGACAAAAATCATTGTACACGTACTCTCCCTCCTGTCCTCTGCAAATCACCCTTGGCCTGCCTTTCCGCCCAACGGCGTTACTTTCATGCACCCTTCTTTAGCGCGCTCGTTCAAACTCGGTAAACCTTGACCCCTTTCAACTCCGGTGATTACCAAGTGTGCTTGGACTGGAGAGTCGATTTTACTGGTAACTAAGGAGACTCATTCCTACCTCATAGCTAAGGCTTATCAAATTTCAAGCAATCACGACTTAGTATTTAAGCTGTGGGAGTGGCCCAGCTCCGTCAGATGAATTCAGACCGGCTTGAGTCAATTCCTTCCTCGTCATTTGGCTGAACAACCTCATGTTTGCACAAATTTTAACTTTTATAGTCGGGCCAACTCTAGTATTCTGTTCAAGCCAGCGTTAGAAAACAGTCAGCTAAGAGTGAGTGTAGAAACCTGAGAGTGTTCATTATGTAGCAGTTATCCTCATAGACGATAGTTTGAATATTCCCTTCTCCGCAGCGTCGACTGACTGATTTAGATGCGTGAATTATTATAGGTACCTGTGAATGTTTAATACTGCTACTATTAATCTTTTCATTCTCGAGACAACTCTAGGTTTGTATTCTAACTGACTTTAGACGATCGATATAGCTGAGAGTGAGTGGTAATCCAAGAACCCGCTACCATTAACCCTCTCGTGTTCCTGACAACTGCAGCATTTTATTACAGTTAACGACAGACGATTTTACTCAGCTGAGCGTGAACATGGGAACCTGAGAGCGCTAATCGTGAGTCACCCAGGAACCTAAGTGTTAATCATGAATCACCATTTAGAATCCCCCACCTTTTCCCACCCCAGGTCTCACTCTGCTCCTCTCACCCACCTCACTCTCTCACACCCTCCCAGTCAACTTCTATAGCCTTCCATAAGCCTGAACAATCTCTGGTATGCAAAAATCTTTAATAAACTCCAATAAATTCCCTCAGTATTCACGAACTCACATAAACACCAAAGGAGAAGTCATTCGTACTTTAATATAACGTAGGAATGCTGTGCTGCTTCCGCCTTACTTATGGTTTATGCCTACGCCGTAAAAAATAATAAGGGTTTTAGAAAGGGCCTTTGAAGTTAAATAGAGTGCCAACTTGGAGAGGAAGGAATTTACAGAAGCAGGGAAAGAAGGGGGGGAAGGAATGAAGGAAGAAGGAATGAAGGTTAGCAAAGGGCCCTGTGACTCCCTCTCAGCTGAAGGTTGTCGTCTGGCTATAGCTGGAATAGAAAACCAGAGTTGTTGCCACCATGCGAGGGTTACTGGTGACGTTATTAACACTCCGGATCCTGTACTCACTCGTAGTTGTATAATTGCTCGACGTTAGCAGAAATAGAATAATAGACCTGTTTCAGCCATTAACGGGTTAAAGAAGGTCATAAGGATATGGTAAGGAAGTATGGAAGGCGTAAGGGAAAAAGGGAGGTTTAGACGGAAGAGAGAGAAAATAAGGACAGAAGAGGAAGAAGGATATGAAGAATATCTTGAAGAAAATATGGAACATTGTTAGGAAGGCTGAAAAGGAAGACTGAAAGGCAGGGAGAAATCGGTAGAGGTCAGTGAGAAATATAGGAGAAAGATAGGACGAGACATGAAAAAAAAAAAAAAGGAAGAAACTGTGGATAATGGTATAAGGAAGGAGGTGCAGGGAGAAAACAAACTAGGCGGTACAGAGAGTAGCAAAGGAGAAAGAATCAAAAGAAATAAAGTGTAGAAGACAAGTGGAGACATATCAGGGGAGACGGGAGGGGAACAGGAAAGGATGAACAGATAGTATGTGAAAAAATATTTAAGATAATAAGGACGAAGGCAGGGGAAATATAATTGGAGGGTACTCAAATAGACAGGAAAATTTTATGAAAGTAGGAGGAGAAATGATGTCATGTAAAAGAAGAGGGGAATATGATAGGGTTAGGATGAACGTAAATGGAAAAGCTATGGCATGGAAGAAGATTAGGAAGAAGGTAGAGAATGAGTAAACAGTAAGCTGGGAAATGAAGGACTGGACAAGGTAGCACTAAGACAGAAGAGAGGAGCACAGTAAAATAAGAAAAATAAAAAAGAGGATAAACGGAAATTTGATGTACAGAAGAGAGGAGCACAGTAAAGGTAAGGTTGGCTGAAGATGTAGTGGTAAAATATAGATAAAAAAATAATGGTTATGTCTACGGCAGAATTTTATGGACAAAATGAGGCACAATTTCAGCATGAATTAATGGACTTAGTGAGGCAGTATTTCAAGAGAGAATGTTATATGCCCGTGTGGACCAAGAGCAAGCAGTAAGGCAAAAGGTAATGTTAGGCAGGATTTAACAGCTCAGATAATATTGAGCTTAATGGACAAGATGAAGGTGGAATTAATGGACGAGATGGAGCAGAGATTAATGGACGAGATGGGCTAAGAATTAATGGACGAGATGGAGCAGAGATTAATGGACGAGATGGGGCAGAAATTAATGGACGAGATGGGGAAGGGATTAATGGACGAGATGGGGCAGGGATTAATGGACGAGATGGGGCAGGGATTAATGGACGAGATGGGGCAGGGATTAATGGACAAAATGAGGCAGGAATTACTGATCAAGATGAGGCAGAATTTGACGGCAGAGGACATGGCAGTAAGACAACGTATGCTGGGATTCAGGCTAAGCTTAATGGACATGATGAGGCAGGATTTAATGGAGAAGGTGAAGCAGGATTTCAAGGCAAATTGTAATAGGAGGGGCAAGGCAGAGAGAAAGAAAAGCCTGAATCGGGATTTATTCCGTTCAGTCCGAGGGCTTTTTTTTTTTCTTCTTCTTTTGCTGCTCAGACTTTTTTCTTTTATCGTAGAAAAGTCTTTTGAAGCTGTGTTAGTTAAAATAAGCCTCAGCAAATCACTTCAGTATGAAAGATCCTGAATAAAGTGATTAAAAATTGTCAGACCATAGCAAGTGTGGAATGAAGCAGAGGCAGGATTTCAAGGCAGAAGGTAATTTGCACGTCAGACACAAGGCAGACAGCAAGACGAGGCTCCCCGGCAGAATTACATCGCTGCCTCAAGACGTCTGCCTCTCTCATGGCGTTCAGTCCTCTTCATTAATCCACCTGTTTCTCCCTTTCCCTTTCTCCTTCCGTCCCTCTCTCCTTTCCTGTCTCCCTTCTTTCTTTCTCACATCCCGTTATTTACCAGTCTCTCTCTCTCTCTCTCTCTCTCTCTCTCTCTCTCTCTCTCTCTCTCTCTCTCTCTCTCTCTCTCTCTCTCTCTCTCTCTCTCTCTCTCTCTCTCTCTTCCTTCCCTACATCTCACTATTCATCAATCCCTCCCTCTTTCCTTAACTACGTCTCTCCCCCATTTCATCCTTTCATCCTTCCTTCCTTCATACCTTCCTCCATCCTTCCATCCGTCCTTTCCTTCCTCAGTCCCTCGTTCTCTTCCTCCTACCTTCCCTCCTTCGGATCTCAGTCCTTCCTTCCGTTCCAGTCTCCCTCCCTCCGTCCCTCCCTCTCCTCCTCCTTGCCTGCCTTCGTCCGTGTGATTTACATGTTAATTAGTGATGCATCCTGAGGTCCAGCCGTCCCAATCTCGGGCCTGTCGTAGCGCTGGTGTTAATGCGGAGTCTCTAGCCTCCCCACCCCAACTCTACCCCACCCACCACCATACCCCCAGCCTCACCAGTTACTGTTCACTCATCATAATCATTGTCATTGTCACTAGTATTATCCCAAACCTTATTTCCACTCCTACCCCATCAGCACGGTGACGCCATTCTTATTTTGTTCAGCTTCAGAGGGAATGTTAAAACTGCAGGGGCTGGTTATAGCTTTTATAACCCCTTCTGTACCAGAGGTCTTTTCTCAGTTGAATAAAACCGTCTGAAAACAGCAAGAAAAATTAAAATAAGACATCATCGTAATGAAGCGAAGCAGTTTACAAGGGTAAAGCTATGTGGAAGTGGGGCGGAAGGCAGGACTTGTGCTGGATACAGAGTGCGAAACTTAAGACAATGATAGCAGAGACTGGTGGGATGTATATTTATGTGATTATTGCAGACAGGCCTTACCTTGTGATTTTCGATTTAGCAAACACTGTTTCAATGTGGGACTCGTGTCAGTGCTTTCTCAGAACACAAGCCAGTACCAGACCAACTCTCAACCTATCCCTCCAACCCCTCCTGCTAACCCCCACCGACGCCGCTAAAATGGGCGAAGTCAAAGGAATTCAGTAGGAAGATACAGCACATACAAGATAGACAGTGAGAGAGAAGGTAGTGGAAGTGGACAGTTGAATGGTGTCAGTTTTCGTTATTTGTTGTTCATAGGTGTTAGCTTGTGAGCATCCATTCCACATACTCAGTGACAGCCAGTTGGACTCAAACCCATGCCCAGTGCGTCTCCGAACATAAGACTGTTACCAAACCGACTGAAACGCCAAGTCGCCCTTCACTCCCCTGCTCACCTCTCCAACTCTAAAGGTTAATGTCATAAGGGGTTTAGGAGGAGGAGGGTTGGACGGGGTTGCCGTTTCTTGGAAATCGTTTGCTAATGTGCAAAAACAAATGAACGACGTACCTAGACGTGGAAGAGTTGGACGTCATTCCACACCAGTGTGGAGAAATTTTCTACAGTTTCCTTTTATGCTATTTTTTATGCTATAAAGATTTTGACATGGTTAGGTGGCATTAACATATATTGTTATTTATATGTCATAGTTAAGTGATTGAATATGTATCGTTTGTGCAAAGTACCGTACACTCATTTAAAAGAAGGAAGAAAACGTGGTGGACCACTGTTTAGCTGCATCCGGCCGGCAATATTTTTGCTTACATACCATATTATTTAGCAAATTTACAAGGCAAATGCAGTCGTACTTAAAAGTGTCCAGGGACAGCAAAAGTATTTCTCAGTCCGTAATTCATGTATAATTGAACAGCGAACGAGTCTGGCATAATATGAGACCCAGGAATGACATCACGGATTATATATGTTTTATAATAGCTATTTTGATTACTCACTGTGGATAAACTGATGCAAATATGCGGTTGGTTGCCTGTGTATATTTTTGTATTGTGCAGGGATAAACTAATGAATGATAGTTATACTGTATAGTTTGTTTCTTTTTCTTATCTGTTGGATGTGAATATCTCTTGTTTCGTTACTTTTCAGTATGTACTAAAGATTTATTTTGGTATAGGCCTGTTAGCCATGTAACCTCCATGCCCGTCAATCAGGATATGTTTATATTCATTTTTCATACCTACTCCTGCAGTAGTATCAAATCTATATTATTTTGGTAGTACCAACATCACGGTTTCTATCATCCAGGCCACTAAACGAGAACGTGTGGAAAAATGACGTTAGAACCATTGGGGATTTACAACACTGTGTAGGACATGTACAAGCACAGACAGTGAAACAGAAAACAGTTGAGGTAAACAATGGTATATTGTAAGTTTGTATTATTTCATTGTTGTGGGCATGGCGTTAGCCTGTGAGCGTCCACCTCACAGACTGTGGTAAATGGTGAGCCACTCAGAGCATCCTCCAAATGCAGGGTCAACACCAAACCGACTGAGCCACCTTCTCCAATTCACATCTCTTAATTCAACTCACTTCACTTATCCTTCTTGTCACCCCTCCCCTCTCTCTTCACGTACTTCCCCCCTCCCCCCATTTTCACTCCTCTTGCACTCACTACTCGTCCATTCCCCCCCATTACTTCCTTCGTTTCTCTTTCTTACCCCTCAGTCTTCCCAATCGCCCCTCTTTCCCCTCCTTCTCCTCCCCCCTTCATCGTATCTTCACCAGTCCTCCTCCACCCGGAACCTCCTTTATCCCCTCCTACTCCCCTCCCTTCCCCTCTCCCTTCCCACTCCACCTCATACCTTCGTATCCCTCAGCCTTCACTTCCTCCTCACCTCCACCCCTCTCTCCTCTCTTCACTTCACCACTTTTCCTTCTCTCCTTTTGCCACTACCTTCCTCACCCCTCACTTTTCTTCCATCCATCCCATGCCGCCTTACCATCCCCTATCCCATCATTGCAGTCCATTTCCCCTATGCTCCTTGCTCTTACCTCTCCCTCTCCCCTGTGCCTTCACCCTACTCCTCTCCCCTCTACCTTCTCTCCTCTCGTCTCCCCTCAGCCTTCTTCCCTCTCGTCTCGCCTCTGCCTTTACCCCTCTCTTCTCCCCCATGCCTTCACCCCTCTTCCTTCACCCCCTCCATCTCCCCTCTCCCTTCATCCCATCTCCTCCCAGCCACGCTCCCCTAACCCATTGTCCCTCCCCTTCCCTCCCCTCGCACCCCAGGAATGTCCTCCAGGCTGCTGCATGTCACAGGACGTCTGGTGCCGAGCATTATCTCCTCACACGGACTGGGGAACAAATAGATACGTGAGTAGATAGAGGGATGGATGGTTGACTAGATTAATAGATACATTGATTACATAGACTGGCTGATTAGAACAGACATTACAGAAGGCTGGAGGGTAGGGAGATGGTTGGATAAATAATATATAGATGGATACCCAGTAGACATAGGTAGATTGATAGATAGAGAGGTGGACAGATGGATGAAAACTGTAGAAAGAGAATTTCTTGACAAATCTGAATAGTTAAGAGTAGGAGAATCTATCTATCTCTCTGTCTGTTGCCAGACGCCTTAATCCCGTAAGGGGTGGCCATAAACAAATCGCCTCCATGTCGCCTTGTTCCCCGTCATTTCACTGCCCTCCCCCAGCTTACAGTCCCTCTTTCCATATACCTCTCCACTCGATCCCTCCATCTCATCCTAAGCCTCCCCATCCCTCTCCCCCCTTCCACCTCACTCACATAAACTCCTCGTTAGTCTCTCACTCCCCATCCTCTCCTCATGGCCAAACCACCTCAGTGTCTTCTAACACTTTCTTTCACATCCACATCCACACCACAACGTTCCTTCACTTCCTTATTTGTAAGTCTGTCTTTCCATGTAACTCCACATGCTCCTCTCAAATAACTCATACCCGTTGCTCTCAATCGTAACTTGTGTCCTTCCAACAAGGTCAGATCTTCACTTCCATGCATTAAAGTTGGTATCACAATACTGTCATCCAGAGACTTTTTTATTTCCATGCTCATTTCCCTATTTCTTATCACTGCTTTCAGAGAACCAGCAATATTTCTTCCTTGTTGCACTATCACTCAAATAAGTATCCTTACTCACGTGAACGCAGGACTCCACAGTGAGTAGAGCGATTCGAACAGAGTCGATATTCCATATTTCGTCGTCTGTTGTGTCAGCATGACTCGCGTCACTTTAGTAAGGTTACTTTTTTGAGCGATAGTACCCTTTCAAGTACTTCATTCTCCAAACTTACATCCTTACTCATCACACTTTCCAAGTACTTACATGCACTACATTTTTCATTTTCCCTCATCAAACCTCACTGTACGTTCAGCGGCTTCATTTCTCTCGAAGACTATAACTTTACTCTTCCCTACATTCACCTTTACATTCCGTTTCATACACACTCTCATAAACCCATTCACCAAGCCTTGCAGTTCTCCTTCATCGTCAGTCAACAATACAGGATCATCTGCAAATAACAGTTCAGGAAGTTACCAAACGCCGCTCTTTCTCATTAGGGCCGGCCCAACATCCACTGCCCTACCTTATATATATCTCTTTTTATAACCCCATCCATATACAGAATAAACATCCATGGAGACATGACACACCCCTGTTTCAGTCCAACATTCTGATAGAAAAATTCATTCAGTTCACTATCCACACCCACTGCAGTCTTAGCACCTTCATACATAATCTTCACGGCATTCAACAGCTTCCCATTTACTCCATATATTCTTAATAGTTTCGACAGTCCTTCTCTATCCACTCTGTCATATGCTTTCTCCAAATCCATGAAGGCCGCTTGTAACTTCTTTCCCTTCTCTAGAAACTTTTTCACAAAAGACCATAAAAGTAAGAGAACCATTACGCAAAAATAATATCCGTTGTATATGTTACTAAATATGTATACTTTTTTTTAGTCCACAGAGGTTACAGTCCTGAGGTAAGCAAACTGTGATACACTGACTGGTTATATGTCAATTCATCCAATAATTCCATTACACGCCTAGGTCACCGAACTGACTGTAGCGAAACTGACCGATTTGGTCACTGATATTACTCTGACAAGATCTCACTGGGTTTGGACGTCTTTTAAACATTTGGGGTTTCTAACTTCAGCGCGTTTATTCTAACTTTGTGAAGGTGATGGCCAGATGTAGTGAGACTGGAGGGATAATTTGAGTACCAACTAAGGAGACTTGTTTGTATCCCATAACAAAGACTCGTAAAATTTCATGTAACCACAACTCAGTATTCAGGTTGTGCGAGCGGGCCAGTTCTGTCAAGGAAAAAAAGACTAAAATGAAACTGGATTCCCGCCCAGTTAATTAGATCATTGATTAGGTTAGCAAGATCTCATTAGGCTTCCTTTACTCTTCTTGAGTAGTGAGCCAGAAGCGAAACTGCAGCCTGTATAACCACATTACTACGATCTGTTTTGTGGTTGATTGTCCCTACATCCAGGCGACTTTATTCAGCTTAGGAGGGTCCCTTAGAAGTGTTGTGACGGGGGGGTGGGGGATTTGATACAGCCTTCATTCTCCCCTTCAGTGTGAGAAGCCTTTCCAAAGTTAAGTAAAATCGTTTGGTGGTAGCAAGATAAAACGAACAATACTTTTTAATAAAGAGTTTAGCAAGAAACCATTGATTCGTACAGATTTTAGAGGCAGTGTAAATGAAGTATTGATCCCGGCTTATCAGTTGGTGGATGAGAAGGGGTAGTCGCGTGCTGGTTGTGAATTCAATCATCCTAAGTGATCACATGAACTGGCTTTGTATGAAAAAAGTCGAGGAATTCATTTCATCAGGTAACGCACACATTTGTACTGTGTGTGTGTGTGTGTGTGTGTGTGTGTGTGTGTGTGTGTGTGTGTGTGTGTGTGTGTGTGTGTGTGTGTGTGTGTGTGAGAGAGAGAGAGAGAGAGAGAGAGAGAGCAATCATTCCTTCACAATATCTCAAAGATGTGTCGAAACCAAATGAGACGTTGGTAATTTAGTAAAAAGAGTTCATATTGGTGCACTCTCGTTTCAGCAGTCCCAAACTTCCAGCTTGTAAATTAAGTGTTGACCTTGATTGTATTGTCAGTGAAACGATTTTATTTGAAGCTTATTTACAGTTGGTGAAACGTAACAGAAGCCTTATCGGGACTCACGTGTGTATTGAATGTCTCGATTTGCCCCTGTTTTGGTTTGTCCTCAGGAAAATTCCATGATTTAATCTATCTTATCTTTACTGTACTGATTACGTCTTAGGCTCGGAGCTTAAAATGTGAGACTGCAACTTATATTTTTATTGATTTGTAGAGTCTCTTCTGGTTTTGAAATTTTTGATTTGTTTTTGTTACTTTAGGCAGTGAGATCTGAAAGAAGTCAAAATAAAGCAGAAACTATTTGTCAGTTTACTAATACAAGATAGCTATAGTGAATTCTTCTGGTGATCCCGACTTCGTTGTTTCTTTACTCCATCTTAAAATCGCGTTCATACTTCGTGAGGACTTGGTAATCTAGTCCATGATAACAAAGTGGCTTAGAATCTTGCTTTATCGTCTCTGAATCCCTGAAGTGCCAATGACTGGTGGACGAACCGGACATGTGTGTGTGGATGGATGAATTATACATCCAGACACCGAAACTGTTCTTTTTGTGTGTAATATGGACGTTTGTGTGGAAGGAGGAATTATTATACCCTCATATTGTGAAATGGCGCATATTGTGTTTATTGTGTGGGTTTGTGTGGCTGATAAACACGGGAGGGCGTGACAGTGCTGACAAATACACAACACCTCCATCGTAAACACCGACTCGTGACCCGGCTTTAATTCTGGTTCCGCACAAAACCACCCGCTCCACCACTGTCCTCATCCCCAACCCACCTACTCCACCGCTCTCCGTACCCACAACCCACCCGCTCCATCACTCTCTTTATCCCCCGCTCCACCCCTCAGCCCACCTCACAACCCCCCTCCCCCAGTCTAACTCCACCTTTCTCTGCATGGCTACCCCTACCCCCTCCTCTAGTCACCACCACCGTCATCCCACCCTTGTTATCCTTTCGTGTCACTTCCTTCACTTCACTTTCACAGATAACTCTCCTTCCTTCCCTCAGCTCTTTTTTCTCCCGTGGCTCATTTTCCCTCTGTTACCCCAGCACGCCATCCCTTCCACTTATTTCACTGCATCCCACATCCCCACATTTTACTTCCGCTCCTCACCTACTCCCTCTTTTCTACCCCCACCTCACCCTACTCCCGTCTCACACCCATTCACCCTTCTCACACCCTAACCCCCTCTCACCTGCTGTCCCTTGTCTCTCTTTCATTTCTTGCACCCCCTCACTCCTTTCACCTCCTCACTCCTTGCACCCCCACATCCCATTAACCCCCTCACCCCTTTCATCCCATCACCCCTCTCATCTCCTCACCCCTTTCACCCCCTCACCCCTTTCACCCCCTCACCTTCACACCTAGACCCTTTTTAATGCACCAAACAAACCAATTGTGTTCACTGCCCGTTTACTGTCCTGGGGCTGACGAAACTAAACTGAGGTGTACAAAATATGCTAGCTTTGAAATGAGAGAGAGAGAGAGAGAGAGAGAGAGAGAGAGAGAGAGAGAGAGAGGAGAAACTATCTTTTCTTCTGTCACCCCATCACCTCACCCCTCTTTCTCATCCTTGACACCCCTTCACCCCATCCCCCACCCCCCCATCTCCCACTCTCATCTCACCACTCACCCCAACCCACACCCCACCACTCCTCACCACATCTCTCACGCACCCATCTCACCACTCATCTCACCCGCCTCTCATCTTCACGCCTCTCTCCCCGCCACCACGCTTCACGTCTCTTCCAAACACCCACACAAACTTCACAAATCAACACCAACAACAACATCAAAACTCCTTCAAGGCTAGCAGTATTTTTTACCTAAATCTGGCACAGTTTCTAACTCTTGCTACACTTCTAAATATTGCGACAGGTTTCTAAATGTCCAACACATACTAGAACAACTCCAACTCCAGTCCTGCAAGAGCTGTAAATTTTGTGACACGTTTAAATTTTACGAAACTATTAATTTCTTCAATACCTTGACGTATATATATATTTTTTTAGTTTCTTCTAGACGATACTTACTAGTTTAGGGGAGACCTCTAATAGTTAAGATGTTAATGAAGGCTATTTCTAACCCCCCCTATTCGGAAAGTATCCCATAATTTGAATGAAAATTGTCTGAAGGTAGCAAGAATATATTCAGATATACGTCATCGGAGTGAAGGGGTTATATCTTGACACTTAAAAACCTTGCGACATCATAAAACCTTGCCACACCTTAAAACCTGCAGCAGCTTAAAACTTTGCGACACCTTTAAACCTTGCGACACCTTAAATCCTTGAGACACGTTTAAACCTTGCGACACCTTAACACCTTGTGACACCCTAAAACCTTTCTTCACCCTGAAACCTTTTGACACCTTAAATCCTTGCAGCACCTTTAAACCATGTGGTGCCGTAAAACCTTACGATTCCTTTAAATGTTGCGACACTTTTAAACCTGGTGACGTCTTTAAACCTAGTGACGCCTTTAAGCCTTCTGACACCCTTAAGCTTTGCCATACCTTTACTCTTTGTGACACCTTAAAACTTTGCGACACCTTTTAACCTTGTGACACCTTTGAACCTTGTGCCACCTTAAAGTCTTATGCTTTTAAAAGTTAACACCTTCAAACCTTGCAACATCTTTAAACCTTACAATACCTTAAACCGCGCGACATCTTTAAACCATGCAACATTTTAAAATCTTTTGACTTTCTAATCTTTCAGCCTACCAAATTTACAGCTTTGTAACACTTTAATACTTTCAGCCTGAATAGGTCTTTTTCATTTAATTAATATTACTTTTTATTTTTTTGTAAACTTTGGAATAACTCGATTAGTAAAAGGATTATTGAAGACTATTTAGCCCTCTCAAATAGAAAGGTTTATTCTAAATTGAGCAAAAATTTCCCAGATATGGCAAGGTAAAAAATAAGCATTATATCTTTCGGCTGAAGGGGTTAATCTTGGTATACCTTTTATAGATGAAATTAGTTTGTGCGTTGACATCTTTCTCTTGGGATTCTGCTACTCATAAATAATTTTCACCACATTATGCTGGACCTCTTGCATTTAAGGAATTAGTGAAAGCTGCATCTAACCCCTCCGAATCAAAAGGTTAGTCTTTGAGTGAAATCCTAGAGTAGCAAAGAAAAAAGAAAAAAAAATTGTACTGAAGGAGTTAATCACGCACAAGAAAACACAGTAGTATCTC
>NC_136976.1:60896358-60971358 GCF_032717465.1 Coenobita brevimanus
GTTCAGATATTGGGCGTTTGGATATTAGAGGGATTACTGTGTGTGTGTATATATATATATATATATATATATATATATATATATATATATATATATATATATATCCATCATCCAATCCTACATTGCCCTAAGAGGAGCGTAGGAGTCTGGGGCTAGGCAGTTGGTGTCGACATTTAAGACGAGAGTGACCAGCCTCACTCATCCCTGAGTGGCATTACATGAGCAATCAACCCCAACCATCCCTTGGATATAAACCTTCACCGGCTCAATCATAATATATATATATATATATATATATATATATATATATATATATATATATATATATATATATATATATATATATATATATATATATATATATATATATATATATATATATATTTATATAAAACTCTGGGATTGGGCATCAGGCAATACCAAACAGATCGATAGATAGATTCAAGCCGTAATCTCTTTGCTCGGCTGGCCGGGTATCGGTTGAGGGGGAAGGGGAACAAAGTAGGAAATGAAAGGGAGAAGTAGGAGGAATGAGAGGGGAGGGGGCAAGAGAGAGGAGAAGGGGTTGTCGGGTCGAGAGGTGGTAGAGGGGAGGGGAGACGAAGAAAGAGGAAAGGGAGAGTAACACGATGGGTAGGAGAGGGTAAAGAAGGCTGGAGGAGTGAAGGGAAAGCGAGAGGCAATAGAGAAAAAAATGGGATTGAAGAAAAACGGGAGAAATAGGGGCGGGAGGGAGGAAAAATGACTAAGGAAGGGGAGAGGGAGGGAGAGAGGGATTTTAAACGGAGGTCGGGAGAGGGAGGAATAGGATGGGCTAGGAGTGAGGAGAAGGAGGGAGGGAGTGTGAGGAGATGAGGGAAGGGGGAGGTGTAGGAAAGGGGAGAAGGGGTTGAAGGAGGGAGGGGGGGGTATGAGCAGGGGGATGGAAGTTTTCAAATCACAAACTTATATTGAAAAGTAAATTGACTTGTGTAATAAATCTTTCGAAGGGGGTATCGAGGGGTGGAGTGGGGTGAGTGGAGGGTTGTTTGGGTAGTAGGGATAGAGGGTTGGGGATGTGGATGGGGGAAGAGGTCATGGGTGATAGGGACGATGGATTCTTTGGGGATCTTAATTATGTTTTTAGGTATTCTCTCTCTCTCTCTCTCTCTCTCTCTCTCTCTCTCTCTCTCTCTCCCCATCACGAATGATGACCCTGACACTGAGAAGTTTCTTGTTATTACAGGCAGTGTGTTTAAAAATGTGTGTACCTTTTTTTTTTTAAGTTACCAATGCTGTTCCTTAATAATATGAAAAGAAAAAAAACATTAAAGATCTGTCATTATTGTCCTTACTGTTTGCTGAAATAACTTTGGTATGCCCAGGTTCTTACACTTCTTTCTTTCTTTTTCAGGTAAGGCATTGCTGACCCCACGAGAGTTCTGGTGGCCCAAAATCAAGCATCTCACAAGCTCTACCAAGAATAAGTGGAGAATCGGAGCAAAAGAATAACCCAGGAAAGATTTGCTAGTGAGTGTTTTGGTATATGCTTATGCTGACTCCTGCGGTACGATGATTTCTTTCTTTCTCTCTCTCTCTCTCTCTCTCTCTCTCCCTCCTTCCCCATCCTCTCTTCCTCTAGTTTTCTGACCTCTCTCCACTTCTATAATCTTCCGTTCCTTCTCCTTCTTCTTTTTTCTTCCTATTCTTCTTTACTTCGTCTCCTTTTCCATCTCCTCCTCAACTCTTCCTTCCTTTTTTCTTGTCAACTGCTGTCCTCCCCTTTGTTTCCCCCTTCCTTTTCCCTCTCTTTCGTTTCAGTTTCTTTCCTTTCCACCCTCTCCTCTCTTTTCCTCCACTCTCCTCTCCTCTCCCTACCTCGACCGTCTCTATCTTTTCCCATCCATCTTAATTTGCCATTTTTTGTGACTTTCGACCTCATGTATTTTTTCCTCCTCCGATAAGCTCTCTTCTCCTTTCCTTTTCTCTTTCTTCTTCTCCTTGCATTCTGTTCTTCTCCATGTCTTTTTGTTTTTGCTTTCTCCTCAATTATCCTTTAGTTTTGCCTTTTCCTTCCTCAGATAGCCACTTGCTTGTCTCTTATCTTTTCCCTCTGTTCTTCTCCTTTCCTGTGCTCTCCCCTTGTATCCATCTTCGTGACTTCTATGTAGCATCATCCTCTCTTTGCATATTATAAACTTTCCTATTCCGACAAGCTCTTTCCTCTGTCTTTTTTCTTCTCTTTTCCTTCTCTTCTTTAATTCTCCTTGTCTTTTTTTCTCCCTGTCTTATTGGTTTTGCTTTCTTCTTGATTTCTCTTACTATTCCCCTTCATGTCTTCTTTTGTCATCTTTTCCTTCCTCTGATAGCTTCTTTTTGTGTCCCTTTTTATTTTCTTGTCATTGACATCTTGGATCATTCTTCTCCTTGTTAGCTTCGCGTGCGTGTGTGCGTGCGTGCGTGTGTGTGTGTGTGTGTGTGTGTGTGTGTGTGTGTGTGTGTGTGTGTGTGTGTGTGTGTGTGTGTGTGTGTGTGTGTGTGCTCTTAGTTTTATTTGTTATTTCTATGCTTTCTTTCGCTTTCCCCTCCTCTGTTCCTGTTGTCTTTTCTTTGCATTTTTGTCTCCTCACCTTCTCTCAGTCTCTCGTTGGTAATGCGCCTGTTTCTGACTTGCCTTCTCCTGTTCTGATTTTCTCTCTTGTCTTAATTTTTACTCCAAACCTTCTAACTGTTATATCCTTATTTGGCATTTCCTTCTTGTGTTCATGTTTTCTTGTTTTCCTTTCCTTCTTCGTCTCCACGTTTTATTCGCTCTTTTTGGAGTTTTATGTTTTCTTTATTCTCTGGTTTCTTCTCATCTCTCCTTTTTAGTTTCCCCTCTCCCCTGTTTTTTGCTCCTAGCTGTCTCCTCCTCACGCTCTAGTTTCTCCCCTCTTCTTGACTGTTCCTCCTCCCTTTTTCTTCAACATATTTTCTTTTCATTTTCTCACCATTTTCTCTTTTCGTTTTTCTGTTTGTTCTTTTTTTCTCCTTATTCCTCTAGTTATTTCCTGCATTGCCTTCTCCAGCTCTGATGATGCGGTAATTGTAGCAGCAGCAGTATTAATAGTAGTAGTCATAGTGGTGGTGATTTTTATTATAATTATCGTCGTTTCTATGTTGCTTGTGACTAGAACCCGGCAAACATTCTTATATTTTAAAGCTCAACATTTTCGACATGTATATTTACAGTTCCAGCGTCTTTTCGGCTCTACCTTATTTTCCCCACCTCACCCTCACCTTCCCTAAAACAAACACGCTTATTTTGAGAGCAAACTAGTTACTGCGGGGTGAGGAAACAATATTTTTTCTTTTCCCCTTACATTTTCATAGTTTGATTTATTTATTTATTTATTGTTGTATTTTCTGCCGGCCATTTACTTTTCATGCTATTTTTTTCCCCAGTCCACATCGTCTGGGAAGAGTGGGTAACGCGCAGGATTAGTAACCCTTCAAGGACGATTTTATTCAACTATGAAGGACATCTTAGTGAAGAGATTACAGGCCATCCATTAACTCCTTCGCTACAACGGCATCATGATATGTGGCTTCCTGCAAACGATTATATTTTGCTAATATCTCACATCCCCTGGTGAATGGGGAAAACATTTATTTCAGTGACAAACCTCAGTAAGTTGTTTGTTAAGGTAGAACAAAAATTTTCCCTTCAGTATCACGGCGCATTTTTTTTATTATGCTTCCACCAAGCGATTTTACTCATCTTAAGAGAAACTCGTTGTAATCGATGGAGTTAGAAAGTCCCCGTCAACGCCTTCAGTACAATGATGCCTTTCTAACCTAGTCTTGCTACCACCAGACGATTTTATTAACTGATGGGAAGCCCTGCCGTTGTAAAGGAGTTATTATCGTGAATCTTCGAATGCTGGAAGAAAAGGTTTGTTTATCAAATGAATACAAAGAACAGAAAACTACAACAGGTCTAATGGTCCCTTCGGGACTGGTCTGCCATTGGAAATTAGCTGAACTCCTAGGTGAATTAAGGCATGTGCAATAATGAGCAGAGTTTAAGAATGCTGGTTGTGTGTGTGTGTGTGTGTGTGTGTGTGTGTGTACATTGAAAGGGATGATCAGTTCCCCTCGCCCCCGAATTGCAGTGCTGATGGAGTCAATACAGCAGGATTGACCAGGTCGACTTTACCTGTAAATCTCAAACTCCTCTCCCAAATAGGCCAAATTAAGCCAAAAAGTCTACTAAAGATTTAGTGAATAAAAGCATCACTGGCGTCTGCTAATATTTATTGCCATATTACAATAGTATATTATATATATATATATATATATATATATATATATATATATATATATATATATATATATATATATATATATATATATATAATTACTGTACTCCAACTTCCAGCGCCACTTGAACCTGACTGGCTACGATAGAGCAAAACAGCACCCTTACATACTATTTAACCAGATCTTATAGGATACTCGTTAACATATGCCGATTACGATATCAGAAATTATGCAGACCTTCCCAAAAACCTGGTGCATCGGCTCTTTAGACCGTAAGTTTCTCAGGTGCCAAAACATAATCGTCCACTATGAAACTACAGGTCATCTACATAAAAAGGAGGGAATTATTTGGATACTGAACGAATGCATGCAAAAACACGAATACATGAACTAATCGGACATAATTAACCTTTCTGGTTATCAGCTAAAATGAGAACGTCAGACAAAACACAGTAGTCACCAGGATCAGTGAGCATCATAATGAGAACAGGAAATAAAAAAACATCCACATAAAAAAGGTGAATTATTTCAGCAATGAATATTTACTTAAATTCTTAATACACCTTAATGAATTCTGTAAAAATAGGATACATTACGTTTCAATGACACCAAGGCATCACGGTCAAACACTAAGTTAGCACCCAAAATTAGCGAAATTATAGTAAATGCCTTCCATGCGGAAATATTAATGTGGAAACATGAATAATATTCAGGAAATGTAAAAATTAAGACCAAACTGTGCTTTCTCATAAAACGAAGTTTTCCTAAGGTCAATTAGCTCTAAAAAAGACCATACCTGGTCACCCTGCATTTCGAGGTGTACTTTGTCCATCTACTTTATAATTAGGTAAAATTTGACAAGCTGGTTTGGGTCAGCGTTTCCTGCGAGGAAAATTATAATTTTCAAGACATGCTTCTAATTTCTTTCAAGATCAGTAAATATATTTCAATAAATATATTTCAAGGTATTATTAATAACCAACAATCATTACCTCACTTCTTTATTTTCTGTTGTTATGCCCATGATAATATGGAAATCAAGTACGTTCCTAGGGACATACCATACTCTGCGATATAAAAGGAAACCTTGTAAAACCAGTGCAAACTAGGGGAAATTTTTGTGAATAATGAAGGCGTAAGAATTAAAGAGTTCCCGCAAACTGAATGAAATATATTTTCATGATTAAGATAACTGGTAATTGTTTATATATGAGGTAAACGGTGCATCCCTAAGTGAACATAAGGATATGTAATTAATGGGTAAATATAAATTAAATGTTTCTAATCCCTAAAAATACAAAAGTAATGTCCTAAGTAGCAAAAATCGATGAACTGATGAAGTAAAGGTTGATTAATCATAATTTTATTTAACCTCGAAGTTAATTTGGATCATAGCTGGAGTAGAAGAGGCACTAAGTTTATTTTATGAAAAAAAACAAAAAAAAAGTTGTGCATCTTCACTCTGAATATAGTGTTATTCCACCTTCGTGTTTGCACCTTACTGTTAATGCAACACCATTATTTGAGGTTAACTTTATTATTGCTTATAATCATTTCTAAAGATTCGAGAGATTTAAACTTCTATCTCAAGCATTTAAGCTTAAGGTTAGTATTCAATGACCAAAATTATTTCAAGCTCTGGGAAGGGTTGGTTATTACTATTAGGTATAAACAATATTTATAAAAAATGACTGCGTACTTCACGATAATCTCTCTCTCTCTCTCTCTCTCTCTCTCTCTCACTGTATCGGAATTTCCAGCACCACTTTAACCTGTCCGACTACCATAGAGCAAAACAACACCCTTGCATGCTATCTAGCCTGGTTCACGTATTATACGATAACGATGTAAGAAATATGCAAACTTTCCCAAATACCTGGCGCACCGGCTTCTACAATCCTCAGGTTTTCAGTGTGTCAAAATACAATAAAACAGCCATATAAAAAGGAGGGATTATTTTAGTACCGAATACAAATTTGTAAATATACGTTATTGAACTAAACAAACATAATTACAATTTCTGGTCATCACCTAAAATGAGAACTTGTCAAAACACAATAATCATCGGGATCAGTGAGCATCAGCATGAACAGTGGAAACCACAAAACATCCACACACACACACACACACACATACACACACAGACACAAAGAATTGTATCAGTATTGGAAACTTATAACCCCTTTATAATCTCCGTGAGTACAGGGTACATTATTAGTAATGACATCAAGGTGCCACGGTTCAAAATACTATTTTAGCGCCCAGAATTTTCGAAATTTAAGTAACTGCCTTAAATGGGGAAATGTTAGTAGAAACGTGAATAACATTCAGAAAAGGCCAAGATTAAGACTCAAAATGTCCTTTTCATACACACACTCCGTTACATACACACACTCCCAGACTCCTTCACCAAGCCTTGCAGTTCCCCTTTGTCATCACTAACAATACAGCATCATCTGCAAACAACAGAACAGGAAGTTTCCAAACGCTGCCCTCTCTCATTAGGGCCGCTCCAACATCCACTGTCCTACCTCGTATCTCATAACTCCATCCATATACAGACTGAACAACCATGGAGACATGACACATCCCTGTTTCAGTCCAAAATTCAGATAGAATAATTCATTCAGTTCACCATCCAAACGCACTGCAGCCCCATCACCCTCATACATACTCTTCACGGCATTCAACAGCTTCTCATTTACTGTATATATTCTTAATATTTTCCACATTCCCTCTCTATGCAATATGTCATATGCTTTCTTCAAATTCATGACGGCCGCATACAACTTCTTTTCCTTCTATAGAAACTTCTCCGCTAAACTCCTTTAGGATGAATATCTGATCTACACAACCTCATCCTTTCTTAAAACCTCCCTGTTCTTCTCCAACTAATCACTCTCATTTCCCAAACTCTGTCAGCAAGTATCCTACCATACACTTTTCCTATTACACTAAGAAGACAAATGGCCCTATGATTGCCACACATTTCTTTTTCCCCTTTTCCATTGTACAGGGGAATAATTGTTCCTGACTTTCAATCCTCCGGGACTACCTCCTCCCTGGCCATTCTGCACATCTTCCATATCCATTCTACTACTGTCTCTCCCCACACATTCCATCAATTCCTGGGGCTTTCCCCATGTGACTTTCTTCATTGCGTCCACTACTTCCATCCTACTGATCTCTTCCTTCTCATCTCTCTTCTCCCAGCTATTCCCCAGCCATTTATATTCGCGTTACTTTCATGTTTAACAATTCCTTAAAGTGTTCTTTCCATCTACATACTTTCTGTCCCTTCTTCACAAGCAGTCTACCATTTTCATCTTTCATTTCCGTACTACGTTCTTTATCATCCTTTCTGACTCTATCCCCTTCCAGAACATTTTCTTAATTCCCTCCACTTTACATTCAAATTCCTTCCAAACTCCTCATCCATTCTCCTCTTACGTTCTTTATAATCTTTTCACCTCTCTCTTCTCTACATATAACTTTGTCTGTCTCTCAACTTCCTCCATGCCTTTGCTTCCCGTCCACTCACTATATGCTTTCTTCTTTTGCTCCGCAGCTTGTCTCGCCTCCTCATTCCACCATGCTGTTCCTTGCATCCCCTTTCGTTTCTCTTAACCACCGCACATGGTGCGCAGATGTCTTCTGCGAATTTCTTGCACACATCTTCCACCTCCCCCATCTTCTCCAAATCATATTTAGCCAGTCGCTCCTTCACTTCTACCTTATATTTTTCATTTTTTATATCTTCTTGCAACCTTTCTACCCGCTTTCTATGGACTACTTCCTCCTGCCCTTTTCTCTTATTATCCATGGCATTTGTACTTTGACTTTCACCTCCGCCAAGTAGTGGTCAGAAAGTCCATTTCCCCAGCTTCTGTATGCTCTCGTATCTCGTATCCAGCACATATCTTCTCATTCTGTTATCCACACACGCACACACATAATCAACCAATGCCATCCTTTCATTCAGCTCACCACCCACCCTTCTTATCACTCGCCATGTATACCTTTGGGTTATATTGTGCCTAAAGAGGGTATTGACCATCCCCCTCCCCGCGCAAAGGTCCACTAGAGCACTACTATTTTCATCCACTTCAGCAGGCACACCCCACTCACCAGCTACTCCATCCACCTTCACATTCCCCACTTTTCCATTCATATCTCCAGTCAAAACACTCACGTCTTTCAAACGTTTCTATGCATGCTTCCACATTGGCCCAGAACTCTTCTTTCACTCAGCTCGCACGGTCTTCTGTCGGCGCATATACACACACAGTCGCCCACGCTTGTACAGTATTCCTGGTGTACATTCAGTCTTTGCCCACACAATCATTGAACCAGCTGATCCATACTCGCTTACACTCTCCTCCCATCTCTTGTGCACAGCAGTACATACACCCTCCTTTGCCGTCTCATTCTCACCCACTCCTGCACATATACCCAATCCATATTTCCCGTCTCACCTCTCCATTTGGTCTCAATACAATAGCGACGTGGGTATTTGGGGGGCATTTTTTTTTTTTTCAGTGTTTGTAAATGTTTTATACAACTGTGTTAATGAAAGGTGTATGGTGTTGACAGATGAAGGGTGGTATTGTGTGTGTGTGTGTGTGTGTGTGTGTGTGTGTGTGTGTGTGTGTGTGTGTTATGGGTGGTGTGGGTAGAGAGAGGATTGCAGTGGTGTGTGGTGTTGCGCTAACTTTATTGGTTTTGTGTTAGTGTTTCATGTTTAGGTGGTGCTTGTAGTGGATGGATTATATATATGTGTGGATGGTATGGGCTGTTTGTGTACGTGTTATAAGGATGTTGTGCGGATGGTGGGGTAGAAAGAGAATTGTGTCTGTGTGTGTGATGTTACGGTGGTATTGTGTGGAGAGTATGGGAGATGCAAGGTGTGAAAAGCTTACAAGTGCGTGCTGCGTTTGGATGTGTGGCATGTGGGTGGTGTGATTGTTACGATGAATCTATATGTGGTGTATGGGCGGTGTTTGATAATTAAGATGGCATATGATTTTTCAGTTTGTAAGTAGTGTTTTGCTGTGGGGAGTGAATGAATGTGAGTGTTTGGTTACAGTAGTTCCTTGTGTGGTATATAGATGCAGATAGAACTGTACAGTTATAAATGATATGTGTGTGTGAGGGGAGGGAGAGAATAATATTGGAGGAAAGTTTTGCCTTGTGAGAAGAACGAGAGATTAATTTGCATACTTCTCGACATCTCTCACCCACTGCCCTCTCCTCCTCCTCCTCCTCGACCACCCTCTTCTCCTCCTCCATCTCGACCATACTCTTCTCCTCCTTCTGCTCCTATCCTCTCTCCCCTCTCTTCTGCTTCATCGCCCTGGTCGTCGCCGTCGTCGTCGGTGTTATATCTCTCCTCATAAAGATCATGACTATAGTAACATCAGTATATGTTAAGTATTTCCAGATATATATTCGCAGAGAGGAAAAGGCTGAGTATATATAATCTTCATCCACAACATTCCTTCGTCGATGAAAATCTCCTATCTGTCTGCATCTGTCAGTCTGCATCTTAATTCATCTACGAGTAGATATCTGATTCTCAGTCTTTGCCTATTACTATCTTTCTGTCGGTGTATCAGCCTACTTACCTACCTACCTACCGACCTGTCTACCGTTACCTACGTACCTACCTGTCTATCATCATTCCCCTATCCTCCCGTATTTACTTCCTAACAATTTGTGCACATATGAGAGAGAGAGAGAGAGAGAGAGAGAGAGAGAGAGAGAGAGAGGACTGGACAAATTCAACCCCTACGTGGATTTATACGGTGGTTCCCGCGGGCACAATAACCTCACACCGCCAACATTGAAAATTAAATAAAAAGTAATTAGGCAAGAATAGTTGGCGTTGGTGTTATGTATTTTGGCTTGTTTGGTAAATAAATTAACACGTGTAAATATCGGAGGGAAAAACATTGAATTTTTTATGGAAAATAATGATTGTTTATATTTGGCTGTGTTGTTTGTTAAATGAATTAATAAGGACGTAACTAGCAGGAAATAGAGAGAAAAACAATGGGTTGTTATGGTACTGGCCTGTATTATTATTATTATTATTATTATTATTATTATTATTATTATTTTTATTATTATTATCTGAATGTTCTAAAAATGAGGACATGAATGAGACAATGAAAGATGCATCGTTTGTTGACTAACTCCCTCATGGTCAGGGCAACGCATGTGTTCCATTCCAGTTAACGTCAAATAATTTTATGCATCCGGTAGTCCAAGAGTGAGTCATAGAAAACGGAACGTAAGCTACTATCACCATAAACCTTGTCATGGTTGAGGCAACTATGATCTTCTGTTCAAGCTAACAACAGACTAGTTTCATTCAGGAGTGAATGAGTCTTTCTGGAATGAGAATGTCAGTAGTTGTTTTGTAGATTAATTTCAATCCCTTCAGTATGATGACGTTCGTTTATTCTTGTCCTACCTCCATTATATATATATATGTATATATATATATATATATATATATATATCCTCTGTGGTACAGCGGTAAAGTGTGCGTTATCGTACCCTGAAGAACGAGGGTTCGCGCCCCGCCAGGGTAATAAACTTTGGGAGCGTTCTTCTGGCCATGTACTGCTTGGCGGACATAAGGGGTGCTATGATTGAACCAGTGTCGCATGCTATACAGTACGCTTGCACCCAGTCGGCTTGCGCGTGCCGATTACACTTGGTTCACATACTATACACACATCCAAAGCCACTCCAACACTACAATTACACTTACAAGCACTTCACACCCTGCATACAATCTACCAGACAGCCTAAGCCACTTGGTAGAGATACATTGGCTGTATCGTCCCCACTTTGGTCGGGATAGGCCAGTTCTCCAGTGGACACTCAAACGGCTGATGATATATATATATATATATATACACACCCGTCAGTCCGTTTCTACTAGTGTGCTATCATTAAATACTTTTATTTAAATCAGGTGAAAAATTGAAATTGGTGAGCTTGATATCACCGTTCATTAACCCCGTCGCTAGTATGGGACTCTCAACATTAATTAATGGTTTGGAGGTAGCACAAAGAAAGCAGTAAAAGACGTCGTCGAATTGAAGGGTTACTGTTAAATAATAATTGTGAAATAGGCGAAAGTTCCACAGAGAAATTGGTATTACCAGTTTAAAATATTGTGTAAGAAAAGGATCTTACATTAGGGAGTATAGAATGAAACGTGCACATTTATGCGATTTATTTTTTTTCTATACATGGAGAATAATAGAGAGAACATGTAGGCTAATAAAGATAATTTAGAAATTGAGTTAACCATCAACTTAAAAGAGAAATGTTTAGTTTGGTAAAAAAAAAAAAAAAAAAAAAAAAAAACGAATAATAGGGAATATAGTAGGGAAATAGTGGAACCGACGTAACCCATAATGGTAACTGTGAATGGGTTTCTTAGGTAAATAGGGAGGGAATCTTGGAAACAATAATAGACCATAAAGGAAGTGCATAGCTTTATTATTATTATTATTATTAGTGTAAAAAATGCTAAGAAAAATAATGAAAGGACTGGTACTTCACAAGTGAGATGCATTTTTTATATATGCCTGCAATAAAGTTGGGCGTAATTTTGAAAACAAATTTGTGCAAAATTGAGTCTTACTTGAATAAATAACAGGAAACCTTATTTTTGATTTTGTTCATGGTGTTATTAATTATTCATTTAGCTTACGTGAGACGGCTCGACCTGGAAAACATATACATAGCTTTCATTCATTATTTTAATACATTTGTTCTAATTTGAATAAAAGCATTGTGACAACAGAAAATATATAATTATGGGGAAAATAATGGAACTGGTGAAACTATTAGCATAATATACACAGTAATATCTAAGGTAAACAGATGGACAGATAGTGATGAATGGCAGTAATCATAAAAATAGCAGCTTTACCTTTGCTGCCGAATACATATTGTTTCGTACTGGGCAAACAGAATCACAAGTAGAATCACAGTTACCTGGGGGAATGATGATGAGACAGGTAAAGGTTAATAATTCTCGTCATTAATGTTGCTGTTCGCAAAGAGAATTTCAGAATTACAATTTCCTGAGAGAGAAATGACTGCAGGGTCAATACCGTATTTAATGAGCTGGTGTAATTTGTCGGGTCTATAACTTGACTACTCCGTCCATCCAATAGTTTTTTTTTTTTTTTTTCTTTCTCAAGTGGGAGGTGGGGGGGGGGGCTGCTCTTAGACGATTTTATTCAGCCTAGGAGATACTTCTCGAACTGGAGTTAGACATGGTCTTTATTAACCCATTCAATAAAAAAACGTGTCTCCCGGGTTGGATAAAATCTTGGAAGTAGTAAGAATGAAAAAAATTGAAAGAAAAAAGAAAGACGTGACCGACTTATGGAGTGTACCACTTCACCTCGATGACGTGTAATTTGTTCTTGTTGCCACCGCACGATTATTTTCAACAACAGGGAGAGCTCTAGCAGCTGAGGGGGTTAAGGATGGCATATCTTACCCCTCCAGTTTGATAAATGTCCGTGAAGATTAATAGAGGCGTCTGGTGGGACCAACATTGGCTTAATGAAGACGCCAAACAAGTAAAAGGGTTAATTCCAAGGGTTAACGATTTTTTCCTCGACTGAAAAATTACTCTCTGGTGGCAATAAAACTTTTTAGTTAACATTCCTATCCCCGTCAGTGGGTTAATGGAGACTTCATAACCCTTATACGTAGAAGCTACTTCTTAGCTGAGTAAAATCGTCAGACAGCAGTAAGATAAAAGGTAAGATGAAATCCTTTGGCGACAAGATTAAAGTAAGCCATATTTCTTTCGTCAGGAGGTTCATGGAGATGTTATAAGCCTTGTATGACGAAGCCTCTCCCAAAGTTATAAAAAAATAGTCTTATGATAAAAATAAAACGTGATTATTGCCGTCACGGAACAATTAATGCATCGACTGCTTGGATTTCTCCCAGTTAAGCTAAATCGTCTGGTGTTGGTCAGATCAGAATATGCAAGTGTTTCAGTGACAGCTAAATCGTTAATAATGATAACTTTTTATCCTTTTGACTCTTGAACAGAATCGCCTAACCTAAGCCTGAATAGAATGTATTCTCAAGAGTCAAGCCAGTATAAGTTAATCAAGGTAACTCCTACAATTTCTTACAAAAAAAAAAAAAAAAGTTACTGATACTAACTTTTCACTACCAAAATTTTTCTTTTAAAAAATCTAGTGTTAGTCTAAAACACCCAAGTTCGCCAGAAGTTGATAGGAATTTGAAGAAAAAAAAAAAAAATTCACTACTAACACATTCAGCTAGATTACTTATAACATGGTCAATTTAATAAAAAATTAAACATCCATTCTGGACTTTGATGTAATTGAATAAATCTTCCGTAAATATAAAGCCTTAGACTGCAACAACATCAGTAGACTTTTTTTTTTTTTTAATTCAATTTTTTAGTTAGGGGAAAACATTTAGCAGGGCGGTTGGCAGTGTAGACTTTTTTTTTTTTTTTTTTTTTTTTTTTCCGCAGTGGGTGTCTCCTAAGTTAAATAAAATCGTCTGGTGGTAGCAAGAATACTCGTATAGTATGACAGACATGGTGCTGAAGTGGTGTATGGATTATAGTAATGTTTCTTCGCACTTGGTAAAGGAGCTCGTGCGAGACAAAGGCAGCTGTGTATTTCAGATAAAGCCAGATGATTACATTAAACTGAGAGTGAGTCATACGAGCCGGATAGTACTGTCACTTAACCCTGTCTTAGTCGGGACAAGTCTATGTTGGTATTATTACTCCAGTTAACGACAGATGATTTTATTTTATTCAGCGGAGTGAATTATAGGAGCAAGGGTTAGCAAAGACCATAAAAAATAAAGATGTTAGCAATAACTTGAAGGAGGAAAATTTCAGAGGCATGAAAAACGAGTCTGAATGGAAGTATTACTTAGATATTGGCTGGACACTGATGATAGAACTCTTTCATGCGTATTTTACTTTTTTAGTGTGTGGGTTCAGCTAACCCCATTTATGACAATGGTATACTATTAAATGGTTGATTATTACATTTTGCTTCGCACAATATATATATATATATATATATATATATATATATATATATATATATTGAGAGAGAGAGGTGCGTGTGTGTTGAGGATGTTATTTGGCTGTCTAATAAAAACACGCAGTTCAGCATATCAAGGTTCCCTTCTCCACCGCGTTAAAGTTAGTTACTGATACCTAATGGGTGAATTATAACGATGATCCATATTGACATGGTATATATTACTCAAAATTAGGTCATGAATTAAATGATTGAAGTTAACATATCTCGCAGGGTACATTTTACACATTAGTGACCAACTAATTGTAGAATTGAGGAGACGCAGTTTTATAAGCGTGAAAGTATATATTGGAGAAAAATATTAATAACACTGGAAACGCACTCTGCCTTTATTGATTAATGGTAATGCGGGAAAAAAAAAATGTTTAGGTAAGTGAATAAGTAAGGAAAGTTAAATAAGAAAATTAAGTTAAATACTCGTTAAAATATGCATAAGTGAAAATTAACACCGGAACCCAAGCATTATCTGTCGCACTGAATTTGCACGAATAAACTTAAAAGATTGATAAATCACTGAAAATAATGAATAGAAAACTTGCTTAATAGAGGGAAATTAAAACAAATAATAATGGGAAGATAATTGAATAAGTATAGGAAAGGAAAAAAAAAACAAGGTCCATTTATCAGACGAATAAATAATACGCACAACAATAGGAACCTGTTTAATCTGTATTTCGGGATTATTATATTTGAGATAAATAATGAATAAAAAAATAAAAATAAACAAATAAATACTGAGGTACATAGAATTCAGACCACTACTCGTATACATATACTGTATATACATATATTAAGAGAAGGCGGATACAAATACTAATTTCAAAATACTGCAAACATCAATGGAAGCTCTATGAGTCCGTAATGCTGAATGGTGATTGTCGAAAAAGTCATTAGCTGGCACTACTTTTGACAGACGCCGTGCGATTTGATGGCAGTGCAATTAGTGTCTGGTAATTATCCATTGCAACGGGGAATTTAATTATACAGATGGCTGCTAAACTCCATGCACGATCGAGAGACGAACTAAGTGGGTGTTAAATGAATCATGATTGTGTCCCTTAAAAAAAAAAGAAAATGGAAAGAATGAATGATCATGTATTTATGAGGCTAATACTACTGTAATTATCGTCGTCTCATCATGAGCAATAATAATAATAATAATAATAATAATGAATGGTGTGAGTTGGAGATAAAAGTTATTCATTGATTAAAATGACTAGTTTGCAATACAGAAATGGATGATCTGAAAGTTACTTGTTATTTGGCTTGGCATCAGCCTGAGGACGCCATTTTATATTCATTTCGTCAAACTTTATACAATGTTATTAACCTAAGTGGAATTTTCGAACTGAAAAGGTTTGACCTGGCCTCTTCGCTTTTTATTAATGGAGAAATGAGTAAAATTTGTTGACCTTTATTTTGATTTTATGATTATTATCAGACATTATCCAGACGCTTTGTGTATTATACTTAACTCACACTTGGTATGAAATAGTATTATCATTCAATAATTCCTTTTGTATTGCAACAGACTCTCTCTCTCTCTCTCTCTCTCTCTCTCTCTTGTCATGTAATCAAAATCTGTGAACCAGTGGAATCACTGTCCAAAACTAAAATTTCTCTCATAGATATAAATCTATACACACACGGGTGTATATGATTTTTTTGGAACTAATGTGTGATAAAAATATCGTTTACACCAAGGAAATATTGTGAAATTAGTAGGTCTTATTTTTCGAGAAGATTTTCATAAATTTGCCTCTCTCTCTCTCTCTCTCTCTCTCTCTCTCTCTCTCTCTCTCTCTCTCTCTCTCTCTCCTTCAGAGTACATTACCACATATCCCGAACACCAGGTACCATTTTATTATTATTATTATTATTATTATTATTAAGTTGATATCAGATGATTTTATGAGAAACCTTCCCTCACCCTCAACGCCGGGGAAGGGTTAACATTAAGGGGAACAAGGATGCAATGGAGAGAGAAATTAGACTTCGGGAGCGCCTGAAAATTTACAAGCAAAGTGAAATGGATGGTCGAGTTAGAGAGAGAGAGAGAGAGAGAGAGAGAGAGAGAGAGATTCTATGGTGGGAGGAAAATGAGCTAAGAGGAGGTAGAAGTGGAAGAAAAGGGAAGAAATTGAAAAGAGAGAGAGGTAATGTGGGAATTAAGATCTGTGGATGAATTAGGTGGGGAGTTAAGAACAGAGTGATGGAGGGGAGGATTAAGGAGGGAGAGAGATGAAAGTAAGGAAAGAGAAATGGAAAGAGAGAGAGGGGAGGCAATGAAGGCATGAAATGGATGGAGAAAGAGGAGATATGAAAGAGGGGGAGGGGACGGAGAAAGGAGGAAACATGAAGAAGAGAGGGAGAGAGAAAGAGGAGACAAGAAGGAAGGATGGACGAAAGGTAAGGGGAGGAGTATATAGGAAAGAACGGTGGAGGGAAACTGGCAGGGATAAAGAAACAGGAGGAGACAGGGAGGATAGAGAGACAGGAGGGAGGGAGGGAAGAAAGGAGGGTGGGATAGAATGAGAGGAGGAGATAGGAGAGAGAGGTGGGGGAAAACAAGGAGGAATGGAGAGAGACAAGGAAATTCAGTAAGGGACAGAGGAAAGGAGGGACGGATGGAAAGAGAAGGGGAAATAGGACATAAAAGTTGGAGAGAGAGGAGTCACTAGCAAGGAGGAATGGAGAAAGATTTAAGTTCTTCGGTTAGAGGCTTTCTAAGAAGAACAAATTCGTCTGATGGTAGGCAGCATAAAAAAAAAAAAAAAACTTTCGTCAACTAAAGAGCTGAAGAAAGGAAGGAAGGATAAGAAAGGGAGGGAGGAGAAAAATAAGGAGTAACAAGGAAACGAAAGAAACTAATAGGCTAGACTGGCTGGTAATAGGAAACGAAAGGAAGGGGGAAGGGAGTAATGAACAGATGGAGTTAACAGAAAAGAAAGAAGAGGAGAAGTATATTTGTAAAGTCTAAGAAGGTAGGAATAGACAGACTGGGGTTTGTGAGAGAGAAAAGAGGGAGTGAGAGACAGAATATACAGAAAAGATGGGAAAGAAATGAGTTTTAGAAAAGATACTGAGAGACAGAGACAGACTAGCTGGATCGTGTATTAGGATGATGGGAAGAGGGATGGGACAGATAGAAAGGATATGAAGTGAACAACGGATGGAATAGGTTGAAAGGAGATGACAGTAATAAGGCCTAGTAAGGAAATAAAACAGATAGGATAGATAAATTGGTTCCTAGGAAGATGGAAGAGGGGGAGGGATAAATGCGTGAAATAGGTAGAGAAGAAAAGAGGACTGGAAATAAAAGGAAAAGAAAATGGCCTGAGATGCAGGGTTAAGACAGACTGAGGTTTTTAAAGAGGAGGGCAGGGAGAGAGGGAACAGACGGGAGAGTAAACAAATGTGAGTGGAAAGAACTAAAGTTAGCAAAAAAGAAGAGAAACAGGTTTAATGGGCTCAAGGGAGGGATGAACTGAAGAAAAACAGAAAGGAAAAAAATAAGGTTAGCAAGGAAGAAGAGGAGAGAAACAGGTGTAACAGAGAACACGGGAGGAATAAATGGAAGAAAGACAGAAAGGGAAAAAAAACGAGATCTAGCAAAGAAGAAGAGAGAAAAAGGTGTAACGGGGCAAGGGAGGAATATTTAGAGGAAAAACAGAATGGAGAGGAAACAAACAAGGTCTAGCAAGGAAATGGCTGGGCAGACAAGCTAGATGGATTGGGTATTAGGAAGATGGGGAGGTCTGGAGTTTGTGCGCCCTAATAAGGACCCTCTCTCTGTCTCCACTCACGCTACTTGCACACAAATCCCTGGATCTCGGCAAAGCGAGGCCATCCGTCTAATTCAGTAAAGTGTTGAGTTACGGCAGCCCCTTTCCTCTTATTGGGAGGGGATGGGGAGGGAAAGGGGAGAGGAGGAGTGGAGAAGGCAGAGAGACGAAGGAAGAAGAGGGGGAGGGGAGTGTGGAGAGAGGGACACATGAGTGGGAAAAGGAGGAGAGGGGAGGGGAATTATGTGTAAGGAAGATCTGGAAGGGGGGGAGTCTGGCCTGGGAAAGGGAGGGATTGATTGGGGAAGGAGGAGGCTGGAGTGTGAGGGAGGAGAGGAGAGGAGGGTTTAGTGGGGGAGAGGAGGAAAAGGAAGGGGAGGTACTGAATTTGGGGAAGACGGAGAAGAAAAAGGAGTACAGAGTGTAGGGGAAAGAGGGACTGAGATTGAGTGGGGGATGAAGGACATGTGTGTATAGGAGGGAGACACTAGGTGTGGGGGAGAGCAGTGGGACTGAGTAGGGGAAGAGAGAACTTTGTGTGTGTATGTGTGTGTGTGTGTGTGTGTAATTCACCGGGTCGGTCAGGATCACTTGATGGTCGTGATCGTCAGCATTTTACCCTCCCGGAAGGGAGCTGAGAGCTCATATAGTCCGATCTAAAGGCAAGGCTGTGACCTTCACACACCCACATACCCGTCCCCTTGCTCAAGGGGGACAGTAACCACCCACTTCGTCAGTGAAACTTTTCGCAACCTGAGCGAGGCGTTAACTCCCGTCTACCAGATGGCAAGCGAGAACATTACCACTGCGCCAGCGAGCGGTGTGTGTGTGTGTGTGTGTGTGTGTGTGTGTGTGTGTGTGTGAATGAGTAACTGAGTGAGTGAGTGAGAGAGAGGGAGGGAGTGTGTAGGGGAGAGGGGTTGGAGATTGGAGGGTCATATTTTGGTGGTTATCTGGTTTGAGGAGGATGAGTGAATTTTGGTTATAAATGCTGAGGCGGGGATTAAATAGGGCGAGAGGGAGACTGAGTGGGGGTATGGTGCGGGGTGAAGGGAGAAGGTGAGAAGCGAGTCAAGGGAAGCTGGGAATCAGTGGAGGAAGAAGGGATCGAGTGAGAGACGGTGGGACTGACGGAGAGGGGATAGAGGGATTGAGTGGGAGAGGAGGGAAGATGGAGAGCGGTTAAGGGCAGTTAAATGGGAGAGAATGGCGGAGGGGACAGTGTGGGGAGGAGGGGTGTCTGTAATATTTAGCGTTGTTGCTAATGTGGGAGGAAGGAATTTAATGATGGAGGGGGAGATCGAGTAAGTGAGGAGGAGGGAGGGGGGGAGCAAGATTGAGGAGCCTTGTCTTCATGGTCGTGCGAATTAAGGGGGACGAGTAGGTGTCGCAAACTACCCAATCACCAAGTGGACAAGGTGCACGGCCTGAGTAAAACCACGATAGAATGATAATTGAGTGTACGACAAGACCATATTGTATTACTTAGATCTGGAGTTACTTTAGCATATGAACATTTAAGGAGAGTCAAAACACCACGTAAAAAATTAACATAATCTATTAAACTACCTTAACTTACAACCAACAGTGGGAAAACAAAACACAAAACATCACCCTGCCTACTGGACAAGAGCATAAACTTGCTAAAGTCCATCCTACATCCCTAACCAAGGACATACACAAACCTTAAACCTGGACGACCCAGAGCTAGCCGGCGTCACTGACAGGGAAACAGAGAGAGAGAGCCGAGCCTCTGCGCCTGGGCTTATATGCAGGCCTACCACAACTTCATTGGGTCGCCAGTTCGTTAATTTAGAAACACCTTAACTAGCTAGTTATACACGTGGCGCGAAGGGGAACAATTACCTACACAAAATATGCGTCCACGTGACACCTCCCCCCAAAAAAAGAACTTTTTACCAAGCCGGAAAAAGTTACTCTAACATGTACAAACATTATAGGTACAAAAGTAGGTTTACTTCAATATTAAAAAAAAATTCCTTAAACCTAAAAACATAGAATGGGTAAATGACATGGTAAATCATAGGGAACCTACACTCTATTCACACTCTTGACAACGCATCTGCAATGGTATTGTCCTTGCCACGAATATGCTGCAGTTTTATATTATACGGTTGCAAGGCTAGAGCCCATCTCAGCACTCGAGCATTCTTAAACTTGACCTTTTCAATAAACAGGGGGTTGTGGTCTGTGAACACTGTGATGGGGAATGCGCTACTAGACAGATATACTTCAAATTTTTCTATTGCCATGACAATTCCAAGAGCCTCCTTTTCAACGGTGGCATAAGCCTTTGATAAACCTTAAACTTTTGGGAAAAGTAGCATACGGGATGTAACACTTCACAATATTCTTGCAAGAGCACTGCCCCCACCCCTACATCACTTGCATCGACTCTAATGATGAAGGGCCGATGTGGGTCCGGGGTTCGGAGCACAGGAGCACAAGCCAGCAGGGCCTTCAAACCCTCAAATGCCCGCTGACATTCATTTGTCCAATGGAACGTCTTCTTGGAGCTAAGTTGATCCGTAAGGGGAGCAGCGACCTGGGCAAAGTTCCTGCAGAAACGACGATAGTAACCCACCATCCCAAGGAACCTCATGGTAGACTTTCGGTCAGCTGGTGGTGGATATTGTAAGATGGCATCCACCTTTGCATCAACAGGGGCTAGCTGGCCCTGTCCGACCACATGCCCCAGGTACACGACGTGGGCGTGCCCAAACTCACTCTTGGCAAGGTTCACTGAGATTGGCCTCCTCCAGGACATCAAAGAGCTTTCGCAGCCTCTCAAGGTGTTCCTTCCAATTGTCACTCCAGACAACTAAGTCATCTAGGTACACACGGACGCCAGGCAACTCTGCAATCAAATTGTTCATTAGTCGTTGGAATGTGGCCGGGGCATTCCGCATGCCAAAGGGAAGAACTAGAAATTCCCAAAGGCCGCTTGGAGTGACAAAGGCAGAGATTGACTTGGCTTGTTCTGTCAAGGGCACTTGGTAATACCCTTGGAGGAGATCAAGCTTAGTGACGTAGCGGGCCGCTCCCCTAGGTCATCAATAATGTCATCCATTCTGGGTAGTGGAAAGGAGTCGGGCAGGGTAACAGCATTGACCTTCCTATAATCTACACAAAGGCGGTAACTTCCTCCAGCCTTGGGGACTAATACTACAGGTGAGGCCCAGGGACTCATACTTGGACGGATCAAACCTTGCTCTTTTAGCCTCTGCACCTCGTACTGCAGGAATTCCCTCTTCTCGGCACTGAGACGGTATGGAGCTTGTCGGATCGGAGGGGCTCCTTGAACATCCACATCATGGGTCAGCAGGGTACAGAGCCGAGGGGTGTCACCAAAGAGGTCTGGATGCTCCTGTAGAAGACAGTGAATATCGCCTGCCTGGGTGGGGGGCAGATGCTCTAATTTACTCATAAGATTTGTTAGAATTTCACGATTTGACAGCTTACTGCCTACAAATGGTGTAGGGTCATTTTCCTCTGACTTTTCCACTACTCTAGTTCCTGTTAAAGTGACCTGTTCCACTTCCCTTCCTTGTGATTGGTCACGAGGGTGATACATTTTCAACAAATTGACATGGACACTTCGCCTTTCTTCCGCCTCTGGCGTAGCAATGATATAATTAAGGTCTCCAACCCGCTTCAAAACATGATATGGCCCAGAGTACCGAGACTGAAGAGGCTGCTTTGGTACTGGTAGCAGAGCTAAAACTTGATCACCAACATGAAAAATGCGGGATTGTGCCTTGTGAATTTTGTCATAATTGTCTTTCATTCGTATTTGAGCATGACTGAGATTAGAATGGGCAAAATTTAAGGCTGCACGCTGCAAGTTGGAGCGGAACTGAGTTACATATGCAGCAATCGGTACAGTACTCTCGTCATTTAACCAGCATTCTTTCAAGACTTTGAGAGGACCACGGACCTGGTGTCCATAAATGAGTTGAAACGAGGTGAAACCTAGACTCTCATTTACACTATCTCTAATTGAAAACAATAAAAGATCAATAGCCTCATCCCATTCCTGACCCGTTTCCAAACAATAAGTACGTATCATAGTCTTAATGGTAGAATGGAAACGTTCCAGGGCTCCTTGACTCTGTGGATGGTAAGCGGTTGACTTACACTGACGGACTCCCAGGGCCCTCATCACTTGCTGAAACAGCCTGGAGGTGAAGTTAGACCCTTGGTCGGACTGCACGATGGCAGGTAACCCAACCTGTGTGAAGAACTTGATCAGGGCCCTGACAACATTCCTACTAGTGATACTACGGAGAGGTATGGCCTCAGGGTAACGAGTGGCAACATCCATTATGGTTAATAAATACTGATTCCCGCGTTTGCTCCTTGCGAGAGGCCCACACAATCAACAATTACCTTACTAAAGGGCTCCTCCATGACAGGAATGGGCTGAAGGGGTGCAGGATTGACTTCAGTGCCTGGTTTGCCACTAATCTGACACACATGACAGGTACGGCAATAGGTACTAACATCTTTCATCAACTTTGGCCAGTAAAAATGAGACAAAATCTTGTGGTAAGTCTTACGGACTCCCAGGTGTCCACCCACCCCATCATGTGCCACCTTCAATATCTCTATACGTAGAGATTTTGGGACGACGATCTGATGGACTGTCTCCACGTGTGATTGGCAGGAGCCTTAGATGGTCTGAATTTACGCATCAACACCCCCAAATTGAGATAAAAACAGTGTGGAACCTCATCTATTTCATTACCTTCAGTAAGCTGTGCAAGAAACAACTTACATTCGGGGTCACTAGACTGTTCCTGAATTAATCTCTCCCTTTGTGATAGGGGTGCTACCAAAGTCAAGGAGACCAGAACTAGACTTACTGAGTGTATCATCAAACAATTTCCGCAAGGGAAACATCTCCCTCGGGTGTGTTTTCCTCTGGCTCTACAGCAGGGGTATGTGCGTCCAACAACCTCTGGCTCTGACTACGAGTAACAGCACAAGTTGGGAAGAGATTAGGGTGTTTCAGCTCTAAGTCAGTAGTGTTGTTGATATCAACAGGTTTGTCTGAAACGATGGGGTTAGCAGTAACCTGGGAACCAGCTAAATCATTGCCAATTACTACTGAAATGTTCCTAACGGGGAGGTGATCTACTACAGCTAGTGTTACTGGGCCTGTGACAAACACAGACCGAAGATACACTGAGCAAAGGGGATATCTAGCCTCTCCTGGCAGACCAGACACTAGTACAGTCTCACCTGTATAACAATCAAAATTGGGAACATCTTCCTTTAAAATGAAAGATAGATCAGATCCAGTGTCACGCAACACAACAACAGGAGCCGAGAATCTACTGGACTCATGTTTTGATACTACACCTCTCGAGCAGAATGGTTTAAATGATGAGGGTCCTTCAAGGGAATCACCTGAATGTTCACATGGCCCCGAAACAAGTAAATCACTAACCTGTGGGTCACTCACCTCCACTGGTTGGGTGAGTGCACTGGCATGGAGAACTGCATTGCCCTGGGTGGGGCTGTACTTACTGGCCAACTTCCTACAGTCTTTTATGATGTGGCCAGGCTTCTTACAGTACCTACAGAAGAGAGACCTCCTCACGTCTTGATTAGTAACTCCACGAGCCTCCTCACCAGCGCACTCACCAGTGGGATCAAGCTTAAAAGAAGGTCCCTGGGTCTCCGTCAGCTTCTTATTCAGGGGCCGTTCACTCTGTGAAGTGCTGGCTGGCTTATGCTGGGGAGCAGTCAACCTGTACTTGTGGAAAGGTTCACTATTAGTTAGGGAGAAATGATCGGCAGCAATGCCAGCCTCAGATAACGTATATAACCCTTTTTCCTCCACATGTGACCTTACTCTAGCTGGGAGGCAAGATTTCACTTCCTCCAGCACAAACAACTCCAGCAAGCCCTCAACTGTCAAACTAGTCAACTCACTCTCAACCCATTTTTTACAAAGTCGTTGTTTGCGGCGGATAAATTCTACATAAGTCTGTCCCTCTGTCTTACGGCAGCGACGGAACTGTTGCCGATAAGCTTCGGGCACTTTCTTGTATGCATGCAATACAGTTTTTTTTACAAAATAATAATCTTCAATTTGAGTGGCATCCAGTGCGGTAAACACTTCCTGAGCTCTACCAGTAAATGAGCTATGTATTAGCAACACCCACTTATCCTGGGGCCAAGAATGGAGCTCAGCCGACTTCTCAAAATGAGTGAAAAAATCTTCTGGATCCTCCTCATTAAATTTAGGAACAAACTTTAATGCTGCAGCAATTTTGAAGGAATCTGGCTCACACTCAAGCGATGTGGGACTACGAGAGAGACGGATTCTGTCATTGTCCGCTTTCATCCTCTCAACCTCAAGCCTTTTTTCCTCCAGCTCAATTTTCCTCAAAGCCATCAAATCACTAGGATGTTCCAACATGTTCACTTCTTCCTCACTGAAAATTTCCTCCCTCACCATGTGTGCAAGTACTAACTGCTTTATATCATCTTTCTTCAACCTAGGACGAAGCTCAAGCTTATAATAAGCTGCCAGCGCTTCCCACTGAACCTTGGTTAACCTAGAAAGGGCAGTCACTGTAGGATTAAAAACAAAATCTTCCAACACAAACATGATGACGGCGAGAAGGGAAGGACAACGAAAATAAGCTAGCTAGCTAGATAGTGTAATCACTCAAATATCAGTAAACCACTTCACCTAGTGGGACAATAAACCTTCCACCACACACGGGAACGTAGCGCGCACACACACACACTACAAAAATTACGTGGGGAATACAATGTCACCAGTCAAGTGGGAGTACTAATCTTTGCTGTACGTGGGTATGTAATATTCTCCTAATAGATCCAAGTAAAACAACTGGTATAGTAAATATAACGATAGTGGTGTGTATGGAGCTAAAACAACAAACTCCACAAAACACTATACACCACACTATCAAATAATATAGATCATACAATATACATGACCCATATGCCCAGACAGAGTAGAACAAACAAAGAGTTGTAAAGCAACAACACTCTAGGAACAGTTTCGTGAACGGAACACAGCTCTTGAATGAGGTAACTGAGCAGGAATTAGCTACACGCGTATACACTAGTGCACACAATTAGGACTACCAGGGAGAACACTTGTTTCATAAAGCAAACTCAAATATGAGGGAAACAGTTGTTGCTAAAGGCTAAATTGCAATGCACAGGGAGTACACAGGAACGTGTAATGTAGCTAAATATACAGGCTAGTATACATATTCAATCCCGGACAGGCCCCCATTTGTCGCAAACTACCCAATCACCAAGTGGACAAGGTGCACGGCCTGAGTAAAACCACGATAGAATGATAATTGAGTGTACGACAAGACCATATTGTATTACTTAGATCTGGAGTTACTTTAGCATATGAACATTTAAGGAGAGTCAAAACACCACGTAAAAAATTAACATAATCTATTAAACTACCTTAACTTACAACCAACAGTGGGAAAACAAAACACAAAACATCACCCTGCCTACTGGACAAGAGCATAAACTTGCTAAAGTCCATCCTACATCCCTAACCAAGGACATACACAAACCTTAAACCTGGACGACCCAGAGCTAGCCGGCGTCACTGACAGGGAAACAGAGAGAGAGAGAGCCGAGCCTCTGCGCCTGGGCTTATATGCAGGCCTACCACAACTTCATTGGGTCGCCAGTTCGTTAATTTAGAAACACCTTAACTAGCTAGTTATACACGTGGCGCGAAGGGGAACAATTACCTACACAAAATATGCGTCCACGTGACAGTAGGGCATATGTTACTTTTACTCAAGGTTCTCAATATGCTGTCCCTTTCGTTGCGTGGATAGGGGGAAGGGAGGGATGGGGGGGGTGAGGGATTCTGCTGGGTGAGATGGAGATCGAATGAGGCCACGGGAGGGGGAGTGAGATTGAGGGACGTTATCTTATTGGTCGTTTGGCGTAAAGAGAACAAGTTTGAGGCTGTTTTCGCTCGGAGATATTTTTTTTTTTTTTTTTTTGTGCATTAGTTAGATGGAGGGACTGTTAGAGGAGGGGGAGTTTGGGTGGAGGAAGGTGATTGAGTCGGGAGTGGGAGCGGATTGAGAATGGGAAAGGGAAGATTTAGTAGACTTGAGAGGGACAAATAAGGCTTAAATTATTTTCACCTGGAGATCTCATTATGCTGCTTCTTTGTTTACATCTATGGAGTAATTGCGCAAGGAAGGAGGCAGGGGAGTTGTGTTGTGTGGGAAAGGGTGAGGGAATGGTGTTCGGGGAAAGAGGGGAGGGGATGGTGTTAGGGGAAGAAAAGAGGGGAATAACTGGGAGAAGGGGAAAACCTAATCGCCTGGTCTCCTCGGTCGTTTGACTGGTTTGGGGGGGTGGGGACTGGGGGGTTGTGTCGGGAAGGAGGGGAATTGGACTTAGTGGTTTTCGCTCAAGGTTCCACTCATTCCCTTTCTGACCTCCGTCCCGGCTCTCAAAACTTGCACAAACTTTGGCTGTGATGGAGGTTGAGGAACGGGGATCATGTGTCTCCTTCCTCGCAGTTTGGGCGGACGTTTTTCTTCTTTTTTCTCTCTTTTCTGGAGAAAGTTTGGGGACACTCTGAAATCGGAGGAAATAAAACCAAATCACGGACGTTCTACTTAGAAGTGAGGCCGAGATGGTTGTTGTTTTTCATATTTTGCTTAACGTGCAGGGTTTGCGAGAGGTTGCGTGTGTGAGACCAGCTTTGGGTTGCTGAAAACTTAAAGGATAATTAATTATAGTGGCCGGCTTGCATACGCCTGGCATGAAAAAGCACACGTTGAGCCTGTATTTACTGGATCTCGAAAAGCAAATAATTTGTACGGCTGAGGAACGCCTTTTATCTTCACTGGAGAAGCGATCCACCCCCATCCATTGTTTAGTACATAGGCTTGGGTATAGAAGGCATTATGTGCATGTACAGCACAGTGAGAACTTTGTATGGAAATTTACTATGTTGGAATGGCAGTGTTTGTGAATGAGTGCCTGTATAGTGTCTATGCTTGAGTCATCCAGGAGTGGCAGTGTGTATGAGTGTGAGAGCCTGTTTAGGCTTAAGTCATCCAAAGAACTCTTCAGCGTGCAAACGTAAGAATACTTGCACGAAACTTCTGGTAATCTTAGCTGGAGAATGTTACCCTCTGAATAAATCCTTTAACCTGCAGTTATTTATCTAATGGAGCAGTTGAAGAAACCTCAGGTATTTCTTGCTGTCTCATCACGTCATGTGTAGTCTATCTCCATTTCGTTGCCGTCATCTGGCACTGACTCAGGCAGTGCTGGTGGATGGTGATGAAGGTTCACTCTCAGGAGGTGAAGGACGCGTGATTCAACCACGGTGTTATCATAATGTCGCATCAGCCACTCCGGCCAAAACCCCGGCACCATCACACAGTGTCACGTTACCTTGCATGCTCATGTCAGGTAAATTTATTCTTCCCTTATGTAATTATGGTGATATTAAGAGACAGAATAAAATTAGTGCCTGAATTAGCACGTTAAAAGTATTCAAGTCCGGCTGAAACTGTTGCATCTTCATAGTAAACACAGTTTTCCTATTTGGAAGTATCCATCTCAGCAACTCACACCACTGTGCAGTCAAGACAAATTAGTAATCCTTTTTCAAAATCTGAATAAACGCCATAAGTCCATTACCTAGGTTCAGTAGTCTAGAAGTAGCAAGAATACAATAAATCTTAGAAGGCGTCATTGACTCGGAAGGGCTAATGGAAGATTATTTAAAAGCCTTTTCTTGCAGTAGCAACAATAACCCTTACAATCCAGTGACGTACACATTTCTTGCAACCTTCAGATCATCATACTCAGCTTTAGGGAGAATTAAGGTGTAAATGAAGGCTATATCGAACCTGTCCAGTATGGAAAATCTGCTCTAAGTAAACTCTTCTGGTGGTAGCGAGAATAAAATTTAAAATGGGTCTTCAGACTGAATGGCTGAAAGTTCGTCAATGTACCAAAAGGAATAGCGAAGGTAAAAGAGAATAATTTTCCTTTTCTGATTTTATGAAAAAAACCCTCCACTACGGATGATATTATTCAGCCATGAAGGACCTTTTGTAATGTGTGGGTTACAGGCAGTTCATTAACCCCTTCTACTACGAGAGCATCATTGTATTGCTCGGGTTATCTACAAACGATTTTATTCGGTTATTTTAAGTTGCCCGTAGTGAATATGAAAACTACTTCCTTGCCAAATTCTAGCCAGGTGTTTTGATAAGGAACGAAGAAAACATCAGGTAAAATCCTAGAATGTTGAAGACTTGTCTGAGGAAACTAACTGAATTGGTGAATAAGGCCTGTGTCACTAACTCTGATCAAAGTACAGTATACAAGAATGCTGGTGTGTGTGTATGTGAACAAGAGTGGTTACACTGGTTACAAGCGCCTATCAACCGCTTGAGGATTCTTAATAAAAAAATAACATGCGACATTATATAGTTTACAGAATGAACTAAATGGTGAACAGACAAGGAAAGTAAGCTCCCAAAAATGCTGGGGTTACTACCACTAAGTCAGAAGGAAGGAGGGGGACAGGGGAAGAATCAGTTGGTGAGGAAGTGAATTTTAGTTGAAGGAATAGGCGTCGGGGCTTAACCCAACATGCGTGGGCAGTTATTTGGGCAGTTGCACTGGACAGGGGACAACACAAACACACAAAATGGTGAACAGGCAAGGAAAGTAAGCTCACAGACATTCCCCCTGAATACGACACGCAACCGTCGATTTTACATCCGAGTACCTATTTTTAGTTCTAGGTACGAACAGGCTAGGGCATATGAGACCGTGCTTTAGGTCTCGTGGCGACCCGGGAATCGAACCCGGGAACTCTCGCTTGCGAGGCGAGTGTGCTACCGTTACACCATCGTCCAACCCCCTGAACTAAATGATTGTTGTTGTTGTTGTTTAAAGATATCCAGCACCTATAGTGCAGGCCGGGCCATATATTAGACCGGTAAGTGGGTTATGGGCTAATTAAAAAATAGTAAGCGGGAAGACAGGGCCTGGGGATTGCCCAGCACACACGCCCTATCTCCTGGCTGGCTTTGTGGTGTGTGACAGTACTAAATGAGTATGTGTTAGCAATTATTGTCGTAGGCTGCACAGTACACGGTAAACAGTAGTTGGGCGCGAGGGAGGGCCAACGAATATGGGTAGATTCACAAACTGCCATTCGATGACATTTAGTACACCCGAGAGAGAGATCTACCTACACAGACACGACACATGCACGCAACCTTCCTTGCAGCCCTAGTACACACACACACACACACACACACAGCTTTCCTCGCGGCCTCAGTCAACAGAGGGAGGAGGCCAGCGTATTCACGAGTGACTGGCTGCGACAATAGTGTGATTGATCGCGCGATAAGCCCCGCCGCAGCCAAGGAGGAGCCGCATGAAAGCAGAGGGATCACCACACTGGCAATATTCCTCCTGAAGCCCCGTTCCTGAATACCGTAGTCGTTTGCTGAGATTTCGGCTGTTTTTGGGTTTGAGGGGGGATTATATTTTTTCTTTTTTGTTTAAACTAGGCGTCCTGAATGTCCAAACTTATTCTTGTGTTGATATTTCGGCTGTTGACGTGGGTGGAGCGGGTGTTTCTTTTTTGGCTAAGTTCGGCGTCCTGATTCTCGTAGGCGTTTACTTTTTTTTTTTTTTTTTTTTTTTTTTTGATGGGGGTGAGGTATATTTTTGAGATTGCATTTTGAGACCTGAGATTTCGTCCTCGTTTGCCGGCATTTAAGATTTTCTGGAATTTTTCATTTTAGTCATTTCTCAAATATCGTAGTCAAGATATAATTTTTCACTTGTCGTTATTGCTTTACAGATGTGTGATCAACGAGGGGCCACGTGAATGCAAAGGGATCACCACACTCGCAATATCCCACCTAAAGCCCCGTTCCTAAATAATGTAGTCGTTTTCTGTTATTTCGGCTTTCATTTTTTTTTTTTTTTTTTTTTTTTTGACTGGCGACTTGAGTATCATAAGGTATTGAAAGATTTTGTTTTTTGGGGGGCGGCGTTTTTGAGGTAACGATTGAAATCCATGTTATATTTTGTCCACATTTGCCCGAATTTGCTAGATTTGTTTTGTTTTGTTTTTTGTCCTTTCATCAGTATCGTAGTAAAGATCGGGGTGTATTTGGGGTCAAGGAAAGACGGTCTGGAGGCAGTGATCACCACATTCGCAATATTTCACTGTAAACACACACACACACACACACACACACACACACACACACACACACACTTTTGAATATCGTAGCTATCTGCTGGGATTCCGGTCGGTTTTCTATGGAGTGGGGCTGGAGGGACAATTTTAGCATAACCACATCCACGCGTGTTCATAATCTTCTCTATTTTCAGTTTTATTAGAATTAGGAAAGGCTTCTCATACTGAGGGCTGCATATGTCCCCCAGTCATGACGAACAAAATTGCCTGAAAATAACAATAATACAAAGATTACGCTGCTCTCGGGTGTCTGCCCTTTCCTCTCCATCCTTCTTTCCTTCCATTCTCTTTCCTTCATTCTTGCCTTGTCCTTCTGCCTACGGGTGACTTTACACTCCCTCTTCTGTCTTTCTTTCCTTCATTCTTTCCACTTCCTTCTGCCTGTGGGTGACTCTACACTGAGTGACAAGCCAAATGGTTTCCTGTACACCAGGAAACGATTTACTATGCTGGGTGGTAACCATATAACCAAATTTTGGCACCTGGTGGTTTAGTGGGTATTTATTGCGCTCCAATCGGATTGAGCCGGTGAAGGTTTATATCCAAGGGGTGGTTGGGGTTGATTGCTCATGTAATGCCACTCAGGGATGAGTGAGGCTGGTCACTCTCATCTTAAATGTCGGGACCAACTGCCTAGCCCCGGGCTCCTACGCTCCCCATGGGGCAATGTAGGATTGGATGATGATGATGATGATGATGATGATGACGTCATTATGGAAAGAAATAAAGTTTGAAGTACTTTTTTTAGACATCGCAGTCATGTGTCTAGATTTCAGATGTTTTTCTTTGTTTTTTTTCTTGGTAGCATTTACGGTCAAAACATGTAGCTAAAGGCGGAGAGATCGCCACCGTCGCAATATTGCCAGAAAAACAAATAACATCCAGCCACCCCATCACTCCTGAACATCGTTTACAGGGATGTGTGTGTGTGTGTGTGTGTGTGTGTGTGTTTTAAGTTGGAGTTGGATGTTTCTGGTGTTTTTTTACTAACTCAATTCGTGCAATGGTCGTGTAAAGATATACTCAGTAAATAATAATAATAATAATAATAACAATAATAATAATAATAATAATAATAGCTGCAGGACCAAAACTCCCATAATGCAAACGTAACTAACAAAAAAAAAGGTCCCTATTCAATGTGGGTTTTGTTACACCGTTTCTTCTAAGTGCCTCCCTCTATGAAAACCATTGCCTGAGGGTGGGGGTTTAGGGAAGGGCCTTAATAAAAATCTGAAGTCCTTTTACTAAATACGGTAATGGTCTGTTAGGCTATTAGGAGATTTAACTTTTCATGGGGGATTTTTGTGGTTTATCATTAGTATTCCTTTTGAGTCCATCCCCTTCATAAAAACTGTAATCCTCTGCCAGCTTTTTACGGAGGATTACGTTTATGTATTTTATGGTTAATTATTAGCGGGTTTATCATTGAGTGTTTCCATTGCATCCTTATGTCGTTCCCTTTTAGTACGGTGACGGTTTTATTCATCTGGGGACACACCTAATGAAGGCTATATATACCCCTCTTCGGTTCAAAAAAATTCTTGAAGTTCATAATGTAATCTGGCAGTAAGAGAAATGCAGCAGGAAACACGCCATCGCACTCCAGGCCTTAATTCGGCTGTTAGTCCAAAGCGTTGAAAATTCAGTGAGTCACCTTCACATAGTCCCCCCTAACGTTCCCTCTGTGCTCCCCTCAACCCTTCTCAGTTCCTCTCCCCTTTCGAATCCCTCCCTTCCTTTTGCCCCCTTTCACCCTTTCCCTACCTCCCTTCGCGTCCTGTCTCGCCTCCCCTTCCCCACATCTCCTCCCTCCCCTTCCCTCCCTTCGCTGACATTTGCTGACGCCAGGGCCCATCTGTGCGTCGTCCAGGGTAAGCGGGTCATAACTCAGCACTCCGACTCTCCTTTAACTCTGCTCGCCGCCCACTCTCCCTTCGCGCCACATATTCAACTCGCCTCACACCAAAATGTCCGACGGTCCAAGTTGAGAGCAAACATTAATAACTTCTCACATTATCCTTCGTTACTCTTTTCTCTTGCATCCACTTTCTGTACCCCCTTACCCATTGTATATTTCCCCCGTACTCACTTTCTTTCCACCATACCGCACTTCTTTTCTCCCCCTGGTCCATTCTCTCCCTTTTACTTTTTATTTTAACCTCCCTCGTTACTCATATTCTCACATCCTCAACCTCTGTTCTCATTTCCTTTATTCAATTTATCTGTCCCTACACCCTTTTCTCCCTTTACCCATTTCCTGTCCCCCTTACTTCTGTTCTCACTTTTTTTTTTTTTTAGCCCATTTTCTATCCTCATGCTTTGTCTTCCCATCCCCGTGTAAAGCGTTATCTCTCCCCTCTCCCCTGTATTTTGAATGACTGCAAACGATGGGTGGCGGATGGTGTGGGCTGGGCTGTGGTAAAAGACCAGATAACGAACACTGGAGGGATTCACGAACAAACAATCCTATCTCGTAACTCCTCTTTTACACACACACACACACACACACACACACACACACACACACACACACACACACACACACACACACACACACACACACACACACACACACACACACACACACACACACACACACACATATACTGACACACACACACACACACACAATTTACGAGAGGAAAGTTATCGTAATATAACTCAGTTTTCAGCAGAAGGGAGGAGAGGAGAGTACAGAATCTTTCCGTGTATCTAGCTCTTCCCACGAAAACTAAATCCAACTTACGATATGGAATAGGTCGTAAAAATGTTTGTAAATCCCGCCCAGAGTGATCAAGGTCTCGAGTGACACGGCACCTTGCTGTCCCTCTTCGGTCTTCATAAGGAGTAGAGAAAGTGCGTTAATAGACAGTGGTATGGTATCTCCCTCGTTTCTCTCTCCCTTATATCTCTTCCCTGCCTCTGTGTTTTCTGTCTCCCTACCCTCAAAACATGGGGTAAAGGGGTAGGGGAGGTAAGAGGAAACTGGAAATGAAGTTAGTGGCGGTACACAGTGACATGGCATGAGAACAATATAAACTTCTCCATCCATCCCTTCCCCTGTTCTCCTCATTATCCCGTCCTTCCGTCTCCCCTCTCTCTCCCCTTCTCCTCTGTCGTCAGTACCACTTTAAAAAGCGTTAAGTCACCAGCTGGTTAGGTGGAAGGTAAAACCGATAAAACAGAAGTAATGGTCCAGCAGAGAGCGGTAACCAAACAGTAACATCCCTGTCCTCTCTCTCCCTCTCTTTCTCTCTCTAGATAGATAGATAAACACATCATCCATTCTCTCTCTCTCTCTCTCTCTCTCTCTCTCTCTCTCTCTCTCTCTCTCTCTCTCTCTCTCTCTCTCTCCAATATCCCATTATTGAGGTTTTGCCATAAGATTAGCACAATTCTTTTATAATTAAAGCCTTAACATCTAGATAGATAGATAGATAGAAGGCATATGGGCCTGATGGAGTCCCTCCTGTTGTCCTCAAGAACTGTGCATCTGTGCTTACACCCTGCCTAGGTAAACTCTTTCGCCTTTGTCTATCAACCTTTCCTTCTTGCTGGAAGTTTGCTCTCATTCAGCCCATCCCAGAGAAGGGTGACAATGCCCAACCCTCTGACTATCGCTCAATTGCTTTAACATCCTGTATTTCAAAAGTTTTTGAGTCTATTAACAAAAAATTTAAACATCTTTCCTGTCGCAACGTTCTTTCCAATCGTCAGTATGGCTTCCGCCAGGGACGCTCTACTGGCGATCTTCTCACCAACCTTTCTGACTCCTGGTCATCCTCCTTTCGGGGCTTTGACGAAAGATTTGCCATTGCACTTGACATCTCAAAGGCTTTCGATCGAGCATGGCATAAATCTTTAATTTCCAAACTGCCTTCTTACGGTTTCTGTCCTTCTATCTGTGCCTTTATCTCTAGCTTCGTTTCTGGTGGTTTTATAGCTGCTGTTGAAGACGGTCACCGTTCTTTTAGAGCTATCAATAGTGATGTTCCTCAGGGCTCTGTCCTATCACCAACTCCCTTTCTTTTGTGTATCAGTGACCTAAGCTGTACATCTAACCTTACCCACTCACACACTGATGACTCCACCCTTCACCTTTCCAATCGCTTCCCACAGCATCCACCTCAGCAGTTATTTCAACAAACAAGGGATGAGGCTATGGCACTCCTAATATCTGACTTGGCTCATATTTCTGATTTGGATGAAAGTAATCGTGTTGTTTTTAATGCATAAAAAACGCAGTTCTTACATCTATCAACGCGAAAAAATCTTCCATAGGTGTACCCTGTAATTTTCAACAATATCCAGCTTAATCCTGCTTCATCTTTAAACATACTTGGGGTTTCATTCTCTTGGGATTTATTTTGGAAAGAACATATTACCTCTCTCGTAAAATCTGCTTCCAAGAGGTTAGGTGTGCTAAACCGACTCGGTGCCTTCTTTACCCCTGCACAGTTGTTGACTTTATACACGGGTTTTATTCGCCCCTGTGTGGAGTACAACCCTCATGTGTGGGGAGACTCACCACATACAGCTCTTCCCAACAAGATGGAGTCAAAAGCTTTTCGTCTCATCAACTTTTCTCCTCTTACTATATAGCTCCCTTCAACCTCTGTATCTTCGCCTTACTGTTGCATCTTTATCTCTTTTCTGTCGCTCCTTCAATAGTCATTGCTCATCTGAACTGTCTGCTTGCATCCCTCCTCTACGACGGGGGACGCGTAGCACCCGTCTGGCAACAAACTCTCATCCTTTTTCTGTCCAACTCTCTAATGCAGGAGTTAACCGTTACTCCCAGTCCTTCATGTATGCAACAGGTCAGCTCTGGAACTGTCTCCCTCTCTCAGTATTTCCTACTGCCTATGAGCTCCAGTCTTTCAAACGCAGTATGTCCACGCATCTCGAAATGAACGGTTCTTGAATTTGGCTCTCTTGTCTTTTTTTTTTTTTTTTTTTTTTTCTCGGAGGGGACAATTTACAGGCTCGTTGCCTTTGGTTCCTTCTCTCTCTCTCTCTCTCTCTCTCTCTCTCTCTCTCTCTCTCTCTCTCTCTCTCTAATATCCCATTACTGTGGTTCTGCTATCAGATTAGCACACTTTTTTTTTTTTTTTTAATCATTACAGCCTTATCATCTCTCAGAGACTGCATGGTCTATTAATTCTGATCTGTGTACAGTATATATTTACTCTCTCTCTCTCTCTCTCTCTCTCTCTCTCTCTAATATCCCATTACTGTGGTTCTGTTATCAGATTAGCACACATTTTTTTTTTTAATCATAGCCTTATCATCTCTCAGAGACTGCATGGTCTATTAATTCTGATCTGTGTACAGTATACTCTCTCTCTCTCTCTCTCTCTCTCTCTCTCTCTCTCTCTCTCTCACCGCTTGTGTTGTGCCATTATACTGCCTGCCTGTGACTCCCGCTGCAGCTTTAAGGCTCATCCCTCTCACCTTGCGTCCTCCTGCCTCCCATCCCCACCACCCTACAAACTCACCCAACCTCTCCTCTCTCTCTCTCTCTCTCTCTCTCTCTCTCTCTCTCTCTCTCTCTTTCCATTTACTCTACAGTATAGTGTGCAGTCTTTGACATAAATATACTAGCACAACGACCATTGCTTTCTCACTTCAGTTACGTAAAGTTTTCTGTTATCATGTGTCAATCTTTTGACTTCGTCAGTGTTGATAAGTTTCTTATTGTCTTATCTTACACATCCTCACGCAGTCCCGCATATACTTTATCTCCTGCACTTCCTTGCCTACACATTCGCGCGTATACTTTGTCGTCTACACTTCCTCGCTTATCATACTTTCTCGCCCACACCTCCTTCCGTACACTGTCATCGAAACACTTCCTTCTCTACACTCGTTTCGTAACACTAACTCGCTTACTTCTCTGTCCACGCACGCTTCTCTGTCCACGCACGCTTCTCTACCCCCTTTACATGTGTTTAGGCTACACTTCTCTCTTGTCGCACATTTCCCTCTTCTACAATTATCTTTGACCTCGCATGCATTTCCGTCTAACCTCACATCTCCCAGTCTTTCTTATCTGTCCGTCTATGCAACTGTGCCTCCGTACGTTACATCTGTCCATGCACAGTTCCTCTTGGTTTTCAAAAGACTTAAATAACATCCAAGAAAATAATGCGTAATAATTTAATAATAATGATGAAAGTACTTGGGGTTCCACATCTTTTGTTTTTATATAACGCATTCTTCGTAGCTTCGTTCATTATATCGATATAGATAAATAAGGGATATCAGAGTGTATGTTGTTGTTTTAGATTTTCCTCCCTTAGGAGGACCGGGCCAAATATGGCCCCGCCTAATAAGAGTGTAGGGGGGTGTAAAAATTTAAAATAAATACCTGAGGACGATGAGGTGCTACAAACTCCTAAGTTCTCGAGAATATGCCAGTTTGTCTTCCTGTCGTGGCCCATTTTTCTCTCTCGCCATGGTTCATAGTCACAAAGTTTCATGGGCTAAAGTTATTTATGAAATGGCTCGTGCCTGCTTTTACCTTCACTACTACAGATGCCAAACACAGCGCAGCCAAGCTAGAGTGAAAAGTAGAGGATGACGAAATACTATCAGGCCCCGATTTCGAATAAGAATTTGGTTCTGTGGAGGCTTGTACTTGTTCATATTGGCTAAGAGTTTCCATGAATTTGCAGGCTTTGTCTTTGTAAGCTTCTGTCCCTTTTGTTCCTCATGATTCTCTCTCTCTCTTTGTCTCTCTCTGTTTTCCTAGCCCCGTATACAGGGCTTTGTTTTTTTTCCAACTCGCTTACAAGACTTACTGTTATCCTCTTCAGTATGTCATTTGTCACTCTAGGTCTGCCTTTTTCTTTTTCCTCCCCTCATCCCTTTCTTCTTCTTCTTCTCCTCCTCCTCTTCCTCCTCCTCTCCTTCATCCCAGCCCCATTTCTCCTTATCCCAGTCTCTCTCCCTTCCTCTCATAAGCCTTTCCTTCTCTCTGCCTTCCTCGCCGAATCACATCACTCCTTCAGTCTTTCCCTTCCCGTTCATCTCTTTCTCATTTCTATCCTGGCCTCCATTCGCAACACCTCTCTCCCATTGCCCCCTATTTCTCCATTCTCTTTTATCTCCTTCCTCTCCATCTGAACCTCCCTCTTTTTTTTTTTTTTCTTTACACTCCTCCCCCTGCTCCTTCCTCCTCTCTTATTCCCTTTCTCTATTCATCTCATCCCTTTCCCTGTCAATTTCTCACCCCCTTCTTTTCATATCGTCCCATCCCTCCTGCCTTCATATCACCCCATCCCACCCCTGAATTCTGTTTTCCATCCCACCTTTTCTTCCCTCTCCTGTTCATCTCCCTCCTCCCCTCCCCCTCTCTCACATTCATCTTCCCTCCTTCCCTCCCCTCTCCATCGCCCCTCTCCCCCCCCCTTTTCTCTCTCACACTTATTCTCCCTCCTTCCTTCTCTCCTCCCATTTTAGTCGCCCCCTCAATCCTAATTTTTTCAGGTTTACCTCATACGACTTTTCTCTTTCTTCTATCCTACTCCATGTTTCACCTTTCCACCAGCCGCCTGTCTCCCCTTTCTTTCTCATTCCCCTTTCCCTCTTCTCTCCCTCCCGTCTCTTTTCCTGTTTAGTCGCTACCCGTCACATTTTTTTTTTTTTTTGCTTCACTCAGTTTCTAGTTTCTCTCTCTCTCTCTCTCTCTCTCTCTCTCTCTCTCTCTCTCTCTCTCTCTCTCTCTCTCTCTCTCATCTTCCCATCCTCATTTCTTTCAACTTAGCTCATAGGACGCTCCTCATCACCGCGGCCGGCTCATTTCCCAGACCCTTCGTAAGATGGGGCACGAGGAGGAGGATTTGCTGTCTCGTAAAGGCAACGTGAGGAGAGGAATTTGGGAGGCCCTTATGTCAAGTGTTTAGCAGGAGGAGAATGAGGGAGGAAGCGTGGAATGATGGGGACTGAGATGGGGTGGCGTACAAGATGAGGGTTGAGGTAAGAACTAGACAAAGTGAGATGAGTCCGGAGAAAATGAGAGAAGGATGAGGTGTGGAATGTATGTAGATGTAGGCGACGGGAGATGAGTGAGGTGAGTTTGGAGATGGATGGATGAGGTGAAGAATAATAAGGGCTGAGATGGGGTAGGATTACAAGATGACGGACGAGGTTGGAATGCGAGACGACAAATGGTTAGATGAGTGAATAAAGGAGAAGAATGCGTTTTGGAGTGTGAATTAATGAGTGAAAGAAGGTGAGCCTGGGGTAGAACAGATGATTGGGAGGTTAGCTGACGTGAAATGAATGAGGGAAATGAAGGAGGAAGGATGAGGCAAAACAAGGATAAGAACTGGGATGAGAAGGAACGCAGTAGGAGAATGGAAGATAAATGAGAGAGGTGAGGAGGAATGCAAGATGAGAAAATGAGAAAAGTAAAAGTGGAGGAAGGAGATAAGGTGAGGTGAGATGATGCGTGGGAAATTGGAGGAAAAGTGAGATGAGAGGAATTGCAAGATTAAAAGCGAGTTACAAAAGAATATGAGGAGCGAAAGGTATGGTGGAGGAGGAAATGAAGATGCCGTGTGAAGGATCTAGCGTGAATAATGAATGATGAATGAGAAGGGAATGAAGGAGTTGGGTTGAAAAGCGAGCGAATGAAAAGGTAGAGGAAGTCAACAGAGAAGAATATGACAAAATGAAGACTGAGTATGGTCTATGAGAAGGAAAGGTGAAAATGAAGAATAAATGAGGTGAATGTAAGAGAATACCTGGCCAGGGATGAGGTACTGATGACTGGGGAGAAAGTAATGAGTCATGAAAAGACAAGAGGTGAATGTTTAGGGAGTGATGGAAATGAGGTGTGCCACAAGGAAATGAATGAGAAATAAGGAGAAATAAGGTGAGGTGAGGAGACGAGAAGAGTGTCTGTGTTTACGACCTGCACAACTTATAAACGATGTCTCGTTACTCACTTCCTTACGGCTAGGGCTTCCCCCCCCCCCCGCCTCTCTCTCTCTCTCTCTCTATCTATCTATCTAGGTGAGACTTCACTCCCTTCACAGGTCAGCCACTCAAATCGGCAAGAAGAAGCCATGTGGCAAGAAATGAAAGATATGTTTACATATATAAGAGACTTTGGAATCAGGCCAGAAAGACTGGAAAAAGAAGTGAAATAAATAACTAAAAACACGGCCACTGAAAGAAAAATAAACTCTCAAGATGTGGAAAATCCAAGCCTAGGAAAAGCTGGAAGTGAAAGTGAAGTAGAAACAGAAACAAAACAAGGTAAACAGAAAAATAAGGCGCAAAGGAAACAAAATGTTCAAAGTAAGGCATCGGGAAAGGAAGACTGCCAGGTAGAATTTAAAGGACAGAAAGTCACCTGAAAGAGGGCTAAAGGCATGGAAAATGGACTTGAGAGCCTTGAAATTATTATTGATAAGCACAAAAACAATGAAAAAATAAAAGTGAAACTGGTTGAAGGATGGATAGAGATGCAGACATGTACAGTGAACTTCAACAAATTCATGGAAAGGCTTTCAACAGAGAAAATAGAACAGTGCAGTACCAATGGATCATAAAGTGCTAAAAGTTATCTCCTGGAACGTAAATGGCCTAAATTCACGATGTAATGAGGTACACTATTTTGTAACAACACATGTGGACATTATTCTTCTACAGGAAACAGGGGATAGGTTGGGAAATATTTTAAAACTAAATGGCTATAAAAAAAAAATATCACTTACTTGCAGATGAAGGTATAAGGGGTGTGACAACATATGTTAAAAATTCAATACCATCTGAATTAATAGAGGAGCCATACAAAGATGCTGGGATTGAACCTGTATCTGTAAGAGTACATCTGAGAGAAGGGACCCTAAATACTGTTAACCTTTATGTGTCAGGAAATTGTTTTGCAACCAATGCCTTGCCCAATAGTTTATTTGATGGGGTTGCTCTTGTTGCAGGGGTCTTTAATGCTAGACATCGTGACCTAGAAAATGAGGGGGAAAAATAATGCAAATAGAGCAAAATTATATCAGTTCTTACAAGATTATCCAGATATTAAGTTACTAGGTTCAAAAGACACAACACATATTCAGGGAGGGAGATTAGATTACGCCTGCATTATTAATGGCCAGCGTTTAGACTTTAGAAGGTGTTTGTAAAGTATAGCCTGATCTCCTCAGTGATCATTTCTCTCATGCTATTGAAATACCAATGGGGAAATTGGAAGTTAATAATTACAGGAAACGAATTACATTAACAAATGAAAAAACTCACGATTTTATTTCTGCTATTAAAATATGGTATAAGAGTTACCGGCCAACTTCCACTGATGATTTCTATAATGATCAGGTTAAAGAGATCGAAAAGCTGATGACTACAAAAAGAAGCACCAGTAAACATCGAAAGTCAAATAATAAGAACAAGTACGCTCACGATAAGATACTTAGAGGGTGGAGAAAGATGATCAAAGCTGCTTATAGAAATGGGAAAATAATGGGAGAGACGAAGACGGAAAAAATACGCTACTTGAGGCATCCCGACTTTGTGGGGAGGCTAGAAAGGAAGCAAGGACAGAATACTGGACGAAATTTGCAAATAATATAGGTAATACTAAAAATATTAGTGAGATCTGGAAAGAAGTAAGGAAAGTTCAGGGGAAACTAGTAAAACCTATTGCCCACCCAAATCCTAATAATTTTGCGGAGGAGCTAATGGATAAATGGGCAAGAGAGGCAAGGGCTGATCTCATCCCTGAGGATATCAAGGCTGCAGGACAGGAGTGGGAACAAGAGCGACGAGAATCTATTATTAGAGCACTTAACACAGGAAGCGTCATAGACATAAACATAACCAAAGATGAATTACTTAGAGCTATCAAACACGAAAAATCTGCAGCACCTGGGGAGGATGGGGTCGCCTACCTAGAGCATGGAGAAAGGCTATAATCATTCCTATTCCTAAACCTGGGGGAGGTTTCAGACCTGTATCACTCACATCATGTTTTTGTAAAATGATGGAAAGAATTATATTAGAAAGGATGATTTACGTTATAAGAAATAAATTGAGCAATAATTTATATGGTAAAGAAAGGAAGAGCCACCGATGCCGTCATAAAATGCTTATCTCATGACTGACTACTGTAGGACTTTCATTGATCTCAGAGGTGCATTTGATAAGGCCAATGGTGAATGAGTTATCTAGGATGGGTGTGTCGGGAAGACTACTTCACTGGATAGGTGACTATTATGGTACATAGGAGGCGGGCACAAGTTTCCTATCAGGGAGCCTTGTCTGAGGAGAGGAGTCTTGAATTAGGGACACTACAATGAGGGGTATTAAGCCCAATGTTATTAAATGTCCCAATGAATCGAATTGCTGGTCAAAAGTTTGCTGATGGAGTCAACACAACAATCTATGCAAATGATATAATGCTGCAGGGTAAAACCCTTGAGAGTATACAAAAGCATTAAATAATTTTGGAATGTTATCCCGGAAGATGGGCCTTGTAATAAATGAAGAGAAGACTAAATTTCAATGTCGGGCAGTGGGTAACAAAACACTAACCATTAATGACAAAAACAGTGAGAGGGTGAGAAGTTATAAATATCTCGGCATGTATGTGGGTTACACCACAGATAGTAAAAATGCACATGTAAATTATCTAACAACACAGAGTAGAGCTCGAATGCAACCTTTGAGATCACTGGCCTGGCGTGGTAACGGAGTCGGTGTTCATGTCCTTAAATCTATGTATATTAGCACCATTAGGTCGATTTTTGAATATGCTAGCTCTGTCCTCTTTTGTTTTGATGAAGGAAGGTTCGGAAAACTTGAAAAATTACAAAATTAAGCTATGAGAATAATTCTAAATTGTCCCAAAAATGCAGTGATAGATGCCAAGAAGCAAGAATTACATTTGCCAACCATCAGACACCGTATAGAGGAAATTAACATAATAACAGTAATTAAATATATAAGAAATACAGGGGGTCATGAACTACTTCATGGTATAGAACATTGCATAAATAATGTCAGAACGTTCCGTAGACAAGGCAAAAGAGGATATATAAGACAGATGGTAGGCCAACTACAAAACTAAGGTTTAGATGGCTGCTGCAAGCATGACGATAAACCCAAACCACTGGCTCCATGGGAAGAAAATATATATATATATATATATATATATATATATATATATATATATATATATATATATATATATACTTTGACATTAACAATGAAAAAGAATATGTACGATGCAAAGGAACTATAACACATCTTTGAAAACCGAATACGCACAATAACCAATGAAAAGACAGGTCACGTGTACTGTGATGGCTTTGTCATGCAAAATGGCAGAGCGGGATGTGGGATAATACTCAGGGACTATGATCCTGCAACAAATATGTGGATAGATACAGAATATTGCTACAGATTGAGTGATAATATTTCATCAGCACAAGCAGAATTACATGCGGTATTGTGTAGGCTAAAAGAACTAAGAGGGGGGGAGGGTGATGTGTTTTTTTTTGTGATAGTAGGGGTGCACTAGATTCCCTCAATAGCAGAAATCCTGTGTTTGGAAATATTGTCATAGAGTGTAAGAATATTATATGTGAATTGAATCGGGCAGGACGAAGTGTTACCTTTTCGTGGCTACCATCACATGTGGGGATAATGCATAATGAAAGAGTTGATGAATTGGCAAAAAAGGCTACCACAAAAGACCACATTGATATTGAATGTATTAGAACACTTAAACAAATTAAAACAAAATTAAGAAAGTGTCAGAAAGAAAACGAAAATAATAGCACAATAAATAAATACATAATGAGACCTTGTGCCACTATGAAATATTACAAGGAAGTGGCCAGTAAGATACCCTTTACATACGGAATAACTAGTTGTAAATGGAAAGACTGTATATACAAGATTACGATTGGGCTGTAAATATTATTGGGAACTTGGTATCACACGTACAGAAGACGATACTAAATACAAACTTTGCAGTGAACCTAGATCACACACCTTAAAACATTGTGTATTAGAGTGTAATATACTGAATCAGTTTAGAAATGATAATATAGATATTGTGACCAACCAAGTCATATGGATGTTCGAACATGGCAAAGTATTTGAAATGATGAAAACATGTAAAAACATAAAGTGTATTATATGATCTATTGTAAAATATAAATGTACGTGTATTGTATACAGTATAATAGCAAATTATATGTATTAGTCAAACTAGAATTAGGTTAATGGCTGCCTATGCACCTTTACCCTTTTGGGATAAATTGTATTGTGTATATACTGTTTATCTCAGTAAAATTTATCAAATCAAATCTCTCTTCTCTCTCTCTCTCTCTCTCCTGCCATTTACTGTATAGTATGCAGTCTTCAACTTTATATTTACTAACGTCCTTTGAAGGTTTACACAAAATTGTTGAAGCTTGTAATTTGTTTTGAAGTTTATTAGATTCGCTAGTATGTTTCACTTTTGGTAAATTGACCAGTCCTTTGATTGTATACACTGACTAGCGCTTTAATTACACCCACACCCACTCACCAGCGTACTGAACCCTTTTGCTCATAATTACTGTACACATGCCTTAATTTAGGAATCCACTCAGTGTACTAACAAAGGCGTCATCTAGCGTTTTAGGATTTCACAAGTTGGTATTTATCCCTTCATTATGTCTCCCAAAATAATAAAATCGTCTGGCGGTAGCAAGAACAGGTTAGAAAGGCGTCATCGTACTGAAGGCGCTGGTGAACATTATCCCATCGATATAAGGAGCCTCTTAAGATGAAGAAAAAGATTAATAAAATCGTCCGGTGGTAGAAAAATTATAAACGTCTTCATAGTGATAGGATTTATTTTCTTCAGGCTTTATCAAAACAACTTTGCCAGAATTTGACAATGAATTATAAACTTCACCTATTTACTGAAGGGAGGTGAGGCTGTTGATCTTAGCTGAATAATGTCGTCTGTGGGTAGCCAGAGTAACATGTTGTCATGGTAATGAAGAGGTTAACAGATGGTTTAAACTCCTTCACCAGGAGAGGTCCTCCATAACTGAACAATACTGTCTGTAGTGAAAGGATTAAGGGCTAGACTCAGAAGAGGACAGTTATTCTCCTCTATATTCGTTAACCCCTGTGGTAGAATGATGACTTTTAATCCCTTCAGTCTGATCATCATCATCATCATCATCTTGCCCGTAGGTGAGGTTATGTAAGATAGTGTGAACCAATCAACAGAATTACCAGTGAAATAGGGCACACTCATTCATTCACTATTCAAACTACTGGAATTCTGGCCCCACCTCACAGATACACGTTTTCACCCTTAGCTTCATAATTTGACGGAGTTACTCAGAGTCTAGGTTGAAAAAGGAGTGCCAAGCCCTCGTCGTGTACTTCGATGTAATGATTCACTTTTCATTTTTCTCTTGCCACCACCAGAAGAACTTACTGACGTTAAGAGAGAGATTTCTTACTGGAGAGGGTAAATAAAATCTTCGTTTACACAAGTTCCCCCTAAGCTGAGTACAATCTTCTGGATCTATCAAGAAATATGCACCAATGAACTAAAAGGGTTATTCTTGCTGCTGCAAGATGTTGTACGTCTTTAGAAGGATGTCCTTCAAAGAATGGATTATTAGAAATATTCTTTCATTAGCCTGTCAAACAGAATGGCTCCTTCTTTGATTTACCGTATGTATTCCTACTACTCCCAGACTACTGGAACTCGGAAATGGACATTCTGGCACAGAATTTCACACTGTGAATTGCCCAGCTGGAAGAATTATACCAGCATAGGGAAATGGTGTTTATTGAGAAGATATAACAATTTCGGTCCGGTTTGGACCCTCATCAGGGCACTAATTTAAGCATCAATTTCCTTTCATCTTCATTAATACTAGTATAACTACATAAGGGACGGATAAATCTGGGTGACATGGGCTTGCAAGGTGCACGTAGCACTCCATAGAAGCGACAGGGTTTTGGCTGGGATGGATGATGCAACGGCTAGCACCGTGGTTGCATCTTGCTTCCTTCGCTTCTTGAGATGCGCCTTTCATCATCCCCATCAGCACCGCCTACCTCAGTGCGAGATGATGGACACATGGTCTGGAAGGCTTGGATGATATGTGTTTATAGGCTTCACTGTGTACTCGGTTCATGAGTCTAATTGGCACTTTCTGTTTCTTATTGTTGACGCACTCCCACTCCATTCTTTGTGGTAATGATGATGATTTTGAGGGTAGTATAGTAATAGTGGCATTATTATTATTATTATTATTATTGTTGTTGTTGTTGTTGTTGTTACTATTATGATGATGATGATGATGATTATTATTATTAGTAGTAGTAGTAGTAATAGTAGTAGTAGTAGTAGTGTTGGTGGTGGTGGTAATAGTAGTGCTGGTAGTTACAGAAAGATTAGTAGGTGCCCTAGGTTCATCTGAATGTGAAATTAGTGAAATACAGCTTGAAGTTGACACTATTCTGCAGTCTACCATCGTCTTCTGGGGGAACAGGGAAGAGGTTCAAGGACGTTTATATAGCTGGGCAGTTCCACGGGCCGGTTTTACCAGCGCCACCTCTTGAAGGCGTCCTCCTCCAGCACTTTTGGTGGAAGCGGTGGAAACTAGGCTTTAGTTTTAGAATGAGAAAAGATATGCAGAGGACAAGCTAGAGGGGTGAAATCCGTAAATTGGACAGGTTGGGTTGGAACAAGGTAACAGCCAAAAGGCCAGAGTTATTACATTTTGAATGAATGGGTATTATTCTGGCACTGACTTGATATGGGGTCTTGCTGATGATGATTTCTAAACCGTCAGCACCATGTGTATTGATGATACGTACTGTAAATACTTGACATTTTACATCGCGGAACATGCTTGATGATGATACCGACGATGACAATCATGATGGTGTTAATAATTACAAGACCGTTCAACTCCAGTTAACATACTGATATTTCAATACATTCCATGATTTCATCCGCGGATTATGATGATGATGATTATGATAATTCGCAGCTCATCGAACTCGATTAGAAATGCAGAAACCTGTGAACACAGTGTAGAATTTAATGAGTGAAACATGTTTGACCTTTAGCCATTAGAGATGAAGGTTCATTTTGCAAAACTGGGCGGGAGAGTGAAGCGAACTGGAGAGGGGAAAAAATAGTGCATAAAGAGAGGCGGGTTGGGATGGGATGGGATGGTCGAGTAGATTTTGAGTAAAGATCAAGTTACATAGAGGTCATCATTTTACCGTAAGGGGATAATGAGCGACGGATAGATAGACAGGCAGATAGAATGTAAGGATAACTGAGGTGGTTAGGCGAGGGGTGAATCAAGGCCTACAGTGTATTATAGCCTACACTAAACCGAGAGATACGTAGAAGCGATAGACAGATAGCCTGTGTTATAAATAGTGGCCTTTATAATACGGATATAGACAGATTGAGAGAAACTTAGGAATGATACATATACAGTTATTGATAATACATATAAAACCTATAAATAAATAAATATAAATATATAGGTACAGAGATAGGCAGACTACAGCTGGGTGAGCCTAGGAAAGTTCTCTCCCACCTCCTAACCCCACATCCCCCCTACCACCCCCGACCAGCTGAAGGAGAAAGCAACCATGCGATCACCCTTCTCATAATATCGGAGAGAGAGAGAGAGAGAGAGAGAGGATAAATACTCATACCACACAGAATTATCGGTTCTTGGTAGCGGTAGGTGGCTCGATGCTGACATAAATGCGAGTTTGGGCAGGAATTATGTCAAAATCAATCATGACCAATTTCAACCACAGTATTGAATATGGAAAGTGTCACCAGAACAGGATCGTGCTGTCACATGGTTCACTTTATAATATCGCACCGTGGTAACTCTGCCATTTATAGCACTTCCATTAAGCTAATATCCACTGAACTCTTTACTTCACCACAGGAGGCTATATGTCATCAAGGAAGCCGACTCGACGTGTGTGATTACTGTATAGAGAAGTCAGTGTCAAGCCATCATCAGTCAAAATACATCGGGAGCAACATTGACCCATCTTGACCAATTTTTATCAAGATTCAGTTTCATAATGAGTTAGGTGCCCACGAAAACGGTATCAGCATTATGAACAATATGCGTTATCAGGGTTTGTCAAGTTATCGTGGCATTTAATGTCGCGAAAAATACCCGTAATAATAATAATCTCCGCTGACAGTGTTACAGAAGTTTGAGAGAGAGAGAGAGAAAGAGGATTGGTGGAGGTCAAGTAGGCAGGTTGATGTTGCTGGGAGGTGGCCTGTATGACTGCCTTAGTTTGTTGACCTCAATACCCCTCGATACCTTTCCTAAACCCTTTCACCCTTCACCTCTTAGTACCCCCCGATACCTCTCTTCCACACTTTCACCGTTCAGCACCTCTCGATACCTCTGCTCCACCTTTTTACCTTTCACCTTTTAATACTCTTCGATACCTCTCTTCCACCCTCTCACCCTTCACCTCAATACCCCTTGATGCCTCTTCTTCCTGTCACCATCCACCTTTCGGTACTCCTCGATACCAGTCCTCCACTCTTTCACCATCCACCTCCTAGTACCCCTCGATACTACTTTTTTTTTCTCTCTTTTTTTTTTTTTTTCACCCTTCTCCTCTTAATGCTGCTTGATACTTTCCTTCTTCCTTCACCATTCTTCTTTCAGTACTCCTAATACCCCTCCTCAACCCTTTTACCATCCACCTCTCGCACCCCTTACATACGTCTCCGCCATCCTTTCACCTTGTACCTCTCGATATCCCTCTTTCACCCACTGACTTCTACTTTTCTCAGTATTTATTTCTCTCGATACCCCTCCTCCAACTTTTAATCTTGATATTCCATCTCTCAGTACATTTCTATACCGCTCCTCCTTCCTTTCACCTCTCTTCAGTATCCGTCCTCTCAATACCACGCCCTCTCAATATCCTTCCTTTTTTACCCCTCCTTCAGCTTTCATGTCATCTCCGTATCCCCCCTCTCAGTGCCACTCTCCTTCAGTACCTCTGTATTCCACTTCCTTACCCTTTCATTCCTCTTGTTCTTACCCCTTCACCCAGTCCCCTGTCTTCAGTATCACTACAGAGCTCAGTACTCCACCACATGCACCAAAGCTAACTCTTCAGAACCATGACTTATTTTATTCTCTTTCACGAGATGATTTTAGTATGCTAGTTGAGTTTTAAAGCCGATGACGTACTTGGCACAAAATTTTGGACATTCTGGGCTTTCGCTGTTTGGCAGGCAATGAACAATATCGAGAGATGAAATTTGTCTGCTTGTTAAGACTTAATGGAACAGGCGATTAGTGTTCTCTAATTGTTGTGGGAAGCCACCGTCGTGTAGTGGGTAGATGATGATGAGGAATTTAATATGTATAAAGAGATGAGGGTATGCAGATATCTGGAAAAGCCATTCTGGATAACGCACTGTATATTTATTCGCAATAAGAGTGGTTCACTTCAAAACGTATCTTGTGAATCTTACTATTATGATTCTGAAAAGTTTATTAGTCTTCGGTAATCACAGCACTTGATTTCGAAATGCACTAACCACTTTACAGCTGTTTAGCGTAAAATATGATAAGCAAGTATTATTTTCCACACCTAGACCTGAGCAGTCGTTCATCCCAGTATGTTAAATTAGGTTACGTTAGATTAGATCAAGTTAAATTTGGTTAGGTCAGGTAAGTTAGGGTTGATGAGGCTTTATTAGGTCAGGTTTCATTTGGTTAGACCGGGATAGATTGGTAGTTTTTTTTAGGTTGTTAGATTAGGTTAGGATAGGTTAAGTGAGTTTAGGTTAGGTTATGAATAGTCTAGGTTAGGTTAGGTTAGTTTAGGTTAGGTTACGTTAGATACAGTTTATGTAGGTTAGGTTAGAAAAGACTAATATTCTGGCCGCACCTGTCGTCCGGGAAGGTCCGCATTCCGGGGGCCTTCGTTTATAAAGTTTTGGCTTCTGGCTGGAAATATTGGAATTCGGCCGGTGGGGAATTTTGTATTGACAGAGAGAGAGAGAGAGAGAGAGAGAGAGAGAGAGAGAGAGAGAGAGAGAGACTGTATTTCTTCATCGGAACTACTGTTTAATATAGTACCATGCAAAAAAAAATAACCGTGATAATACTCTCATTCTTGTTTCTTTGCAGGTATGTGAAAGAACTGTTGAAAAGATGGAGATAGGGGGAAAGGTAAGTGAGGAGAGCTGAAGGAGGAGAGAAGGTGCGGGAGACGAGAGAAGGCAAGAGAGAGGAAATGAAAGAACAGGAAGAGCGAGAGCATAGGAAAGATGAAATAGATAGATGAGAGAGAGAGAGAGAGAGAGAGAGAGAGAGAGAGAGAGAGAGAGAGAGATCCCCAGTGACAGCAGTATTGTCGTTACCATTCTCGACACACCAAAGGGGCCAGAACTGATCGTAAAGGCAACACCAGTCAAGAGTATTATCGTAACTAAGACGAGTGTTGTTCCAGATGAGGTCACTGTTGTCTTAGCTACGGTCCGTGTTATTCTTGTATTGTCCTTGCCTCCTAGAAAGTCTTTAAGCCCATCACGTACTGTATATTATATTTTTTCTAACGGCAATTTTATTTAACTTGGGAAATGCCTATCTAATTGAAATGGTTAATGAAGGATTTATGTAATCCCATCAGGACAAAGAATCACCCCTAAACAGATTGAAATCGTCCATTAGTAACAAGAATCGAATGTGAAATGCATCATCGGAGACAAGTGGCTAGGAATTTGGAAAAGTGTACATCAGGCATCTTGACGAACTGTACGATAAAGTCTCCGTTCATGTGCATTATGGTCAGTTATAGGCTAACTGTTTATGCATCTATCCAGCGAGTATCTGTCTGTTACATGTCTGTCTATGCCAGACGTCTTAATTAGTGTCACTGTATTCTGTCAGCATCAACATCTACTCTGGTTTTGTTGTGAAGTGTTTAATAGCCTTATGAATGAAGACTGAAATATAAGCAGTCTTACACACGACGTAAAGCAAGAAAGTTCGTGAATTCGGCTCCTGGTGATTGAATTAGGCTTATCCGAGTACCCCCTCCCCTTTCCCTCACCGTCCACTTTCCCCCCATACTGTTCCCTCTCTCTCCTACCCTTTCTTTTTCCTTCACTTTCCCCTCTCCATCTCCTGTCCCCACCCAGTCGTATCGTTTGTCTCCCCAGGGGGCTGGTCGTGGGGGTCATGGGTGGGGGAGAATAAAGAGAGAAGCAGTACAAAGGAGCCCAAAGAAAACAAACATCAAGAAGCCTGTTCATCCTTTCAGACTGTTGTTATAGGGTAGGTTATAACGAAAGTAACTATTTTTCTGTCAAGGATAGCGAAGCAGGAATGAGAAGGACAAGAAGGAAAACATAGGAATATAATACATAGGAAATACAGATAACAGGAGTCCTGTGGTTCTTTGCTGAGGTTATTGACTAAACTAGTTTTGTTAAAGTTCTAAATTACATGCGGAAGAAAAGAATAGGCCTTTAAAACTCCAAGATTTTCCCTCCGAATAACAGCCGACAGGAAGAGATAAGATTGTGAATGTAGAATGTATAGTCAAATACAAAAATCCTTTCCCCTCCCTTGCTTTCTCTCATTGCTGGATTCATTGATGCTTGAATGAAACGTATTAGGCAAAGGTGCATATTATCACCCACAAATGACTAACAATATGCATCTCACCCCAGTACTTCATATTTAAGCGTATTTTAATTCAGCAGTGAAGAGAGGTGTACATAAAAAGGCAAGAAGAGAGGGAGAAGAAAGAAAAGGAAACGGGAAAAGAGAATGGGAAAGGAGCGGGAGGAGAGATGATCAAATAGAAGAGGACGAAAAGGAGGAAGAGACGATGGGATAAGAGATGTGAATGTACAGGTGAAGAGGAAGTGGTTGAAAGATGTGAAAGGACGAGAAGCGAGACGATAGGTAAGAATGGGGAAGTGGATGTAAAAAAAAAAGGGCGGGAGGGGAAGAAGAAAAGAGAGCTGGAGAGATTAAGATAGAGCGAAGACATAAGGAAAGCATGATAGGGAGAAGGGAGGGGAGGACTGATCCATTAAGGAGAGAAAAGGAGACAGGGGAACGAGAGTAAGAGTCGGAGAAGAAAGAGAAGAGATGAAGAGTGGGGAGTATGGAAAAGGAGAGAGACGAAATTAAATGAAGGAAAAACAGAGGGAGAAAGAAGAGAAAGTGGGGAGGGAGAGAGCAAAAGTGAGATGAAAAGTCTGAGAAGAAAAGATAGACGAGGAGTCAGAACTAGAAGAATGAAGAGGGAGGGACTTAAATGAAGGAAAAAAACTAGGGAATAGGGAAGAGAAGGGAGGAGGGATGGAAGGGGAAGGAAAGTAAGGATCGGATAGGCCTAAGTGTGTTATGGATAGGCCTTCATAGTTACCGACTTCTGTGATACCCCTCGTCCTTTCCACACCCCCTCTCGCCAAAGGGGGAGGGGGAGGCAGATTAAGAGGGGGGAGTAAGTGAGATGGAAAGGGAGTAGGAGGGAAGAAGAGGAGAAAGGTGACACGGAAGGTAAAGAAGAGAGGGGGAAGGGGAGTTGTGATGATTAGTGTAATGGAGATTGATATGGGTGTATAGAGAGGGGAAAGGGGAAGAGGTTGATGGAGATGGTAGAGGAAGGGGAACTGGAGAAAGAGAGAGAGAGAGAGGGGGGGGGCGAAATATGATGGTTAGTGTAATGGAGATTGATATGGGTTGATAGAGAAGGGAAAGGAGAAGAAGAGGTTGATGGAGAGAGAGAGAAAGAGAGAGAGGGTGTGTCATTTGGACAGACTAATAAAGAGAGAAATAGACTCCAATATCGACCCATCCATTTGCAGTTGCATCCCGACACGCCTTGAGCTTTTTTTTTTTTTCTTTTCTGTCTTTCCCATCAACTGAATTCACCATCTCCATTTTCTCTTACGTATTTCTCTCCATCATCCCATCTTGACTTTTTATTCCTTTGTCTCTTTCATTGACTTTTTTCTTTTCTCCCCTACATCATCGTAGTAAAGGGTTGAAGGTGATGACTGGTACTTTACGTAAGACAGTGCCTCTCCAAAGAATTAACCCTCACATTTGATGACGTCTTTCACACAATACCTGACGGTTTTCTTTAACTTAGGAGAGAGACCTTGTAGAGGAAGGGTTAATGAAGGCTGTCTGGTAACCCCTTCAGTCCAGAATCTCTCTTACTTTAGCTGCTGTAAATCGCTTGGATACTGCAAAAGTTTCATGTAAACTGAAGACGCCATCGTAGTGAAGGAATTGAGAAATGGGTCTGTGAAATATACTATCTATCTATCTATCTTTCTGTCTATCTGTATCAATCTATCTATCTATCTATCTATCTATAAATGTAATTGTGGTAGGTGGGGGCGCTCGCCATCCACTACGTGTAGTGCTGCTCTCCGGTGTCTGCCCTTTCCTGAATCCTTCTTTCCTTCCGTTCTCTTCTTTCTTTCCTTCATTCTTTCCTGATCTTTCTGCCTATGGGTGACTTTGCACTTCCTCTTCTGTCTTTCTTTCCTTCATTCTTTATTCTTACTTCTGCCTGTGGGTGACTCTACACATAGTGACAAGCCAAATTGTTTCCTGTACACCAGGAAACCATTTACTACGCTGGGTGGTAACCATATAACCAAATTTTGGCACCTGGTGGTTTAGTGGGTAATTATGGCATTCCAATCGGATTGAGCCGGTGAAGGTTTATATCTAAGGGATGGTTGGGGTTTATTGCTCACGTAATGCCACTCAGGGATGAGTGAGGCTGGTCACTCTCATCTTAAATGTCAGGACCAACTTGCCTTGCCCCGGGCTTCTACGCTCCTTATGGGGCAACGTAGGATTGGATGATGGATGGATATATATATATATATATATATATATATATATATATATATATATATATATATATATATATATATATATATATATATATATATATATATATATATATATATATATATATATATATATATATATATATATATATATATATATATATACACACACACACACACACACCATAGGACAACATGTAAGCTGTACTCAGTACGCTATCTACCATAATGTACAAGAAGTTACGAGTGCACCATGCATACATATGAAGAACATGTGCAAGAAGGTTTTTTTTATGTTAAAAAAAAAAAAGAAATGCATAAAATTTATATTTTCTTGAAGACTGACTACGGGTTCTTGAAGACTGACCACGGGTTTTATTTATTTATTTTTTTTTATATTACATGTATAAAAAAGATTCTTTTTTTATTAATCTGAAAATTTACTAAATGCATCTTTTCAGTTATCTGGATCTTCATTAGACAAAACATTTACAATAGTTAGGAGGACAAATTTTTCCCGTGGAGTGATGTTTAGCAAGGTTGCCTGGCAGCTACTGTAAACGGAGTTCCGGCACTCTTCGCTGTTCACCGACATCCCTCTAGGTTGCAATTATTCTCGCTCTAGTCATGAGTAATTTGTCAAGCCTGACACTGTCGTGTGTGTGTGTGTGTGTGTGTGTGTGTGTGTGTGTGTGTGTGTGTTATAATGAGGATTTTGTGTGTTTGTGGCATGGACGAATGTTGAGTGGCAAGATCGAATGTTGTGTGTTAGATGAGTTGTGTTAAAGGTAATACCTTATATGAATACATGGTCAGCAGTGTAGGTAGTATTAGGGAGTCACATGTATAAACTGAGTCTTAAGTGTTGGATGAAAATAGTGCTTGTTTCAGAATTGTTGCTAACTGTGCAGTTCGTTTGTTTATAAGGAAATTTGCTGAAATGAGCACTGAAAATAATAGTGATGGGCTACTGTCTGGGAACTGAGTAATTCGGTGTTGATTACTCTTCAAAACCGAGTACCGAATAATTAGTTTTCACTCAGGTGGAAAACAGAAATGAGAAAGTGTAGGGATAGCTGTGAGGAGGGAGGTGGATGGCAATCTGATAAGCAGGAGGCTAAAGGAGCCAAAGGGTTGCCAAAGATGAGAATATTTCAAGTTTATTAATACGATAACATTCATTTCGACCAAGAATGTAATGCCTTTAATCAGGAAAAGAAATCTTTCAGTGATAAGCAAATTCAATTTATTAAAACAATTTTCATGAAAATTTACTCTTAAATCAAAATTCTCATATCAAAATATAGTAAATATACATAGAACGGAACTCTGACTCATACTCACCACGGTGGGGTCCGGGCCCTGTGAGAGGGAAGATGTTGGGAGAGGATGAACGAGCATTATGTAGCAAATAATTTCTGACTGGTATGCGAAGAAAATATCAATAACAAGGACAATAGTCGAATATTTAACATTTGAGCCCTAACTCCCTCCAAAAAACATAGATTAATGATTGTTTGTAAAAAAAAAAAAAAAAAAAAAAACTAGACACTTAGGCCGAGGCAGAATAACATAGATCAACACAGGAGTGGCATCACTGACGGCAATGACAGCTTGAACGGGAACGTGTCGCGTACGGTACGGGTACAGGTCATTGCGTAACCCGCTATCAGTATTCTGTAATTCCCAACACTGTTTTCAAGTATTCATAAAATATACGGTGAACATGGAAGATTTAAAAAGACAAAAGAAAAATGATTTAACATTATTGTAACAATAATGAATTCTTTGAAGGTCTATTTTGCATTTTTTTTAGGGATTAAATTGATCAAGTAACTGAGCTGCAAGAACCGAGTAAACCGAGTATTACTCAAACCCAAGAACCGAGTAAACCGAGTACTGCTCGGGCTGAAACTCACATCACTAGAAAATAACGGACTAGTAACTGTGTCCACGCAAATTAGGAAATGGTTAAAAAAAAAAAGATTGTAATGATCGAGTATGAAACACTTGCAACTGTTATATGTGATCAGCCTGCATCCCACACTGCAAAGTGAAGTCAAGAACGATACACTAAGGGTTGACATGTTTTGTCATAGTCACATGGTTAAGAAATAGTCATAAACTGAGTCGATGTTCACACCTTGTCACTTTCAGCTTTAATAATACGGCCCTAAGTTTGCTAAGGTTATGGCACACATAAGGTACTCGGTGCTGAAACTGCTGAGTGTGAAGTACTTGGTATTCATGAGGTGCTATGTGTTCTAAGTGCATCAGCAGTGGTAGATATGCATGTGATGGTGTTTGTTGTGATTAAGTGCCGAATATCCTATGTGTGTGAAATGGTTGGTAGGTTAAACATGAGGTGCGGTGTGTGTGCTAAATGTACATGTGGTGCTGTATGTGTCGTGTGTGTTAGATAAGCATGGGGAGGTGAGTGTGCGAAGTACTAATTGTGTTAGATGGGTGCATTGCTATATATGTCGTCTCAAATTTGCTGAATATGCGAGAAGAGTTAGGCCAACATATAGACACAGATTTATATATCGTTATTATTAAGTGGCAAAGGATGAGTTTCTTCTGTATATACACGCGATGTCAGGTCCTGAATCCGCTGAGTTTACTAGATATACAAGTGGTGGTAGATACTAAGTTTGCTAGGTATACAGTGCGTGTAGTGTTAGGTACTGAATCGGTTGGATGTGCGAGAAGTGCTAGGCATACATGGAGGTGTGTGTGTGTGTGTGTGTGTGTGTGTGTGTGTGTGTGTGGACACACTGGTGAGTAGATATGTGTGGCTGTGGTTGAGGGTGTGGTGTATATGTGGTGTGGTGATAGTAACAGGAAACCCACCACCTTCACCACCACAGCAAGGAGGGATATTGACACAGCCCTACCCTCCCTCCTCTCTGCCTCCCGTGTTGACAATACACACGCTCCTCCTCCTCTTAGACCATTCCTCCTCCTCCTCCTCCTCCTCCTCCACCACACCCTTCCTACTCATCCTTCTACTGTTCCTCTTGTTCTTGTCCTCCTCTTCCTTTTCTCCTTTTCCGTCTCTTCCTTTGATATTTCCCTTCTCCTTCCCCCCCCCCCACCGTCCCCTCTTTGTTTTCCTACTCTTCCTCCTCCTCTTTGGCACTTTCTCATCCTTCTGCTTTCCATCTCCTCTTGTTCTCTTGTTCTTCCTCCTCGTCCTGTTGTCTTTATCTCTATGTTCTCCTCTTCATGTTCTGGATTTCATCGTCCTGTTCTCCATCTGATCCTGCTTCTCATCTCCATTTATTCTTCTCTTCATTTCATTTCCTCTCTTCCTCCTCCTCCTCCTCCTGTCTCATGCGACTCCCTCAGTTTCTTGGATGCGCGTGTGTGTGTGTGTGTGTGTGTGTGTGTGTGTGTGAGAGAGAGAGAGAGAGGACAAACAGGGGATCCGGTATCGTGTTAACCCAAGTCTAGGCCTTCCCTTCCGTCAGTACATACTCGGGATACTGTTACGCCACCCCACAATCATTTTACACAGTTTCTCTAACCAATTTACCTTTTGTCATTTTTCTGGATTTTCCGAATCAGCTGACTTCCAAAAATGTTCATAAGTTTCCTGAATCAGTCAATTCTCGGTAACTTTCCCCAATTTTCCAAATCAACAGACTTCCACTGGCTTAGCAAATTATCCTGATCATCCAGCTTTCACTATTTTTCCAAATTTTTCATAATCAGTCAACTTCCAATCATTTTGCTGATGCTCCAATTAATTCTACTTCCAGGCACACCAGTTTTCTAGATCATTCATATTCTAGGCACATTTTCCGAAACAGTGAACTTTCCTAGTTTGCCTCAGCTCTCTGAATCGGCCAGACTCAAATTATCTTCCCAACTTTACTTTTTTAAGTTTTCTTTTTCCTCTGATTTATGCAAAGTTTTAGTTAAACTGGGTCAGGAGTTTTATTTTAAATAGATTGAGTTACTGAGTATATAATATGCTTTCTTATTTTTTACAGCTCTGAGATTTGCTTTTTACTGCATTATTAAATTTATAAAATTTGAATCAGATCATATGACTTTTCAGTCTTTCGTGTTCTTTCTCCAGTATCGTAATGTATATTTCTTAGGCAGATATTTACAGTAGGCCTAGCCATTTTGTCGTCATTTATTTTTTTATTATATATAAATATATATTATAGAGAAGAATACGACTATATTACTTTCTTGGAGTGTGTAATGATTTGTAAGATGGTGGGGGTGTTTGGGTGAACTTTTTCAAGATTTGTTAGGCTTTTTTTTTTGTGTCTTTACTTCCCCATCCCACAACTGCCCTTCTATTTTTTCTCCTCATTTATCTTTCGCTCCTCTTTCATTTTCTTCTCTTAATTTCTTTTCTTAAGTCTTCTCGGGTGTTGTATACTCGTAAATAGAGGTCAACATCGCCATCTTAACTAGCCTATGTCTTTTCTCTTTTCTGTTTCCCCATCTTTCTGTCTACTTCCTCCTCACATTTCTCCCACTCCTTACATACCGTCTTTCCCGTTTTTTCCTAACTTCATTTGTTAGGCCTCTTGATATGTACTGTTGTTATAGACCTCCCTTCCCCCGCTCACTTCCCTTCCTTCCCCCGTCTCTCTCTCTCTCTCTCTCTCTCTCTCTCTTTCTCTCGTTTTGTACCCATCTTTTATCTTTTTCTATCTTTTCTTAGTGCTTCATGGATATGGTATTAGCCTAATGGATCCACTTCCTCCTCCTACTTCTGTTTTATGTTTTCCTCAGTTTTGTCTTTTTTTTTTTCTTGTCCTCCTCATTTTGTCCTCCTCATCATCAAATCGTGTTTTCTCCTAATTATCTCTTTTTTTTTTTTTTTTTTCTTTTCCACTCACCATGTATCTTTTCTTCCCATCCACCTTCTTATCATGATCATCATCATCGTCATCATCGTCGTCGTCGTCGTCATTTTTTTACCATTTGTTAGAGGTGTGTGTGTGTGTGTGTGGATTGTCTTATGTCCTAACCCTCGTCCTATGATTTGTTAGATTATACCTCCGCCTCTACGATTCCCTTTCTTTTACGATGCGTCTTTCTTTTATGATACATTTTCTTCTCTACTGGTCCCCTCCTTCTCGTCTTGTTCTTCTTTTTCTCTTCCTCAAGTATATCACCCCCTCCACTCTCTCTCTCTCTCTCTCTCTCTCTCTCTCTCTCTCTCCTCCTCCTCCTCCTCCTCCTCCTCCTCCTCCTCCTCCTCCCCTTCTTCTTTCTGACCTCTCGGACTAATTTTTCTTTTCTGTCATTCTCCTCTTTTATTTTCTTTTCACGTCCTCTTTTGAAGGAAAAGCAGAACAGGAAAGAAATACCAGCGGGGAAAGAGAGAATACGTAGAAGAGAAGAAAGAAAGACAAAGAAAAAAAACAAGTATAACAGAAATGGAGGCAGAAGAGTAAAACAAGAGAAAAGTAAAAGAAAACATTTGATCGCCAAAATGGTATATGACAATCAAGACAGATGTAGGACGAAGAATGAAGTCCAGACGTGAATGGCTCTTTGTGTGTGTGTGTGTGTGTGTGTGTGTGTGTGTGTGTGTGTGTGTGTGTGTGTGTGACTAAACTGGCGAGACAAGCGTGTGGGTAGTTCCTATGGCCTTGAGTGTGTGTGTGTGTGTGTGTGTGTGTGTGTGTGTGTGTGTGTGTAGGGGTACATAAATAGTGTGTTGTAAGCGTGAGTGAGTGTGGCATGGTTCTGTTAAGTCTGGTGACACAAGTTACAAATTTGTGAGTGGGTATGTCCGTAACTGAACCAGCTTCAGTATAGACGGTTCGGTGTTAGTGTCCAAGCTATAACATATGGGACTGTGTGGCTCCATTTATTACTGTGTGAGAATCACGCACGGATAAAGGAATATATATATATATATATATATATATATATATATAGAGAGAGAGAGAGAGAGAGAGAGAGAGAGAGAGAGAGTCTTTTTTTGAGTCATATTGTTTATCTGTTTGTATTTATTTATGCCTTTTTGTGTGGCTGTCTGCCTATGTGTCTGTATTTGTCTGATTCTCTTGCCCATGTGTATCTGTATCATTCTGTCTGTCACTATCATTATATCTATCATTATATCTATCTATATATATATATCATTATATCAGTGTCTGTCAGTCTGTGTCCTGCTGTGTATTCCTGTCTTCTCATTGTGTGTATATCTGATTATTTTTGTCAGTGAACCTGGCGGTCCTTCATCTGTACTCTAGCGATGACTGCCAACATAATTTTTCTCTTGTCTGTGTTTTTGTCAGATAACGTTTGTAACCCTTTGAGTAACATGACATTTAACGTATATTACTCAAGCTACCACCTGACAAATGTAGTGACTTAGGTGAGTACGTTGTAGCGATGGGTAAAAACAAATATATGTACTTCTCCAGTTCAAGATAATCTAATAAAATTACAGTCGCATAATGGTAGCAAGAAAAACAGAAAGGGTTGCCAAAGTGAAAGGGTTAAATCTGCCTGCTTGTACTGTTGTTGTTTTGCCTTTTTCATGATGATTAAATGTTGTGTTGAAAACTCTTGTTTGCCCACTTACGTCTTAGTACGTCTCTAAATGGATGGTGATACACGAAAGACGTGTGGATGCAGGTGTGGGTGAGGATGTAAGGTTGAGTGTGAATGAAGGTGTGGATGTGAATCCCGATGTGGATTTGGACATGAAGGATCGAGTGTGGCGATGAAGGTTGTGGATGGAGGTAAGGGTGTGGAGATGATGGTGTGGATTCAGGTGAGGTGAGTTTGTTGATTCATTCAGGAGAGGGGTGTGGAGGAAGGTCAGGATGTGGCTGTACGTAAAATGAGGGAGATGTAGGGAGGAAAGCTGTAACTGTAGGTCAGGGTGTGGAAGTAAAGGGTGTGGATGCGGGTATGAGTGAGGAGATGATGGTGTGGATTCAGGTGTGGTGAGTTTGTTGATTCAGGAAAGCGGTGAGGATGAAGGTTAGGCTATGGATGCAAATGAGATGAAGGGTGTGGATGCAAGTGTACCGTTGACCCGGAGACAGAGAAGCTTGTGGGCGTCGGGGCGTGGGCGAGGTGTGGGTGTCTCCTCAATGGACAAGCACCTTAATGCATGCGTGTGTGTGTGTGTGTGTGTGTGTGTGTGTGTGTGTGTGTGTGTGTGTGTGTGTGTGTGTGTGTGTGTGTGTGTGTGTGTGTGTGTGTGTGACCATGAGATGAGTGGGCAGTTTAGGTATATGCGCGCGCGCACGTGCGTTGCCGACCATGAGATCAGTGAGCAGTTCAGGTGTGTGTGTGTGTGTGTGTGTGTGTGTGTGTGTGTGTGTGTCCATGAGATGAATGGACAGTTCAGGTGTATGCGCGAGCACGTGCGTTTCTGACCATGAGATCAGTGAGCAGTTCAGGTGTGTATGTGTTTGTGTGTGTGTGTGTGTGTGTGTGTGTGTGATTTTTTGTTTGTAGTTATGATTACTTTTTTTTTTTTTAAATTATATACGCTTTTTTTTACGCTTCCAACCAAACAGTCTGTTTCCTGAAACCCAGCAGTCCAAATGTCCATATTACGTATTTTCTGAGGCTTTTCGTGAGTGGCATGTGTTGCCGACTCGTGTCATTCTATTAATTATACATATCTGTGTGAGGCCGCCTTGACGCCCCCCTGCAGAGCCAGCAGAATGGAAGCAGGAGTCAGCCATCTGTCCATCGCACGCCACACGTCCAATCCTTGGGTTCATCAAGGGTGCCCGGCAGCACTTTAACCCCATCATTACGATGACGTATTTTTCATTTCATCGCTGCTTTCTCCATTAAGAGACAATATTGGAGCAGAAGAGATTAGATATAACCTTTATCAGCACTACTCACTACTAGAGCGTTCCTAAAAGCTGAATAATACGCAGCTTAAGTAAAACATAAAAATCTTCTTCGTAGTAAAAAGATTTATGTTGAACAGAAGTTGTGTTCTAGCGACGGTGGATTGTGTCATCATGTCTGTATAGTTATCTATGTCTATATATATATATATATATATATATATATATATATATATATATATATATATATATATATATATATTTATATATATATATATATATATATATATATATACATACAGTATATATATATATATAACAGTTCACACTGAAGGAGTACTTTTTGTGTTATTCAAGCTGCCGTTAGATGCGATTGTTCATTTTTAAAAAATCGAATGAGAGGGTTAAGATAGTCTTCATTAACCCTTCCACCACGAAAGGTCTACCCTGAGTAAAAAATAAACATATAAAATGGATCTGAGATAGCAAGAAGGAAATATCAGTAAATCGACATGGTAGTGAAGAGGTTCAGGGATTCTATTAATTAATGAAGTGTGCTTTGAGTCTGATTGCGACACGGAAAGAGGTGCGAGAGGGGAGTTTGTGGATATTGGGAAGGGAAAAGGGAGGAGGAGGGTAAGGAGGAGAACAGCGAAGAGGAAGAGGAGTAAGAGGAGGAGGAGGAGGCGGAGAAAAAGGGTAAGATTGATGAATATGTGCAGGAGAATAGAATGGAATGGTTAGGAGGAGGAGGAGGAAGAAGTGGAAGAGGAGGAAGGGTGAGGCAGAGGTTGATGAGTGTGTACAGGAGGGTGGAGTAGAATGGTTGAATGAGGGATTACAGTTGAGTCAGGGTCTCTCTCTCTCTCTCTCTCTCTCTCTCTCTCTCTCTCTCTCTCTCTCTCTCTCTCTCTCTCTCTCTCTCTCTCTCTCTCTCACTACACTGTATGTATGTATATATGGAAGAAGTAATTAAAAAGGGTATGGGGAAAATCATTGATAAAGTTCGAAATGAGTATAGCCTCCATCACTTCACCCCTCTGACTTCCTCATGACTGACATTGAAATTTCTTCAGCTGATGTATTTTCTGCCATTACTGGCCTCAATACTAACAAGGCATATGGGCCTGTTGGAGTCCCTCCTGTTGTCCTTAAGAATTGTGCTTCTGTGCTTACACCCTGCCTAGGTAAACCCTTTTGCCTTTGTCTTTCAACTTGTACCTTTCCTTCCTGCTGGAAGTTTACTCTCATTCAGCCATTCCCAAAGAAAGGTGACCACTCCCAACCCTCTAACTATCGTCCAATTGCTTTAACATCCTGTGTCTCAAAAGTTTTCGAGTCTGTTCTTAACAGAAAAATTTTAAAGCATCTTTTCCTGTCACAACCTTCTTTCTGATCTTCAGTATGGGTTCCGTCAGGGACGCTCCACTGGCGATCTTCTCACCTACCTTTCGCACTCCTGGTCATCCTCCTTTCGGGACGTCGGCGAAAGCTTTGCCATTGCACTTGACATCTCTAAGGCTTTCGATCGAGTCTGGCATAAATCTTTAATTTCCAAACTGCCCTCTTACGGTTTCTATCCTTCTGTCTTTGCCTTCATCAATAGCTTCCTTTCTGGTCGTTCTATAGCTGCTGTTGTAGACGCCCATCGTTCTTCTCCTAGATCTATCAACAGTGGTGTTCCTCAGGGCTCTGTCTTATCACCAACACTCTTCCTTCTATTCATTAATAATCTTCTAAGCTGTACATCTAATCCTATCCACTCATATGCTGATGATTCCACCCTTCACCTTTCCATTCGGTTTCCGCAACGACCATCTCAGCAGTTACTTCAACAAACAAGGGATGAGGCTATGGCACACCTAATGTCTGACTTGGCCCGTCTCTCTGACTGAGGTAAAAATAATATTGTTGTTTTTAATGCATCAAAGACTTAAGTTTTTACACCTATCAACCCGTCAAAATCTTCCATAGGAGTACCCACTAATGTTTAATAATATCCAGCTCAATCCTGCATCATATTTGAACGTGGTGGGGTTTCATTTACACGGGACTTATCTTGGAAAGATCATATTGCATCTCTGTAAAATCTGCCTCCAAGAGATTAGGTGTGCTAAGCCGACTCCGTGCCTTCTTTACTCCTGCATAGTTGGTGACTTTATACACGGGTTTTATTCGCCCCTATTTAGAGTACAACTCTCATGTGTGGGGAGGCTTCCCACATACAGCTCTTCTCAATAGGGTGGAGTCAAAGGCTATTCGTCTCATCAACTCTCCTCCTCTTACTGGCTCCCTTCAACCTCTGTCTCTTCGCCGCACTTTTGCCTCTTTATCTCGTTTCTGTCGCTTCTTCAATGGTCACTGCTCCTCTGAACAGTCTGCTTGCATCCCTCCACCTCTATGATAGGCGCGTAGCACCCGTCTAGCAACAAACTCTCATCCCTTTTCTGTGAAACTCTCTAATGCAAGAGTTAACCGTTACTACCAGTCCCTCATTTATGCAACAGGTCAACTCTGGAACTGTCTCCCTTTTTCTGTATTTCCTACTTCCTATGATTTCCAGTCTTGAAACCCAGTGTGTCCAGGCATCTCGAAATGAATGCATCTTGACTTTGGCTCTCTTTTGCATCTTTTTTTTTTTTCTTGGAAGGAACGTTTTGTAGGCTCAGCCTTTAGTTCCTTCTTCCTCGCATAAATAAATAAATATATAAATAAATAATATATATATATATATATATATATATATATATATATATATATATATATATATATATACTTTATACTTTTTTTTTTTTCCCGGGAGTGGGTGAGGATGAGAGGGCAAAAGAAGGAGTGTGTTTTGTTGTGTGGAAGCGATGGAAAGCGAATAAAAGAGAGTATGGATCAGTAGGCTCAAGAATTGTGTGGGAAACATTGAAAGTTGGACTACAAATGTGGGCGATTGTGTGTGTGTGTGTGTGTGTGTGTGTGTGTGTGTATGCGCCAACGCAAGATCGTGCAAGCAGAGTGAAAGAAGAGTTCTGGACAACTGTGGAAGCGTGCATGGAAAAGTTTGAAAGGAATGAGAGCATGTTTTTGGTCGGAGATATGAATGGAAAACTAGGGAATATGAAGGTGGATGCGGTAATTGGTGAGTGGGGTGTGCCTGCAGAAGTGGATGAGAATGGCAGTGCTCTAGTGGACATATGTCCCGGGAGGGGGTTGGTAATAGCCAGTACTCTCTTCAGACACAAAATGATCCACAGGTATACGTGGCGAGTGATGAGAAGGGTGGGTGGTGAACTGAATGAACGGAAGGCAATGGTTGATTATATGTGTGGATGATAGAATAAAAAGGTGTGTAATGGATGCAAGAGTATATAGAGGTTAGGGGAGTGGACTTTCTGACCACCACTTGGTGGTGGTGAAAGTCAAGATTGAAATGAAGAGGAGGAATCGAAGAAGGGAAGGACAAGAGGAAGTAGTTCTTACAAGGAGGGTGGAAAGGTTACAAGAGGATGGAAGGAATGCATACTATAAGAGAGAAGTAGAGGAGCGATTGGATAATTATGATTAGGAGCTGATGGGGGACGTGGAAGGTGCGTGCAAGATATTCACAGAAGAAATCTGTGCGGCATGTGAGGTGGTGTGTATGGTGAAGAATAGATGAAACGGGGTGCAAGGAACAGCATGATGGAATGAATTGGTTAGACAGGCCGTGTCACAAAAGAAGAAAGCAGTGTGTGGATGAGAAATAGGGGTGTGGAGGAAGTTAAGAGACAGAAGAGAGAGTTATATGAAGAGAGGAAGAGAGGTGAAAAGATTAGTAAGAAGAGAGTGGATGAGGAATTTGGAAGGAATTTGAGTGTCAAGTGGAGGGAATGTAAGAAAATGTTCTGGAAAGAGGTAAAGAAAGTTAGACAGGATGGTAAAGAAGCTAGTGGGGGAGTGAAAGATAAAAATGGTAGATTACAAGTGGTGAAGGGGGGAAATGGAGAGAACACTTTAAGGAATTGTTGAACACAGAGAATGAAACTAATGCGAGTATAAGTGGCTGGGGAATGGCTGGTAGAAGGAGGGATATGAGAAGAAAGGAAGAAATCAGTAGGATGGAAGCTGTTGGAGCAATGAAGAAAGTCAAAATGGAGAAAGCCCCAGGAATTGATGAAGTGCGTGGTGAAATGCTGAAGCATGGGGGAGAGATTGAAGTAGCATGGATGTGGAAGATGTGCAGATTGGTCTGGGAGGAAGATGAAGTCCAGGAGGATTGGAAGTCAGGTATAATTATTCCCCTGTACGAAGGAAAATGGGAAAAAGAAGTGTGTGGTAACCATAGGGGCATTTGTCTTTTTAGTGTATTAGGAAAAGTATATGGTAGGATACTTATTGACAGAGTTAAAGAAATAACAGAGGAGTTAGTTGGAGAAGTACAGGTTTTAGGAGGGGAAGAGGTTGTGTAGATCAGACATTCATTCTTAGGTCTTTAGTGGAGAAGTTTCTAGGGAAGGGAACGAAGTTGTATGCGGTCTTCATGGATTTGGAGAAAGCATATTACAGAGTGGATAGACAAGCAGACAAGGATTGTGGAAAGTATAAAGAATATATGGAGTAAATGGGAAGTTGTTGAATGCCCTGAAGAGTATGTATGAGGGTGTTAAGGGCTGCAGTGCGTGTGGACAGTGAGCTGAGTGAATTTTTCTGTTTGAAGGTTGGACTGAAACAGGAATGTGTCATGTCTCCATGGTTGTTCATTCTGTATATGTATGGGGTTATAAAAGGGGTACAAGGTAGGGCAGTGGATGTTGGAGCGGCCCTAATGAGAGAGGGGAGTATGTGGAAACTCCCTGTACTGTTGTTTGCAGATGATACTCTGTTGTTATGTGAAGAAGAAGGGGAGCTGCAAGGCTTGGTGAATGAGTCTGGGAGAGTGTGTAAGAAACGGAATCTAAAGGTGAATGTAGGGAAGAGTAAAGTTATGGTCTTGGAGAGAAATGAAATCACTTAATGTACTGTACATTGAGGTTGGATGATGAGGAAATGGAAAATATGGGTGCGTTTAAGTACTTGGGTAGTGTGATGAGTAAGTATGAAAGCTTAGAGGGTGAAGTGCTTGAAAGGGTACAACAAGGAAGAAAGGTTGCTGGTTCTTTGAAAGCAGTGATAAGAAACGGGAGTGAGCATGGAAGTGAAAAAGTTACTGCATGACAGTATTGTGATACCAACTCTCACGTATGGAAGTGAAGCTTGGAACTTGTTGGGGGGGACACAAGTCAAGAGTGAGGACAGTGGAAATTAGTTATTTGAAAGGAGCATGTGGACTCACAGAGAGACAGACTGACAAGTGCGAAAGTGAAAGAGGGTTGTGGTGTGGATATGAATGTGATAGCAGGCGTTAGGAGAAACACACTGTGATGGTTTGGCCATCTGGAAAGGACGTAGAGCGAGTGACTGACGAGGAGAGTGTATGTAAGTGAGGTGGAGGGGGGGAGAGGGAGGGGGAGGCCAAGGATAAGATGTAAGGTTGAAAGAGGGAGGTGTGAGCTGGGAGCCGGGCAGTGAAATTGGGGGGGGGGGGGACAGGGGGATATGGAGGCTATTTGTTTGTGGCCACCCCTTACGGGATTAAGGCGTCTGGCAATATATATATATATATATATATATATATATATATAGTATACCACAATGTGTGTGTGTGTGTGTGTGTGTGTGTGTGTGTGTGTGTGTGTGTGTGTCCTTTTTGCTTCTTGTCGTGGCGACCTGGATAAGATTCTAAGATATGACGTCAGGTGATGTATTGATAAGGTGGGTGAGGCAGAAAAAAGGAGTGCTGAGATAGACAGATAGGCAAGTGGATAAACAGATAGACAGACAGGTAGATAGATAAATTGATAGAATGATAGATAGAGACAGATAGATAAACAGATAGATACCGTAGATAGAGACAGAGACAGACTGACTGACTGAATGAGATAGATTTTTTTTTTTTTTTTTTTTAAATAACAGAACGGAGGAAGGAAAAACAAATGGAGAAAAAAAAATAATCCATACACCAGATTACTGGTGTCCTCTGTTCATAAAATATCTGTAAGAATTAGACTTGAACAGTTGTAGGTTGAAATTTGGAGGAAAACAACTCTGGGGAAGCGAGTTCCAGAGAGATGCAGTTCGGGGAATGAAAGAATTCTGATAGGCAGAAGTTCTGCAATGTGGTTGAGTGACATTCCAGTCATGAGCGCTACCAGATGCCCGTGTAGCACGAGGGAAGGCATGGAGAGGTGGCACCATGGACGCAACTTCGTCTGAGCATTTGCCAAAAAAATATCTGTAAAATAATGCAAGGGAGGCAACATTCCTTCTTACTTGCAGGGGAGGTAGTTTATATGTAATGGCAGGGTTGTTAATGATTCTAACAGCTTTATTCTGAATTTTGTCTAGTTGTCTTAATGCAACCTCTCCACAACCATTCCACAAGGGTGAGCAATATTCAAGCTGAGAGCGCACATGACTCTTATAAATTATAGCTAACTGCTCATCGGCGAAGAAGTTACGGACTCTGTATAATAATCCAAGTTTCTTTGAGGCGGTTTTAGCAAGTGATCTGACATGAGAGGTCCAGCTGAGGGCACTGTTAAGTGAGACACCAAGAATTTCAATACTTTTGGAGATGGGAATATTAGTAGCACTGAAGGTAATGTACGAATCTGGCAATATCTGTCTATTAGTAAACTGTATATATTTAGTTTTACTAGCATTAAAAGAGACAAGGTTGTTTTGTCCCCATTCACTGATTGTAGATAGATCTTGATTTATGGAGATGGCTGTATTGAGTTGAGAGGTAGAGATATTAGACTTTGTAAATGGATGTCTGAGTGTGAATGAACTATGTAGTGTTGAGTCATCTGCATATGAGTGAATGGGATTGTGAGTGACAGATAAGAGATCATTAATATGAACCAGAAATAGGGTTGGCGCCAGAACTGATCCCTGTGGCACGCCGGCGTTAATTGAGTGGAAATTCGAATATACATCATCTACTTTTACTCTTATTTTCCTGTCACTAAGATAAGAAGAAATCAAAGGAACAAAAGACGTTAGTCCATAGCAAGGGAGTTTGGACAGCAGGGAACGGTGCCATACTCTGTCGAAAGTTTTAGAGATATCAAGAGCTACTGCATGAGTTTCTCCAAAAAGATCAATTGATTGATGGATGGTATGAGTTAAGAGATTGAGTATGTCAATGGTGGATCTTTCGTGGCGAAAACCGTATTGTCTATCATTAATTAAGTTGTTGGATTCAAGATGTTTAACAATATGCTTATTAATTAAAGTTTCAAATACCTTACCAAGAGAAGATGTGATAGCTATTGGTCTGTAATTGGAGGGGTCAGACGGTACCGGCATATAATGATTGTCTTCATATCGGTTTGTCTGTCTCTTTGTTTATCTATGTATCTTCCTATTTATGTATTTACATACTTATCTTTGTCTCTATATCGATTGATCCATCAGTCTGTTTGTTTGTATCTGTCTAGCTATCTATGTCTTCCTATCTGTCTAATGAATTGATAGGCAGACGGATAGACAGATGGATGGTTGGTTGGTTACATGTACAGTACAGTACTTAGACGGGCAGATATTGTAGATGTTTTATAAGGACAGTAAGTAGGCAGGAAAAAAAAAAAAATGGACATAGCTGATAGACAGGGATATTCCGCCAGATGTACTAGTAATCAGAGGGGATATAAACGTAAGCTGCATTTTCCCATGAGATGCAAAAACCAAACCTAAAACCCAGCCAGCGTGGATTGCACTGACAAAGAAGTGAGTAATGGCAGGCTGGGTGGCAGGTGAAAGTGAACGAGGGTGTGTAGGTTAGGTTAGGTTAGGTTAAATTGTGGGAAACACACACACACACACACACACACACACACACACACACACACACACATCATATATATATATATATATATATATATATATATATATATATATATATATATATATATATATATATATATATATATATATATATGAGAGAGACAGAGAGATAAATGAGTGAGAGTGAGAGCTGACTCTGGGTGGGTGTGTTTTACGGGGACACAGGTGGTGATGGGCGTGCCTGAGGGGGAAGGAGGTAGTGTAGGATGGGTGAAGGTTAGTTTAGTTAGCCCTCTGCCCTTGACCCATTTCCCTCTCTCTTTATTCTTTTATTTCCTTTTTCGTGGATTATAATCCTTTTTCGACTCTGTTTCATTTATTCCCTCACACAGTGAAGTGGAGCGCCTCCAAGTGGTGGCACCGACATAATTGGTTGGTTTCACTGTCCAGTTATGCACACGTCCCATAACTCCCTCCCTTTCACCCGAAGGGAGGATAGCAGAATATAGCAGAAGGGCAACATCAGCCTGAAGTTCGACGGGTTTACGTTAAAGCAAGTCAGGGGCCAGCAACATGAAGGCAGACTCTTATTACTTCTTTAAACTGAAGAATTGGTTTACCTACTTGGATGGAGTGATAGAAAAGGGAGGTAAATGTTCAAAGGAAGTGGAAAGGAGGATGGCAGGGGGAAAAATACCTGATGGTGCTCCAAAGGCCTTGATACGAAACTGAGTGAGGCCAGAGTGTGACATGTGGAAGAGGATTGCATGAATGAGTTCCATTGCCCACATTAACATATGGATGTAGGACTTTGATGCAGCATGACAGAGAAAAGTCAGGAGTGAGAGAATTGAGGATGGGGATGTTAAAAATTGTTGAGTGCGGAAAGTGTACAGAATAAGAAATACTCGTGTTATGATTCGTGAATGATTTGGAGTAGAAATTCAGTAAACAGAGTTAAAGAAACGTGTTTAGACGGTAGGGACATATTTACAGAGTTGTGAAAATAGTTTATGTGAGTGAGTTCGAAAGTGGGAGGAGGTATGGCATGTCAAGCAGGTAGATAGATATGGTAAACAAGTATGTAAAAAAAAAAAGTGGGATTTAATCCCCGAGCTAGGCAACTAAGGCTATATAGAGGTTACACGAGCGCACTACCTCTATTTCACGGCAGCCCCGGGCGAGGCTCGAACTCACGACCTCCCGGCCACGAGCTCGGTGCTCTACCTCTGAGCCACCGTGCCCCCTAAATAACTGTGTAAGCAAGAGAGGTATGGTGGTTGATGAGGCGAGGGAACTGACTAATGAATCGAGCTACGTGAATGAATTTTGTACTGAGAAGCGCATGATCAGGCATTGGCACCCCTTTATGACTGTCTGATCGGTAATATGAAAAGCATATATACTCGTGGTTGGTTTTGCCTGTGAGACGAAGATAAGATTCCAGGGTGAGGGAATAAATGTATGCCTCATATGTTGATTAATTCCCTTTCTATTATGTTTTCTCACTAACACTCATTTCCTCTTCCTCTCCTCCCCCTTCTTTTCCTCCTCCTCCTCCTCCTCCTCCTCTTCCTCCTCCTCCTCCATTTCAGTATCGTCTTTCCCCATCTTTCGTATCTTATTTAACCCTGTGTTGTCACATCTTCACTCGATCTCTCCTCTCATTTCCTCCTTTATCGTCCATTGTTTTTATCTCTCCCGTTATCCATCCACTTCCCTTTGTCTCCTCCCTCTCCCCTACATCATCGCTTTCATTTTCTCTCTCCCCTCATTCTCGTTCTTCTCACTTTATTAACATTCCCCTCCTCCTCCTCCTCCTCCTCCTCCTCGTCCTCCCTTCCTCTTCTCTCGTTTTGAGGTAACTTCCCGAGCTATTGTTAAAGGGAATGTTTTAATAAGGGTGAGAGAGAGAGAGAGAGAGAGAGAGAGAGAGAGAGAGAGAGAGAGAGAGAGAGATTTACGACTAAGATAAATTTAGATGTTATCATGAATTGATGAAATAAATATAATAATATTAACAAAGGAAATTCTTAGTAGCACAACAGAAATGTAGTGTATGTAATCCCTTTCCCTTAACAGGTCTCTTCTAGCCCAAATAAAAATCGTCGGACGGTAGAAAGGAAGATAAACTGACGTCTTTCCCTGCCCTCTCAAGTCTTAATGGAGATGCGAAGTAATGAATGTAGAATCAAGGGTGAGAATCCGAACAAACAGTTACTGAAAAGTGTGTTGACTCCACAGTGCCAATTAGTTCAGAAGGTAGAAGTTACATACACTCACACATACTGAAACTTTGATCATCGTGAACGTAATAACACTTCCACCCAATTTACACCCTCCGCTGATATGAATGTATATTAGAAGACAGTACAGGTAGGGCCGAAAACGTTGCAGCTTCAAAGTACCGTACGCACTATTACAGTCTGTGGGTATAATCAAGGCAAGACCGTGGGAGTAATTACAACCATAATCGAGAAAACTAATATAAAGATTTCATGACACTTGCAGATTCCCTTAAGATTCGATCCCTTGTTCCCTGCTTTCCCCCTCCTCTCCCCCTCCCCATCGTCCATCTCTCATTCTTCCTCCTTCCCCTCACCTTGCACCCCATTAGTGCTTGTTTACCAGCCACTGTCCTTCACTTCCTCTTTCCTGTCACCTCTTGGTCTGGCGTCTTCCTCCTTTTATTGTTATGTTGTTAGGTGTGGTTTCATTACAAGACCAATCAGTTATTATCTTCCACATTTTTTTCTTTCCTTTCTTGTTGCTTTCGTCTTCCTTCCTTCTCTTTCCTTCTTCCTCTTTCCTTCTTGTTTGCTTTTGCTCCCTCATCTTCCTATCTTCCTCCTCCTCCTTACTTATTCCCTCATACTTTCCCCATTTTTCCCATTCTTTCTTTCCTCCCACTCGATTTCTCTCCTCCTCTTTCTTTTCCTGCAGTGTGTGACCGTTCCTCCTCCTCCTGTTATTATTATTATTATTATTATTATTATTATTATTATTTTTATTATTATTATTATTATTTATTATTATTATTATCATCATCATTATTATTATTATATTATTGCTCTGGTTATTGCTATTGATCTCAGTTACTCCTGTTATTATTATTGCTATCTCTCTATCTGTCTATTGCCAGACGCCATAATCCCGTAAGGGGTGGCCATTTGACTTTGAGTTATTTGTCTTATGGGGAGGGGCACTATCCCTCCACCAGCCCACTTGCTGACATGTAGGGAGCACGTATGGTTTGGTTATATGGTTACCACCCAGTGTTGTAAATGGTTTCCTGGATTACAGGAAACCATTTGGCTTGTCATTCAATGTAAAGCCACCTGTAAAGGAAAGAAAAGCAATAAGAAGTTAATGGAAAGATGGGAGAAATAGGAAGAGAGGAAGGCAGGTACAGAAAAAGAATGAAAATGGCTAAGGAAGAAGTAGGCAGCACTACATCAAGTGAGTGGATGATGGTCGCCACCACCTACCACCTTATTATTGCTACTTTTGTTATTTTTATTATTATTATTATTATTATTATTATTATTATTATTATTAACATTATTTTTATTATTATTATCGTCCTCCTTCTCCTCCTCCTCATCCTCTCCGAATTTTATTGATGGGACACAGGTGACATCTCCTTGGGGGAAGTTGGAAGTAGTAGAAGGGGGAGGAGAGGGTGGGGGATAGGGAGTGCTAGGGGAGAAAGGTGAGAGGGAGGGAGATAGGGAGTGGTAGTGGCCGTGGGGGAAAGATGTGAGGGAGGGGGATAGGGAGTGGTAAGGGGAGAGGGGGAAAGGTGGGGGGAAAAGGTGAGGAGGGGGATAGGGAGGGGTAGTGGCCGTGGGGGAAAGGTGAGAGGGAGGGGGATAGGGAGTGGTAAAGGGGGAGGGGGAAAGGTGAATGGGGGTGTGTGTGGTGTGGAATATCTTAGGTACATCTTTGAGGGCGCGGGGCCTCTGAATCTGGAAATCTTGACAAATAAAGAAAGGATCATAAAAATACAGGAATATCTACGTGAATAAGAAGAAACCCACCATACAACAGTACACGTAATAAAAGTGTCGTTTTTTATTATTATTATTATTATTATTATTGGTGGTGGTGGTGGTGGTGGTGGTGGTGGTGTTTGTTGTTATTATCATTCTTCTTCTTCTTCTTCTTTTTCTTCTTCTTCTTCTTTTTTTTTTCTTCTTCTTCTTCTTCTTATTATTATTATTAGTAGTAGTAGTAGTAGTAGTAATAGTAGTGATAGATAAGAGGAAAAAAGAAAGTAGAAAATATATAACTGGTCAAAATCAATCAGCCAGCAATATACCATTTCCCTTCACGTACTTACACAACATGAGAGAGAGAGAGAGAGAGAGAGAGAGAGAGAGAGAGAGAGAGAGAGAGAGAGAGAGAGAGAGAGAGAGAATCAATCATGGAGGAAGTTTAGCATCGTCCATCACGCACTGACGCAACGCCAATGACGAGTGAATTTATTTATTTTCCGGCAGGTGTATTTTTCGTACCTTGCCTCACTACTGCATTCCGGGTACGTCTTGGAAATGGAAAAAAAATAATACTCAAAGCTCAATTAGGATGTGATTGATGGTAGTGATGGTGGCAGTGATGGTAGTGATGGTGGTAGCAGTGGTGTTGATTATGATGGTCAGGCGGTGGTGGTGAAGACGATGACGATGATGGTGGAGGTGGTGGTGAGGATGATGATGATGATGATGGTAGTGGTGATGATGGTAATGATGATAGTGGTGGTGAGGGCTGCTGCTGATGATGTAGTGAAAATTATAGTGATGATGTAGTGAAAATTATGGTGGTGTTAGTAATGGTAGTGGCAGTGATGGCGGTGTCCTTGATGATGACTAATGATGATAATGCTGATTCTCTCTCTCTCTCTCTCTCTCTCTCTCTCTCTCTCTCTCTCTCTCTCCATCTATGCATCTTTCTATCTGTCTTCACGATAGAGGAAGAAGTGTGATTGTTAACTCCTTCACCACGAGGGTTTCTTTTAAGCTGAATAATAGCTTTTGGAGACAAAGAATATATTACTAAGGTGTCATCTTACTGAATCAGTTAATGGGAATTGTAGGGAACACCATCAGTTCGAGGACTCTCCCAAACTGAATAAAATAGTGAAGTGGTAGCAAAAATAAAATGGACGTCATCGAACTGGAGTTGATGATGATGATGATGATGATGATGATGATGATGATGATGATGATGATGATGATGATGATGATGATGATGAAGAAGAAGAAGAGAAAGAAGAAGAAGACTGGAGGAGGAGGGAAGGACAGAAAGGAGGAGGAGGGTGAAGAGTATGACTAGTATGAAGTGGTTAGACCAGATGGTGGGTATGAGGATCATTAACATTCTTAGCATCCTGCGACTCGCTCTTGTCCGAATAATTCATCTGGCGTTAAGTGGAATAGATTGCTAAAATATTTTTGGCCCTGAGAGGATGCATAGTAAGAGTACATTATCAGACTCCAGTAACTCGACTCCAGCCATTTAAAATCGTGTTGGATTAGCTTGAATAAAGTTAAGACGCAGTCATGAGAAGGTCAAGGGAGATGTTGTTGCTTAGTTTCGGTCTGTGTGGCGGAGTTCACCGTCGACCACAGGTAAACAACTGCGTCTAGGGGCCGTCAGGCAAGTCCCAAGCATTACATAAACTAGTAGGGATCTGGCACACCCTTGTGGTAGACAGAAGCCTCACCAGGGTCGAACCAGGCACCTCGCCACAGCAAGGTGCAGGGAAATATGCAAAGGTTTGGCTCTCGAGAGGACATTGCAGCTGCTTTGCTTCATCCACAGTAGGATGTACAGTGCCACCACGTGTAGGTTCCCCGTCAGCGCCAATCAAGAGGTTTTGGAAATGGAGTGGGTGAAAGAAGAA
>NC_136976.1:60973858-61038858 GCF_032717465.1 Coenobita brevimanus
CAGAGTGCATTAAGATCAAACGAAAAAGATCACAGTATAAAAGAAGATGAAAGAGTTAGGTGGAATCACAGACCACACAGACTTTACGGTCCAAAAAAATAGTTAACCAGCTTTTATACCAAGTGACAGCTTATTTCCTAGCCAGAGATTGACGCTAAAATTATTGTAGCAGAGAACACAACTCCCTCTCTAACTCCTTCAGGCACTAGTTTTACTTTGAAGGAAACTAGAAAAAGGAAGAAAAAAAAATAGTTCTGCGCGTGATCTTGTAAGAATGAAATACTTGAGGAAAATTTTAATCTTCACCTCAGTGTCTTAATTTTTACACTATATGTGTTGTTGTCTTTTTTTTTTTTTAACCATGGGAGAGATTTTTCGAAGGGGGGGGGTTCAATATAGCCTTCTTTATCCTCGTCACTACCAGAAGAAAATAGCCTGGAGGTAGCAAGAAGGAAGCAGGAAATGCGTCATCGTAGTGAAGAGGTTAATGGAGCTTCTGGGTCACTGGTTACGTTTTAAATATAGTTCTAAACTGATGGTACTGTGCGAAAGGGAGACGGAAGGAGTTAACTTTTTTTCTTTTTTTCCAGGTAAGACGAGATGATTTCCGGTTACCGTGGCTGATACTGTACTGTATGTATTACTGTTACTGTACTACCACTACTTTTACTACTACTACTACTGCTACTACCATTTATTATTATTATTATTATTATTATTATTATTATTATTATTATGTAAATGGCTGAGGAATGCGTTGAATGACTCGTACAGATCACCGTGATGAACACACAAACATTTCCGTCCCAAGAAAGTGATCGGTCGTTGTCCTCTAACTCCCTTGCTGTAGTTACCTATTTGCACACAGTATTTCAGCTAATGTCCGGCGATTTTATTTGGTGCAAATGCTGTAGGGGTTACAACAGCAACAAAAACAACAATAATAATAACAACAAAAACAACAATAATAATAACAACAAAACAACAACAACAACAACTGAGAACGAGAAGCCCAAAATACTAAAAATGTCAAAAATTATTACGATTAACATTTTGGTTTGGAACGAAGAACAAAAAATTTTCCCTCCAACTTTCGACGCATAATTCTGTACACCATTTCCAGTCCGGATTAACATTTCTCCATTTAAAAGACACTTACAAAAAAAAAAAAAAAGGAAAAAAGAAAGAAGGAAAGAAAGACTCAATCATTATCCACGCTCTTTTAAAATATTCCTTACCCGTGGATAATGCTTAGCCGATCCAGGACCTCTGTTAGGATTATGTGTTAGTCTAGAGTAATATTTTCGTCCCTCTCACAAGCCCATCGTATTTATTGTTATCGTGAATTAGTCCTCTGCTATGCGTGCACGGAGAAGGATACATGGACGCATATGGACGAGAGAGAGAGAGAGAGAGAGAGAATAAAAACAAAGGAGTCGAAAGAAAGAAGGACAGTTCGAAAATAGTCGTGAGAGAGAGAACGAAAGACAGAAAGACAATGGGAAGATAAAGAAGAGAGCGAGAGAGAGAGAGAGAGAGAGAGAGAGAGAGAGAGACAGAGAGAGAGAGAGAGAGAGAGAGACAGAGAGAGAGAGAGAGAGAGAGAGGAAATGGAGAGAGATTTGCTTAAGATAAAGAATAGAAAGATAAGTTTACAGCACCATAAAAAGAGATGAGGTTAGAGAATAAAACTAGGGAGTGGGAGGAAGAATGAAAGAGAGGAGGAAGTGAAATGAGAGAAAGAAATGGAAAGAAAATGAGAGAGAGAGTTTTAGAGAATTTTTGTGGAAAGAAAGGAGGTGAGGTCTGGAGACTAAAGAAAAGGGAAATGGAAAAGTGACTGAAAGAGAGAGAGAGAGAGAGAGAGAGAGAGAGAGAGAGAGAGAGACAGAGACAGAGAAACATGAAGATAAATACGACGTTTTTCATGTGCAGGGAGAAATGAGGTTTAGTGGATACTAGAAAGGAAAAGAAAAGAAAAAGAAAAAAGAAGAAGAAGAAGAAGAGGGGGGAGGAGAAGGAAGAAGAGAAGGAGAAGGAGAAGGAGTTCTTGATGATGATGATTGTCATGATGATGATGATGATGATGATGATGATGAGGGAGAGGAGGAGCAGGAAATAAGGCAAAAATAAAACAGAAATTAATGACTAAAATTTGAAATGAAGGAAGGAGAGATGAAATTAATAAGAAAAGTAAAATGGAAGGAAGAGGAAGATTAGCTTAGAGGGAGAAGATAAATAGGAGTAGATACAGAAAGGAAAATGAAGAGAGGATAAGATTATGGGTGTAGTAATATTCATGAGGAGAGGAAAGATAAAGCCTAAGAGATAAGACAGGAGAATAAGAGAGAGAGAGAGAGAGAGCAAGACGGAAAACTGAGAGCAATTGATGTAAGGAAAATACTGATGCAAAAACGATCATTAAGAGGACAGAGATATTGTATGGGATATAAAACAGGGGAATAGGAGAAAGGGAAGAAGGAAAAGGGAAGAGAAGATGAATGATAGAAGATAGAGGTGAAAAAATAAGGGAGAAATTAGATGATAGGAGGACACAAAATCTGAATTGAAGTAGAGGAAAAGGAAGAAGAGGAGGAGGACGAGGAGAAGGAGGAGGAGAAAAAGAAGAGGAGGAGGAAGAAGAAAAAAAGAGGAAGGGGAGGAGGAGGAGGAAGAAATTAAAAAAGAAGAAGTTGACGAACAGGAAGAAAAAACAGGGAACGGAAAATATAATTTAAAAAAATAGTTTGATAAAATTCATGTGGAGAGAAGCGATAAGATCTGGAAGGTGCAAGCGGATATTAGGAGGAAGAGGAAAAAAAGGAGAAGGGGAAATGAAGAGAGGAAGAAGTTGGAGGGGAAAAAATGGAGAGGTAAGGAGGAATGAAAGAAACGAAATGGGGAATAGAAAATGAGTGGAAACATTTGCGCAATGAAGAGATGATGTTTAGAAGATCAGATAAACTTGAACTCGAATAATAATAATAATAATAATAATAATAATGAAGAAAAAGAAATGGAAAAAGGAAAAGAAAGATAGAGAAAGAGATAGGAGAATGCGGTTTGGGGTGTAAAAATATTCATGGGGATAGAGATAAGGTCTAGGAGATAACGCAGGGAAAGTGGTAGAAGAGGAAGAACGGGAGAAAGGAGAAGAAAAGAGATGTGAAAAAGAAATGAAGAGAGACTGGAAGGAGGGACTGAAATACTTAGAGCTTAAAAGATAAAGCTAGAATAATAACAGGAGAAGAAGAGAGGAAGTAGGAGAAGAAGAAGGGTGTGCAACAGATATTAATGCAAAAACGGAAGAAAGCAAGAGTAGTGGTGAAATATATTCTTGTGATGAGCAGAGATGAGATTATATGAGGTGAAATGGAAGTAAAGAGAAAGAAAGAAAGACTGGAGGAGAGGAAGAGCTACAGGAAGAAGGCAGTAAGAACAAACAAGGAGAGAGAATGGTTTTTAACTTTTGATAAGAAAGAAGAAGGAAAAGAGATTGCTCTAAAATTTTTTATGGGAGAGAGAGAGAGAGAGAGAGAGAGAGAGAGAGAGAGAGAGAGAGAGAGAGAGAGAGATGATGAAGAACAGGAGGAGGAGGAGGAGGAGGAGGAGTATTGGTGTGGTATTGGGAGATTGTGGGGTAGAAACGTAGACGAAGGAGAGGAAGGGGGTCGCAGGCAATCAACAGGAAAGGGGGGAGCTGAGGCAATAAGATAGCAGGGGAGGCAGAGGCAGGCAGGCAGGCAGGCAGGAGGGAAGGCAGAGGGAGGCATGCAGTAGCGAGGGAGAAAGCAGAGGTAGGCAGAGATAGAGAGAGAGGAAGGGAGAGAAAAAGGCAAAGAGAGATATAAAAGAGTGCAACGGAGAGCTGACAGTACCAAATCTATTAGTCCTTTTCAGTCTTTTTGTTGAGGTGCTGGATATGACAAAACGTAACTATTTTATGAGCCAGCGAAAAGGATAGCAAAGAAGAAAGATAATAGTGAGATGCGTCAGAAGGGAGAGGCAGAAAGAGGCCTGGAGGACTGGGAGGGAAGGCAAAGCGGGGAAGGCGTGACAGAGTTAAGGACAGGAAGGAGCGGAGTTGCAAGGAGAGGAAAGAAATGCTGAGAAGATCATTAAGCAAGGAAGGAAGGGAGTGAGGTAGTAAGAAGGAGCTATAAGCTGCGAGGAAGGCAGAGAGAGGAGAGGCAGAGGGAGACAGAATAGAGAAGCAGAGGGAAGCAGGAAAGAGAGGAAAAGGGCGGTAAGGCACGGCAGGAAGGAAGACCAGAGGAAGGAAGGAAAGAGAGATAGAAGGAACATGTGAGAAGAGGCATGGTTGTAGGATTAAAAGGATTAATTCTGTCTCTAACTGTTGACGATTTTGTTCTTGGCTAGGAGGAAATCCCTTTCAGTGAAGGGGTTAGATAATGTGACATCTACTTTCTTCACTTCGGAAATTGTCTCTTAGGCTGAATAAAGTTGTGTTGTGGTTGCGAGAAAGAATAGAAATGACATCCTCTGCCGAGAGAGAGAGAGAGAGAGAGAGAGAGAGAGAGAGAGAGAGAGAGAGAGAGAGAGAGAGCGCTAGGAGGGGAGACGAAAAGGAGGAACAGGGGTAGGCAGGAGTGAGACAGGAAAGACAAACTGAGCCAGGAAAGACAGACTGAGGCAGGGAGCAGAGACAGAGACAGATTAAAGAAGGAAGGGCAGCAGGAGGGTGTAAGGTAGACGAGAGGGACTACGGGAGCCGAGGCAATCAGCAGTTAGGCGGTGAGCAGAGGCAGCAGACTGGCAGGACAGGAGAGAGCAAGGAGAGGGAAAGGCAGAGTGGGGCAGCAATAAGAAGCAGAAGAGGAAAGTGGAAGGCAAGGGAAAGATGGACTGAGGCAAAAATAACAGGCAGGAAAAGGAAGAATGAGGGTTGTGAAGGGAAGAAAAAGGCAAGAGTGAACGTTGTGAAGGCAAGAGAGAGGCAAGCGTGAAGTTTGTAAAGGCAAGAGTGAAGCTTATGAAAGGCAAGGGAAAGGCAGCGTGAGGCAAACATGAGGAGGGAGGAAAGGCAAGATGGAAGATTTTGAAGGCAAGGAAGAGGAAGGGTAAGACAGGCGTGATAGGTAGGAAAGTAAGAGTGAAGGTTATGAAGGCAAGAGTAAGGCAGAGTGAGGCAGGTGTGAGTGGCAGCATAGGTAGAGTGAGGGGTCTGAAGAATGGCAGTGACTTAGTCTAGAAAGAGAGAGAGAGAGAGAGAGAGAGAGAGAATAATGAAGAAAGGAATTTAGCTGAGAGTCAGGTAGGAAAGGTAGAGAAAGAAGGAAGGAGAACGAAAAAACGAACTGGGGAAAAAAAGGAAAGCGAGGGAGACAGATTAAGGGAGGAAAGGAGACACGAAAGAATAAGGAAGGAAGGAAGGGAGGGAGGGAAACAGAAGGTGACAAATTAAGGAAGGGAGGAGGGGAAGGAGACAGAGGGAGACAAATTAAGGAAGGAAGGAAGAGTGGAATAAGTGAAAGAGGAAAGCACGAGCGCTAGGAGGGAAGTGAATTAAAGAAGCATGGGAGGTAGGAATGCTAGAGTTTGACAGGTAAAGGAGGAGGGCACAGGCGCGGAGGCAGCCTAAAGGGATGTGAATAAGGGCACTGTAATGACAGGAAAGGAAAGAGGAGGCCAAGGGAAAGACAGTGTTGTAGGAAGGAAGAGATGAGAAGCGGGGAGGGGGAAGGAAGCAGGTAAGATGGGAATAAGACAGTGCGGAGAGGCAGAGGAAGACAGTCTGAGGCAGGGAGAGGAAAGCAGGCAATGCATGAATGGGACAGTGAGGAGAGGCAGGAGATTGGATGAAAAAGACAGGCTAAATGAAGGAGGAGAGAAGCAGGAAAATAAGGAATGAGACAGCAGATGGAGACAGATAAAGAAGGGAGAAGGGGGCAGGAAGGAGACAGAGAGTTACCAAAGGAAATGGAGGTAGGAGAGAAATGAATAAGACATTGAGGAGAGGAAGATGAAGACTGGCTAAAGAAATGAGAGGGAGCCGTGGAAGCTTGTAATGGGACAGTGAAGTGAGATAGGAATTGGGAGAGGAAGACAGGATAAAAGGGACAAAAAGAAAGGAAAGCAAGGAGTGAGAGAGTGAGTAGACAGAGGAAGAAAGACTAAAGAAGGAAGAGGGAGTTAGGAAAGTAAGGAATAAAGCTGTGAGGAAAGGCAGAGGTAGACAGACTAATGAAGGGAGAAGAATAAAGGAAAGGAAGGAACGAAACTGAAGAGAGGCATAAGTTTGGCAGAGAAAGACGCACAAAATGAAAGAACAATAGAGTCAGGGAAGAGACTCGGTAAACGAGGGTTGTGACGGGAAAGTTAAGAATGTTTTATTGAAGGGAGTGTTACAGGAGAGGCTGACAATAAGAAGAGGTAATAAGCAGGCAGAGAGCGAGGAAGAGGAAGGATGGAAAGGAGGAGAGGCAGTGTGAAGATACAAGAAGAAAAAAAACAGGAAGAGAACAGGGAATGTACGTACGTGTGTGTGTGTGTGTGTGAGAGAGAGAGAGAGAGAGAGAGATTGTCTAAAAATAACCTCGACGGAGAGATGTAGAAAAGAAAGGGGTAAGGGAGGATGAGGGAACGGTACCGGGGGTGGGGGTTAAGAAGCAGTATTAGGGATAAAGGGTGAGTATCTGGTGTATGTGAGCCATATCAAGAATAAGTGAGAAGTGTCAGGAGTAAGGGAGAGTGGAGGGGATTCAGAGGGTAAGGGGGCAATAGTAGTGAAAAGGGAAAGAATAGTAGCAGTATCAGGGGATGTAAGAGCAGTATCAGGAGGTAAGAGAACAGTATCAGAAGATAAGGGGGCAGTATCCGGGTGATAGAATAATATCAGGTAGCAAGGGAGCAATATCAAGGGTAACAGGAGCAGTATCAGGGATAAGAGGGCAGCACTGGGCGGCTAAAGGGACAGTATCAGGAGTATCGGAGTAATATCAGCGGTAAGGAAGCTATATCGGGGTTAAGGGTGGATTATCAGCAGGTAAGGGAGCGGTGTCAGGAATAAGGGAGTAGTATCGAGGAGCAGTATCAGGGGTAAGGGAGAATAAATAACAACATCTGGAGTAAGGGAAGTAAGGCAGTAATATCACGACACAAGGGAGCAGTATAGGGTGTGAGGTAGCAGTATCAGGGGGAGTAGTCTCAGTCTCCTCCCCCTGGTCAGCTACGGCCATCTTAGGCAACAGATTACGGAGTGGTACCTGTAATTACTTGACGGCTAGTGTGGTGGTTGTCTCGTTGTGTGTGTGTGTGTGTGTGTGTGTGTGTGTGTGTGTGTGTGTGTGTGTGTGTGTGTGTGTGACATCGTGGTGTTGGATGATGATGTGGCTGTGCGGTATTTTTTTTTTTTTTTTTGTGTGTAGGGGTGTTTAAGTTGTGTCTGTAGCGTGTTGTTGTAATGACTGTGATGTTGGCGTGGCTGTGGAGTGGTTATGGTGTGGAGTGGTATCAGCTGATGTGAGAGAGTCTGTGTAGAGTGATGTGGTATGGTGTGATAAGGTGACATTATGGCTGTCTGGTGATGTGTGGCGTTTGGCGGTAGTGGTATGGTGTGTAATGTAGTGTGGTGTGGTGTATGTGTTTTTTGTGTGATGACTAGCGTTACTTGGGATTATTTAGGCCTTGAGCTGCGTGTATCTGAGTGTGTAACTGCTTCAGCCTTGCCTGTGAGATGGGGAGTTGGGGGCTGACTTGGGACGTTTCATTCCAGGCCTTGCTCTGCCACCTGGATACCAAGGTGTTTGTCTCTGATATCCCCTCCGCAACACATTTTCTCTCTTTAGAGATAGAGATATCGCAAATCCCATAGTAACAAGTTTAATCCCCAGTTTTGTTGACATGCATTTATCGGTTTCACTTTCTTTACCACACTTCTCACTGTTTCTTTACAAAGGCCACGTCAGAAGTAGCTAAATTTTCCTCCATACTGAATTAGTTCTCGTTTTCCATCTAAAATGTCCACTATTTCTGTGCAAGCCTGCAATTTGATCGGCTCCTAAACGTACTGAAGACCCCAAACTTGCAGTAGAAACTGCGTGAGGTCTGATGTGATTTTGTCGATACTTTGTTGCCCCTTCGAGGCATTGGTGTCTATGGTTAGGCTATCCCTGTCCAGAGTATTTAAGGGTGACTGACCACCTCACGCTCGTAATCGCATTACATAATCGAAATCCTCTGATTGCCTGTTATGCATCGTGAAAATTTAAACCTGTACGCTAAAGACTCATTGACTGTTCCTGTTCGTGCTTTAACCACTTACTGAGACATCCAGCAACACATGTTTTTACAGGGTGTACCACGAAATAATCTTGAGGAGCTTATTCATGTGTTAATTTTAATTTAAAACTGTACATAAATACACATCTATCGGTTAGTCGTTACGGAGCTACAATAACTGATGACCTTATGGAAAAAAAAAAAAATTTCCCCACAAGGTTATCAGTAATTGTAGCTCCGTAAAGGCTAATAATTGTATTTACGTTGGTATACTGTAGTGTTTTTCGCTCAACATTTGCCCAAGAATAGTCTCCTAAAGTTTAGAGAGAGAGAGAGAGAGAGAGAGAAAACCTTTAATTTTGAAGTTATTCTAAATTTCACAGACATTTACAGGATAAACGTTAAAAAGAATGGTACATAAAAACCATTCATTTGTTTACATTACAGCTACTCCCATCACTTCTTGTCAGCCTTGGTCGCCTCCACAAGCGTCTTTCCCTTCTCCTGGCCGAGTCCCGCGCCAAATTAGCAATCACAAGGGCAACAGCTGCACTCCTCCCCTGCCGCAAGAGGCCCGCCCCGCTTGAAGAAGTCTGCCATTTTTGGTGTTATGGTCCACGGTAAAAGTCGATGATCGCACGGGTTGCGTTGATAGTCGGTCCACGATTATATTCTTTTTTATTTTATTATTATTATTATTTTTTACAGCAGTCTTAGAGAATCAAGAGATTCTGTAACGCCACTTTCTCAGTGATTTTCGCTGCTTATTACACCTTAATATTATCTTTCATATAAGAAGTACCAGTATGAAGGAAATATAAACAACAGAGAATTCCTTCACCGCTGTGACGTTTTTTTCTATTTCACTCAGCTTCCACGAGATTAGTTAGACAAATTAAGAAAGCTCTCATAGTGAATGGAGTTCAAGTAGAAAAGCTCACTTTTCCGGATCAAAATGTTTCTGGGAAAAACAAAAATAAACCGAAAAATACGTCACCAAATTTAAGAGATTATTTTTAGTGCGCTAAAGATAAGATGATTAGTTCTTCTATGCTAACAAGAAAAGCAGTGGTTTGTCCGAGATGGCAGGAAGTTTTGGCGAGAGTGAATAATTATTACCTTTAGGCCCAGCCATGGCATTAAACCCCTTCACTACAATGGCGTTTTTATTTTGCATTATATTCCGGCCGTCACATGCGTAGGACCACTGAGATGCTTAAGAGGCTTTTTAAAACATTTTCTTTATTGCAGTATTTTCTGTACTGTATTTGATTTTCATTTATATGTCAAATAGTTTTAGCATCAACCTAGTTACATAGATGTCACAGGTGCGTGTGTGTGTGTTTCATATGCAAAATTATGATGGTAAAGAAGTGCCAGTCTCTTAAAATGGCTAGATTATGGTCCTTACAGTTTGTCGCAAATAATAAAATCCTGTGTTAAATAAACAACACATTGTCACTTCAGCTGGATTCATAGGATAGACAGTGTGCAATGAGTCCTAAGTGGTTTGATGTAACAGCTTATGTGTCGACCAGTCTCTTGCGATACACTCTATCTCATGCCACCATTTGGGCCCTCATACCCACCGACAATAATACTGAATCTTGGTAACGGTCTTCCTGGTCAGAATTGGTTGGAGAGATAAAAAAAAGAAAAAAAAAGAAGCCATCTACCCTAAACTGCTGTCTTTCTCCCTCTTGACTCAACCCACCCTCATTTCTGCGGTGGAAGTGGCTAGTGATGATGATGGTGGGGAAGGGAGGGGGGGGGTGCTAGAATGAACTCTGTATCTGAGCCCTATTACCATCAGATTTTTTTTTTTTTTATCAGTATCTCAAACTGAAGGGGTTAGAAGAAGTCTATATTTGTCGTTATAGCATGAAGACAATATTTATTTTAGCGTGTTCTTGCTGCCTCTAGACTGTGTTCAAGCCTGGATCCCTGATATTAAAGGGTTGAAGGGATGATCTGGCTGGCGGTGGTCATGGAGCCTGTGATTTACGCTGCCGTAATTATATACTAGCCATCTCTCTCTCTCTCTCTCTCTCTCTCTCTCTCTCTCTCTCTCTCTCTCTCTCTCTCCTTCTTCTTCTTCTTCTTATTATTATTACTATTATTCATGGCAGTAAGGGCATGGTCTAGGAGGCGGAATGTTAATAGCGGTGGTTGAGGAAGAAGAGAATAATGATGATGAGAAAATGGAGGCAACAGTAATGGAGAGAAGAATTAGCAAAGGATAGGGAAGAAAAGTGAAGAAGAAGAAGCAGATGGCAGGAGGAAAAATGGCGAAGATCAGTGAAGAGGAGGAGGAGGAGGAGGACGAGGAGCAAAAAGGTCGAGAGAGTCAAGTAGTTGACGAAAAGAAGAAAGATGGAGAACAGGAAAAGTGCTGAAAAAATATGAATGTTGAGAGAGAGAGAGAGAGAGAGAGAGAGAGAGAGAGAGAGAAACTATAGAAGAGGTAGTGAAGTAGAACAGAAAAGTTTATGGGAGGAGAAGAGAAGTGAATAAGAAAAGAGAGCAAAACTGTAAAAGAGAAGAGAAGAGAAGAGGTTGTCGTGGTTGGTAGAGGTGCCCAAGGGTTTAGTAGCAGACAGACAGGTGGGTAGTGAGAGAGAGAGAGAGAGAGAGAGAGAGAGAGAGAGAACCAGGAGACAACCTTACATGGACGGTTACATTACATGGGGTTGGGGGTACCTGGAAATGCAACCCTGAACCAAGTGCAGACGACGTCGTTGTTCTCTCATATCATGCATAGGTACGTATCGGGTCATGCAGGGTTACATTTGAGGTCAGTGGAGAGATCGCTAATCATGTATAGATAAGTTAAAGTTCATGTCAGTGATCACTGAAGAGGTCACTGGACATTCATAAATACCACACGTAACAGAATATGCACATGAGGTCAAGACACAGTACCGGTAAGTATAGGTCATGCATAGATGCGCCACAGTTAATGCAGAATTACAAAGACACTACACCACTGATCGTACATAGTAGGTCAAGGGTCATGCAGAAGGCGTAACTGATCATATAGGAAGAGTTACTGGTCTTGCAAGATTAGGTAAGAAGTCCCCGAAGAAGTCAGTTGTCATTCATTGATATCCATCACCACAGATTATGCATAATAGGTCAGAGGTCAGGCAGGAGCCGAAACAGATCACAAAGGAAGAATTACAGGTCTTGTAAGATTACATAAAGTCTCAGAAGTCAGAGGCCATTCACAAATATCCTATATCACAGATCATGTGTAATAGGTCAAAGGACATCCAGAATGAATAACAGATCATGCAGGAGGATACAGGTTATGCATAGTTAAATATTCAGTCACTGAAGAGGTCACTGGTCAGTCATAGGTATCGTGCACCACAGATCATGTATAATAAAAGGGCATAGGTGATGCAGAAGGTGTAACAGATCATGCAGGAAGAGTTATGGGTCATGCACACTGGTCGATATAGGCAGGTAACACACCCAGACCAAGTGTCTTTCATTAGGGCGTCCGGGGTGTTAGGTCAGGTATGAAGGTCAGAGGGGAGGACGTGTGTGTGTGTGTGTGTGTGTGTGTGTGTGTGTGTGTGTGTGTGTGTGTGTGTGTGTGTTGCTAATGGGTGTATGTAGGTGTTGGTGAGTTTGTATATACAGGTGTTGGAGGTGTTGGTGGTGTTGGTGTGTTGGCGGTTTCGGTGGTGGGTGTTCGGAAGCGCTGGTGTGTTGTTGGTGTGTGTTGGCAGGTACTGAGGTGCTTATGTGTATTGTTCTTGTTTTCCCACCCTGCAACACTTCCCTCCCCATTTTATTGTGTTAATCTCTCGACCCTGAGGATGCCTTCTACATTTATTTTGTTGTATTCTGATTAGATGAGATTTCATATTATTATTATTATTTTTTTTTTATAGTCTTCATCAGTCCCTGCAGTCTTAACCTGAATAAAGTCAGACATTAGCTAGAACAAAATATATCACTGGGCTTAAGAGGTCAATGTTTTTTGTGTTGTGGTGGAGGGGATGAGGGAAGGAGGGGTGGGGGTTTGATGAGACTGAGGTTGAAGAAGGGAAGGGGTGAGGAGGGCGGTGGAGTTGAGTAGGGGAAATGAGAGGGGGGGAAAGGGTGAAGAGGGTGGGAGTGAAGGACATGGGAGAAGATGGAAGCAGGAAAGGGTGAAGAGGGTGGGAGTGAAGGACAAGGAGGAGATGGATGCAGAAAAAGGAGAAACGGTTAAGAGGGGGTTGGATGGTAAGAGGAGCGAGATAAGGGGGAAAGTGATTGAAGGGGGTGAGAAAGGAGGAAGCGGTATGGAATGGATGACAGGAGTTTGTGGGATGGGAAAAGGGGGAATGGAGTGGGTGAGGTAACAAGATTCAAGTGGAATGGATGGGAATGAAGATGTGAGGAGGGAATGAAAAGAAAAGACGGGATTAAAGGGAGGGGAGAACGTAAAGGAGGAAAATATGAGATGGACAGGGTGAAAAGAGTGGGTGGGAGAAAAGAAAAGGGGGAGGAGATAACAGAGTGAGAAGAGGGAAGGATGTAAAGGTTATGGGAACTACTGAAAAGGGAAGAAGGGAAATGGAGAGGATGCCAGAAAAAGAGATGAAAACGGAATATAGAGGAGGTAAAGGGGATGTGGGAAGGACAGAGGAGTGAATGGATCAGACTGGAAGGGAAGAAGTGATTGAGGAGGGAGGAGGAGGATGGGGACGATTGGGTGAGTGTTAAAGTGGGGAAAAAAGATGTTGAGAGGGGTGATGAGAGAGGAAAGATGCAACATGGAAAGGGGAGAGAGGGAGAGAAGATGAATAGGAGGGGGAAGTAAAAGGAAGGAGAAGGGGATGGAAATGAGAGGGGAGGGGAGTGGAGGGTAGAGGTCGAGGTGTGGGATGAGAGGGAGAGGCAGCATGGAAGTGAGTCTAGGGGGTGAGCTTTGGGGTGACGGGGAGAGAGTAGTGCAGGTGAGAGTGAAAAGGGTGGGAAAAGGAATAATTATGAGAGTGGCGAGGGCAAAGGTGGGGATGAGAGTGGGTGTGCGGTGGGAAATACCCTCATGTAGAGGATATGAGAGGGGAGGGAAAGAGAGAGAGAGCTAAGAGAATAAGACTGATTGAGGGGTAGGGGGATGAGGATGGGGACGAGAGTGGGGAAGGGAGAGACTGGGTGGATATTATGACAGTATGGGATGTGGAGAATGCAGTCCTGTTGGTAATTTCCGGTGAGTGGGAGGATGTTTGGGCCGTTAATTCCAAACCATTGTGCCGTTCCCAGGCTGAGGGTTATTTGTGGTGTGTTGTGACGCTAATGTTGAGTACACACGCAGTAGCACGCCCATACCTGCACATTCTAAGCATACTTATCTCTCACACACACACAGCCACAGCCATGCATTTACTCACACCACTTCATAATTACACACACAAACACACACACACACACACACACACACGAGTCAGCAGAATGGGTATGGGTCTGCTTCTGCTCCTGCTGCTGTACCGTAAAAGCATTACACTGTTTTTGTAATCTGTATATAGAGAGTGGCAGTCTGTGTTCCCTCAGTGTACCTTCACTCAGACCACTTACTGAAAAAATAGTGAAAAATAACTTTATTATATTTCAGCCACTGACTCGAAAACAAAAACATGAAAATGAACGTAAGTGCATATTCTTTCACTGTGTTAACTTAGGTTCCTATGACCTACCCTCAGCTGAATAAAATCGCCTGGCTTATCAGGAATATATTGTTAGCGTTGTCTCGACCACGAGAGAGTTAATGGCGACCTTATTGACACTCAGGCTCTTATGACTCTCTGGCTGAATAAAATCGGCTGTCCAGCATGAACAGAATAGCAAAGTTCTGACCATGAGTAAATAGGAGTAATTCGGTTGTAAAAGAGGGAGAAAACCCATAACAGGCTGTCCCACATATGCCCCTATAATGGGGGACCCAAGGCCTGGTCATCATAGTGTAAAACAAGAGAGGTTTCAGAAGTCACTTCACTTGCAGAAGATTTGAACCATTGGGCGTAAGACATGGCCATGCCTCTTGCCCGGGCACTACACTAGAACACCAGACGTAAAAAAGGAATATATAAAATAGTATGAGAGACATAGGTGGGTAAGATAAGAGGTAATTGCTGTTGAAATTTGTACTACGAAGCACCCTTTTCTGTAGGTACTGGGGAAAAAAAAAATAGTGCGCTTTCATGTCTTTTATTGGAATTATCGTGTACTAAATGAGGAAACAGAAAACTGTATGTATATAAAAAAATAAAAAAAATAAAATAAAACAGGCGGGTACAACAGGGCAAGAGTATTATGGAGAACCGTGGTACATCATTCAGACATTTGTGCAGCGATGTGTGGGGATAAATCAATAGCCAGAGAGATAACAGAAAAATAGTATGTCGGGTGAAATGCAGCCATGTGTTATAATTTTTGGGCTTGCTTCCTGGGGTCATGTCCAGAATTTTTATATTAGTATGAAGTCGTGTATTATTAATGGTTATGGAGTGTATTATGAGGGAGATGTGTGTTGTGGTTTGAGGATATTAAAAAAAAGGAAATTATCCGTCTGTTTACCGCAGAAGGTTGTTGACGCTTAATGACTTATCAGAAATGCAGTTTGACCATGTCTTGTTAACTGCAGTAGGTTTTGAAATGTCCATCTCCAGCTTATTGACACATCCAGATTCGCTTGATTCAAAATATTAGCCTATTATGTAACCCAGCGAACAATAGACTCCTTAACTCATCTGGCAGCGTCAAGTACGCAGTTAAGTAGCGTATGAATATGTAGAGCAGTGGTGTTAAATTGTTACCCACTTTTTAACTAAAGAAATAGTTAAGTCCTTCCGTAACCTGGAAAAAAAAAAAAGAAGCTGGAAGGTCGGAAAATCGCATCACTGGGTATTAAAAATCGCTGCTCACTGTTTCATTATTTATCGAAGGGAAGTTTATGGGTAAAAGTTGACACTACCGTGCTGTCCTGTCTACACGAGGGGTCACATTAAAAACCAAGAGGACGAGGATGTTGTAGATACGCCTCCATTATTATCGATAATTTTTAAGGATGTGATGACAATACTGTAGTAGATGTGTGACCCCTATCCATCAACATACTCATTTACACACTCCATCCCCTTACCGCTCCTGCCTGACCTCTAGTGCTCTTGTACCCCATCCCATGGATTTAATGTGCAGATGTTAATGGGCATTATATATATATATATATATATATATATATATATATATATATATATATATATATATATATATATATATATATTAATCTTCTTTGTTAGAGGTCGTCCCGGTGATAAACACAATCATTTAGCAGATAAAAGAAAAAGTTGCATGAAGTAATTAAGGTCATTTTGTATTTTACTCCCGCTTCTACCGGATGACTTGATTCACCGTAAGACATCGTGTACTGGAGCGAAGGGGTTGTTTTAAGATTTTCCTCCGAAATAACATAGGAAGAAACGTCCAAGGGTGGTATTAGAAAGCTGAATAATACCTCTTAACTATTTAGTTTGCCTGTTACTGCTTTTCATTCTTTATGTATTCATATCTTCATAATAACGGCCTATATTGATAACATACAGAAGACTACCAGTGGGCCATATGCAGAAATACACTTACAGGGAAAAGGTGTAGTTGACAATATGATCACAGCTCTTCACATCGTCACCCACTTCTCCATATATAATTCCCTTTGTCCCTTACGTCCCCCTCCGCATGTCCTACTCCGTATATCTCCTTCCCATTGTCTCTCCTTTTATCCTTTCTCCTCACTGCATATTCTTCCCCCGGCCTTTGTAGCACCGATGCCGACAATCCTTCGCCTTCACCCTGTTCACCGAAAGCCTCCCCCTCTCCCACCCCAACCAGCTGACTGCCAACAATAGCAAGCAATCAGAGGGAAGTCGTGTGGGCCTCTTACCCTCAATTAACACAACTTCCCACCTCAAAAGCTCCCCCCCCCCTCCTTCCTGAGAGAGAGAGAGATTGAGAGAGAGAAGAGAGCACGGTAACAAGTGAAGATGATACTATAATTATTTATTGAAGATGAAGCTCTGTAATGCAACTATCATATACTTAGATTTCATGCTACTGAAACAAATGTATTGTTACATTTATCCACGGCATGCAGCCAACCAAAGAGTACAATCGAGTGAATCGATATATCATCAATTTTACTGGACACTTGTGATCACTGATTAATTTTCATGTTTCATTGATTTCCTTTTTCTACTTCTGGATCTTCTCAGCCCTGTTTATTGAGGAATATGATGACGATTATCTTCCTGTTTTTGCAGTTTTCTTTGCAGACAATATATTGGCATAAATTAACCCTCTGATTGCTAAATATATCCTCCATTCCCCGAAAAAAAAAATGCATAGTACTTAAGTGCGTCTACGTCAGTCGTAGGGTTTAAACAAATTTGTTCCAGCCGTTTAGGAAATAGGGTGGATGTAAGACTTCGTTTAATACACACACACACACACACACACACACACACTCTACAGAGCGCTCCTTTCTTCCTTTACTCCACACCTCAGTGGTTGGAGTCACCAATAGGAATGACAGGCGAATGGTGCCAGAGAACCAACTGTCAGTGGGGTAATGTTGAGAGTCTCCATTGATCGGAGGGCTCGATCCTGCATATGGTAATTTGTCCGCGTTGTAGTGTGGACGGTGGTGGCATTGCCTTGAATTCTTGAGTTCTGGGGATAACTAATGCATTTCCATTATCGCTCAACACGCACACATTTCGTAGGGTTATGTTTAGTTTCCTTTGGTATATTCAATGGTTTCACATTTTCTTTGAAAAATGTGATCAGTGTAAGATTTTACAATCCCTGAAATTCTGAAAATTGTTTTTCTCGGCTTCTTGTTCTCCATACTAGGGTCTCGTGACTATTTGCCTGATAATTATAGGTTGCCCATTTACCTTAAACTGGCCCAGATTTCACCTTTTCCCAACTAATTTCATGTAGCTGAGTGGCAGAAAAACTCATTACTGCAGTTGTACACCCTTTCCACACCATTTATTCGTGACTAACATTATATTCTTCTGTATATTTCTTGTTACAATTCGTCATTCAAGTTGGAGAGATGACATTTTTAGGCCAGGTTATAGTCAAAACAATACCATAATAGTATTTCATGTACACCCTCTAAAAAATTTTTCGGCACCCCCTGCTCTGATACCGTTCGCAACGATCACTGTTACAGACGGTGAGAATACGTGGTGTGCTTGATACCCCTGTACTTCTGTACCTCTCACTCTCCCACTGGATTTCATCATTAGCGTACAAAGTAACACACACCAGCAACACAGGGCCATGGATACCAAGCACACACCGAAAGTCAGGAGATGATTCAAAATGTTTCGTGTGTGTATCAATGTATCGTGTCGTAAGGGTGCCGAAACTTTTTTTATAGCCTGTACAATTGCGTTCTCTTTATGCATTGTCCTACAGGGAATGACGTGTTGGAAATCGATGTGGTACCAGTATATTTACTTACGTCGCCGGTCTGCTGAGTTTGAGAATGCCTCTTTTAGTGATAAATGATGATGCAACAACCTGTCCACTTTTAGGTTTCGTAAAACATGCATAACGTTAATGCCTTAATTTGTGCCTACTGTGTGGCGACACTGGGGGTGGATATAGATGCTGATGACGGAGGCAGGATGTTTACGGTTATTTTAAGCCCGGTGTCATATGCACGGAGTGACTTTATGCTGGAAGTTACCGTTCCCTTCTGTGTTAAGCGTAAATTAACCTAACCTAACCAAACCTAACCTAACCTTATCCTAGATCAACCTAACCTACATAAACCTAAAATAAGCTAATCTTAATTCACGAAATGACTAATTTCACAATCTGCTTGTAACATATATATCTATATTTATGTCTATCCATATATCGACTTATAGTTACCTACAGGTCGATAAGACATCCAACTATCTTCCTGACACATGTATTTCATACAATGTTGTTGATAAATGGCACAAAATTTGAGATAACATGCGGATACTTTCAAAATAGAAGCTAAACGGCCACTCGGCGCATGCGCACTGAGCGAAACGGTTACTTTCAGCATGTCACTCCGTGCATACGACACCCGGAAGTGATCATCGTTGAATGTGCAATTTAATTATTTAATGACTCTGAAGGTTTTGTGATCCACTATATGCTGAATGTAGTCTTCTGTCGTTAGCGGGAATAAAATCTTATTAGAGGTGTTCCAGTCATTATCGTTAAGGACAAACATTTAATTCCATTCAAGTTTTCAGTAATAGCAAATAAACGCAATATGTAGAATATTTCTTTCGTTGATTATCAATGTTCATTAAAATTTTGTGGTTTGTTGTAATGAATTAGGAGTGTTTTAGTGTAAGGTTATTATGCATCTGTGGCATAATTTTTCCTAGCCGCAAGATTTTCACGCACAGTATAAAAAATTATGTTACCTTTTGCTTCTTCATTTATTTCTAGTTTCTATTTGTCGTCTTCTCCCCTTTTCTTCCTTCATTTGTTTCATCCATTAATCATCTTTCTCCCCCTTAAACCTTGGGTCCGCTGTTGCAATTTGTATTTCATTCTTACAGTCTTCGTCGATTTTATTCAGCATTGGAATGGATGGATATATCAGCAACTCAAATTTGAAGTTTCAGGCTGAATAAACTCGTCTGAAGGAGGCAAAAAAAAAAAAAAAAATGCTCAGAGTTGTCAGTATCAGTTGCTTACCGTATTACTAATTGTAGCGCCATTGCTTGAGTGCACAATGTGCTTTACTGTACCCTTTTTACTGAAATGGCCTAAAATTACCATCTCTCATCTTGAATGGTGAGTTGGAACCATTAATTAACAAGAATTTTGTGCTAGTCACGATTAAGTGTTAAGGAAAGAATGTAGGGGCATAGTCTTTTTCAGCCACTAAGCTACATGAAATAAGTTCCAAGAGGACAAAAATCTGGGCCAAGTTGAGGTAAAACGAGCATATTAACCAAAAACAGCGCCTTTATTTTTTATGTATTTATTCTTTCTCGATGTGGTATAGCCTCTGTTAACCCCCTTTCGATCTGAATGGGTTTAGAATAGCCTTCATTAACACCTTCACCCCACGGCGTCTCTCCTGAGGTGAATAATAACGTCAGGTTTTGCTGAAGTGAAATTTACGTCCTCTAGCAGAAAGGGTCAGCCTCATTTATTTTCATTACCTCTCCTTGCTGAGAGAGAGAGAGAGAGAGAGAGAGAGAGAGAGAGAGAGAGAGTTTAATGATAACCACCTCACTATGAATTTTCTCTTACAATGTTGTTTCCACTTTTTTGTTTGTTTAGGAGAGACTTTTTGAACTGGAGTGATATCTAGCCGTCATTAATCCTTCAGTAACCACACAAGCTCTTCCGAGTTTAATAAGTACATCAACCATCAGAATTTTGAATGAATGAATGAACGAATGAATGTGCATCCTAGAGTTGAAGAGTTATTTGTAATTTTAAATCAGTCATTTCTGAATAAGGTGACATCGTTTGAAATTATCATCTTGCTACTATCAGGCTACGGGCAATTAGAGTCTGTATCTAACTCCTCCAAATCTGAAATCCTCTCGTGTTAGAATTGTCCTGATGTCCCCAGAATTGAGTAGTTGTGTCATTGCACTGAGGAGATTTTCATTAGTCATATCAGTTTTAATATCCTCAGTACAATGATGACTTTTGTGTTTCATACCCATTTCCTGACTTTGAATTATTTCTCATTTATTTGTGTTTGGGAGACAGAAGAGATTAATGGATAATATTTCCGGTTACTAAAATGAGGGTTTTCTCTAGAACCAACTCAGTCCGAGGATGTTAAAAGGACGATTTTATTCAGCTTAGAAAAGACACTCTTGCTTAAAGGGTTAATTTCAACAGCAGCGCTTGTTTCAGATTACCTTACTACCAGATATCTCTCAACCTTTCACCCCAATGACGTATCTTACTGTAGTATTTTTACCTACCGCCAGATATTATTCAGATCTGTAAAGGCGTTCATGTAGCTGAAAGAGCTACTGGAGGATGTGTCCACATCCATCTTTTCGGAAAGTCTCTCCAAAGCTGAGTAAAATCACTTGAACGCAGCAAGAGTTATATATATAAAATGGCACCGGAGTGCAGGGATTAAGTTTAATTAAATCATCTATAGCCGGTTTGTTTTTATCTGGCCAAGATCCGCAAACCATTCGAGCTCGGATGAAGAGCAAATGAAGGCATATCGGAGAGTGGATCAGATTAGTAACCAAGGAGACCCATTGCTACCTCATAACTATGTCTCCTCGAATTTCATGTAACCGAGATAGTATTCAAGTTGAGAGTAGCCCAGTTCCGTCAGATGAAAGCATACTGACTATAATGGCAAAAGGATGGAACACGGGAGTGACGGGAGAGTGAACCACACCATGCTGGGGTGGTTGATGCCCCTTCCCCCTCCGCTCTCTCTCTCTCTCTCTCTCTCTCTCTCTCTCTCTCATTTGTCATCATCTCGTCCTCTGTTTATATCGTCTTCTTCCCCTTTTGAGTCATTTATTTACATTACGGCTCTCACCACTACGTTTTCAGTTTCACCCTCATGCCTAATTTGATTTTGATTTAGTTTTCCCTCTGCTTTAGTTCTCCCGGGCCTTTGCTTTCATTTTCTGTCACTCTTCATCACCATTCCGTATGAATTCCACTTTTCCCATCTTCTCTTTCACTTTTTGCCACTATTACGCTTTTAATCATTCACTCCTCTGATTATATCTTTCACTCTTCATCACCATATCTTTTTAGTCTCCCATTTCTTTCATTGTCGCTTTCACTCATATTCGCCATATGTAAAATCTCACTCCTCATTATTACTTCCTTGCACATTTTCTCTTTCGGTCTTACCACACTTCCCAGTCTTTCACTTTTCATTACCACTTCTTTCCTCCATATTTTCTTTCACTCATTACCACTTTTAAACTCTCTTTTTTACCACTTCTCAGTCCCTAACTCATCATTACCATTTCTTTCCAGTGTCGCTTCTCATTATCACTTCCTTTCGTTTTTCACCCTATTATGCTTTCACTTTGCCATTTCATCGCCACTTCCTGCAGTCTTTCAGTTTTCGTTATCATTTTTCTGACTCTTTCACGCCTCATTACCACTTCATTACGCTCACATTTTCCCTCATTCTTCTTTGTCATTTTCTTTCAGCTTCACGCTCCAATGCTATTTAATTTCTAATACTTCACGCTTCGTTACCCTTTTATTTACCTCTCCTCATTATCATTTCTTTTAGTTATTCACTCTTCTTTGACCATTTCTACATTTTTCTGCTTTCACAAGGCATGATGTTAGAGAGGGACGCCTTCACGTGGTGGCACCTATTCTATTGGTCGGCGGACCTGGCCATTTAGTATACAAACGTCTCTCAGTCCCCGCCCAGTATCTCTGAAAGGAGGATGGTGGACCTCAGAAGAAAGATACCGTAGCTTTGTCCCGCAGTCCTTCAGGTTCATGTTTAGATGAACCTACTACTACTACTCTTACTACTATTACATCTGCTACAACTACTATTACCTCTCTCTCTCTCTCCACATGGTTCGTATTATGTAGTCTTCATTTTCACAAGCTTCTGTATCCTATATCTTCCTCAACCTCATTTTACTAAGATTATCCACAGGTCATAGTTCTTAAGTTTCCCTCTTTGCACTGCTCTTAACTCTGTCGCGTCTCTTAATTGTTTATCTCTATTTTTCCTATTTTTATCGCCCATTTTCACAGTTCTTTCCCCCATCTTTGTTTACATTTTGTGATAGCTTTTTGCATTCTTTTCGTTTCTTCTTTCTTTCCTTAGTCTTCCATTTTTTCATTCCATTGTTTTCCCGTCTCTTCATTACTTTCTACCATCCGCCCTTGCATTTCTTCTTATTTTCTTTCATATAGTTCCTCCTCCCATACTTCCCTGTCCCTCTCTTTCCTTGCATCCTTCTTTCCTTTCTTCCTTCTTTCCTTCCTTCACATTCCTTCAGTGTGTTACTCCATTCGTCTTTTCTTTTTTCCTATTCGTCTTTCCTTCTTGCCTGCCTGCCGACCTGCATCCTTTCTCTTCTCTTTCCTTTCTTACATCCCATTCCTCTTCATCCATCACATTTCCTTCTCTCTTCCTTCCAGTTTATATCCTTCCTTCCATCACTCCATCCTATTTCCCTCCTTCCATCTCATTTCCTGTCCTTATCACCCAAATCTTAACTCATTATCTCATTTCACCCTCCGTCTACCTCAGTTAATCAACCTGGCGCATTTCCTTCATTTTCTGCCTCATTCACTCCTTCCTTCCTTCATCCATCCATCTGTCCATTCATTCATTGGCTTATTCATTCATTTGGTTCCTTTCCGTGTCTCCTCTGATTCATTCATCTGTCCATTCACCTACACTTCCTCTCGTTCTTTTTTTTTTTTCTGTCCTTGTTTGCTTGTTTCCTTCCATCCCTTTGTATTTCCATCCTTCCTTTCTTTCTTTCTCCGTCCCCTCCGTCTCCTTTCCTCTCCTCTTTTCTTTCACCAACCTTTCGCCCTTCATTCTCTTTCTCTCTTCTCCACGTCACCCAAGTCTTATCTTATTTCTCACTCAGTTAATCAAGGTGTAAGGGGCTCAGGTGCGAGAGGTGGGAGTTCAGATATACAGCTCTTTCCTTCCTTGTCTCCTCTTCTTCATTCATTCCTTTCTTATATCTCTCTTTCCTTCCTTCCTTCCGTCTTTCCTTTCTCACTCAATCCTTCCTTCCCTCTTCTTTCTTTTCCCTGCTTCCTTTTTTTTCTTTCATTATTTTCTTTATTCCTTTCTTCCTTCTCCTTCCCTTTCCTATTTTATTAATTCCATCGCTTTCGCCATTCTTCCATCCCTACTTCTTTCGATCTTTTTCTTTCTTTTCCTCGCCTTTACTTGCCACCAAAGTCTTACCCTGTAATCTCATTTTTTCCTCAATTAATCAAGGTGAGGGGGGTCTTGAGGGGGTAAGAAAGTAGAGAATTCGAATGTATAAGCAAAAAAAAAAAAAAAAAAAAATGCACAAGAGGGGTCCAGTGATTTCCCATGCCATTAAAATCTACAACACGTGACTTCTCGGGCAGGTTGATATGCAAAAAAAAAAAAAAAAAAGGAAAAAAAAAACTATGGTAGCGGTATACTGTGTTATTTCAATCGCGATATCGTAATCAGTTTATAGTATAATATTTATAAAGGTAATATCAAGGCGAAATTTTATATTTTTGCATGACTTAGCCTGCGTTATATGCGAAGTTCCACCAGTTTCATGTAAAGTATGGAGCTCAGGATTAAGTGAGAATTTGGCAATATATTCTGTGATAAGGAAAATATTGCGTAGTATGGATTTATTTCCTTTCTGTTGATAATATTTGGTTTAGCCCTGAGACTATATTGATTACTTTCCTTTTTTTTCTTTTTCGCAAACAGGAGCAGATTTCATATATCTTTATATCCTTAGAAGGAGTTTCAAGACTTGAAGGAGTTAGAAACAGAAGGAAACTATTTCCTAAGATAATGATTTCTATTATTTATTTATTTATTTTTTTGACTGCTGGCAGGTAATTTTTATTCAGCCAGGAGAAGAGGTGGGTACTGAATTTATAACGTCCTAATTAAATAACAAAATTTTCCGTGTGCCGTGTTGACACCGTACTACAGAGTTTCGATACCCGGGATTCGTTCCGTTCAGGGAAAGTGACAAAAAGCAGTGTTGCCTATCATAGTAAATATCGAGCTATATTATGGAAACGGCTTAGGTGGAAAGAGGAGCTGTTATCACCCGTTCATATAGAGGGTTACAGCATCTGAGTATAATCTGATTGAGAATACACTTCATAATTATATTTTATGTTTAATCTGTCTTTCCTTCCCCTGTTCATCATCATCTGTAAGAAAAAAAAAATCAGGAAATACTGGCCGCATGCAGAAATATCACCCGTATGAAAGGCTGCCAATGTGAAATAGGATCCGCAAGCATATGACAGTATCTATTATTTCTGGTGTCAGATTTTTTCATGCTCAGTGTGCACCTATTTTTTTTTTTTTTTTTTTTAACGACTGTACATCTCTTCTCTTTCTTTGTTTCCTTCCTTCCTTCATCATCCCCCCCTCCCCACCTTTTCTGTATCACCCATTGCACATCTTCCTTCCTTCTTTCCTTCCTTCCTTTTCCTGTGTTGCTACTTGCATGCCTGTCAGTTTTAGTCCTTTCTCTTCCGTCTCCATTCACTTCATTCCTTGTTATTTCTTTTCCTTTGCATAACATTCGAAATTATCTCATGCCTTTCTTTCTTCCTTCGTTCTCGTTTTCTTTTTTCGTCGATGTCTTTATTTCTTTCTGCCTCAGTTAATCAAGGTGTGAGTGGAACCCACCTGCGAGAGAGCTCGAGCCTTCGGATCTACAGCTCTTTCTTCCCTCTGTCCATTCCTTCATTTCACCCTTTGTCTCACTCGTTCCTTCCTTCCTTCATTTTCATTTCCTTTTCTCACTGTTTTCATCCTTGTCTTTTATCTTCATTCCTACCTGTCATTTATGTGTCGTGTCCTCTCCTATCCTTATCTTACTATCGTCTCTCTGCTTCAATTAATCAAGGTGTGATTGGGACCCAGCTGGAAGAGAGTTCGGTCCCCTGGATGGACGGCTTGGCTGGGCTCGTCTCGGCTCGGGACGTCTTTAGGAGCGACCTCATCAATCTTGCCACACGCGTCTTCTCGGGAGGAACCGGTTTAGCTCTGACTGTCACTTACATTATCATTTCTGTCATTTACCCTTTTCATGCACGTCTTCCCTTCTTTTTTGCGCCTTTGCATATACCGTAGCTTTTTTTTCTCTCAACTGTATTATCGTTTCTGTCAACCTCCCTGTGCGTTTTGGTCTTCCCTTCAGTTCTACGTCTTTACTTCGCTGGCCATTTTTTTTTTTTACCTTTTTTTTTTTTTTGCTTGTAAATTGGTGCCGAGATACTGAAGGCTTGAATGGTGTAGAGAGTGTATGGCGAATTTAATTGGGTATGGTGTATGATACTACCCGTACTTTTGTCCTCCCCCTTTCTTTGTTTCTAGATCCAACCCACTCCATTATTTAGGTGGGAATTAGAGTAGGGTGTGATGATGATGAAGATGATGATATTTGCACGCAGAGCTTCTCGGGGAAATCAGTATGGCCTACGTATTGCATCAGTCACTTTCATTGTCGTATCCTATGTCAGTTTCACTTGCATTCTTGTCATTCCCTTTGTCCAACCGTGCTCTCTCTCTCTCTCTCTCTCTCTCTCTCTCTCTCTCTCTCTCTCTCTCTTATATGCTGTCTTTCATTTTCTGTCGTTTTATATCTTTTGGACAAGCATTGTTTTTCTTTACTTCCAAAGTTTACTTTTTTTCTTGTCAGGTTCTCATTCTTTTTCATCCATCGTCTTCGTTTCCTCTCACTTGAATTTTTCATTTCTTATACGCACGCACTTCTTCACTTGCTTTCTCTTCTGTTCTCCTCTTATATTTCATCCTCGTTCTCGTTTTTAAATTTACGTTTTAAGGAGCAAACTCTTTATACAGCATTTGCAATTACTCATGGTTCTCCCTTTTCCTTTGTTTATTTTCCTTTTCTTGTACGTTTCATCCTTGTTTTGTTCTTCTTTTCTCCTGTGCCATCTCTTTTTTCCCCCTCCCACTTTCCGTCCTTTTGTCTCATTTTGTGTCCTCCTCTTGTCAGTATCTCTTATCACTGATCCTTATTCGTTCCTGTCTCTTCTCTCCCAACCTCATTTCCTCTTTCCCTCTCTTACCGCTTCATTTCCTCTCCTTTCCTTTAGCTATCTTTCTTCCTTTGACGCTGTAGCTTATCACCGATCTTTGTTCTTCTTTGTCCAGTCTCATCCCTCAATTTCCTCCTTCATTTTCTCTCATATCCTTGCATCTTCTCCTCATTTCGTGCTTATCTTCTACATTTTTCCGTTATCATTTATCCATCCTTCTGGTCTTCCTTTTTTTTTTTTTTTTTTCTGGATGCTGAATTTTCTCTTTTTCTTCCACAACCTCCTGCTCTTGCCCCTCTTTCTTCATGTTCGTCTTTCTCTTGCATGTCTTCTTTTACCTAGCTTTTTCTCTCCTCCGAAAGCCCATCTCCCTTTTTACACCCCACTTTTTTCTCTCATTACCAACCTTCTCTTTCTTCTGACTCTTCTGGACTTCCATTTCTTCCTGCTCCTTATTCTCTCCATTTATTGTTTACGTCTTCCTCTTGCATCCTCACTTTTCCCCTTCTCCTGCCTTTCCCATTTCTTTTTGTATCCCATCCTTTTGTCATTTCAGTGTGACTTTCTTCTCCCTCTTCAAAGCTTTTCTTTCTCTTCTCATTTCTTTTTCACTCCTTCCTTCGGCTCTTCACCTTTCTCTCTCCTCTTCCTCCTCTTTCCTCGTCTCCTCTCCCTTTTTTCTCTTTATTTGCTCTCTTATTCTTCCTTTTTCTTTTCACACACATCTTCATGCACCTCCTCCCGCTTTTACTTACCTCCATCCCTGTCCCATTCTCTCCTTTCCTTTTTCTTCGTTCGATTCCTGTCCTTTCCTTTTCCGTGTCATCCATTCCTCTCTTTTCCTCCCTATTCCTCTCCTCGTCCCTGCCGTACTTAAAACACACCTAAGCAGCTTTTGGGTAACTCCATGTGTTTAATTTCCAGTGATGAAGTGCTAATGTGAGTGGGGCGCTCTCTGCAGTTCTTGCCTTTTTATCCCGGCACTTTTTACCTGCGTTGATGAGTTTGCCGCCACAGGGCCTCACTTTTATGCAGGCCCCGTGTGTGTCTATGTGGCGAGGTGTTTGTGGGCAAGAATTCACGTTGTTCAGGTGTGTGTGTGGAGGGGCTGAGGAGAGGGGCTATGTGTGGAGGGCAAGGAGAGGGGCTGTGTTTTGGAGGTGGAGGGGTCTGTGAGGTGGAGGATAGAGGTGTGATGTGGGGGGGGGGGAAGAGGGTGTCGGTGGGTGGGTTGAGGAAGGGTGGAGGATGGGAGGGAGGGAGACGGTGTGTTGGTGGGGGATTTGTGTGTTGTGCGTTTGAGGTGTTAGTTACGTTGTGTTGCTCATCTGAGGTTTGTGTGAATGTGGAGGAGGGGACTGTGCAGGGGGAGACGTGTGTGAGAGGGACTCACTGAGTTGATTAAGCTGTGTGTGTGTGTGTGTGTGTGTGTGTGTGTGTGTGTGTGTTATGGGAAGGACGGTGTGGGAGAAGAGAATTAAGTGTTTGTGTGTTGTGCTTTTGAGATGCAGGCATTGCTGTGTATGGGAGAAGTTTTATGTTGTGTGTGTGTGTGGGATGGGGAGAGGACTATGACTTAATGCTTTAATGTTCACCTTGTTTGTGTGTGTGTGTGTGTGTGTGTGTGTGTGTGTGTGTGTGAGAGAGAGAGAGAGAGAGAGAGAGAGAGAGAGAGAGAGAGAGAGAGAGAGAGCTGTGTTTGTGCTTTTGTGGTGTGTGTGTGTATGCTCTTTTGTGGTTGTGTTGTATGATGCCTGCCGCTTTGTATACCGAGGTATTTGGGAGGGAGAAAAGCTGTGTTTCGTTTTTGATGTGTGCTCCCTTTGCTGTGTGTGTTTTTGTATTCGTATATGTGCTTTGATGTGTTTATGTCCTTGTGTGTTTGATTTTGTGTTTCGCGTTTTTGTTCTTAAGCTCGTGTTTGGACATATTTTGGGGAATTATAGATATGTTCATCATTTATATATTTTTCTTTTTTCATTCACCACTTGAAAGAATTCTACGTTTGTCTTCCTTTGTGTTTTTGTCTAGTTTGCGTTGATTTAAACATCTTCAGTTGGATTATATATATATAGTTTTAGCATGTCCTTGTTTTGAAACGATTTTGTTCATCGTTTGGGTCATCCTTTATTAGTGAAGGTAACACTCTCACACTCGTATGACTCACTGTTAGATGAATAAAATCGGCTACTTATTTGTGGCATAGAATACTAGAGTTATCCCGACCATGAGAAGGTTATACATGACAATATTAACACTCCAAGGATCTTTTTTCTCTATAAAATCGCTTAGCTGGAACTGAATAATTGTTACTGCGACTGTGAGAGCGTTAATGAGGTCGGTATCTAACCTCCCAGTTCCGAAAATCCCATTAAGCTGAATGAGATCGACTGTTGAGGAGGTTGAAAATATAATAAAACATCGTGGTACACAATGGGTATATCCACTTTTGTGCTGACAAAACTGTGTCACACGGCGTTAAGAAATAGGAAAATGTGTGTGTGTGTGTGTGTGTGTGTGTGTGTGTGTGTGTGTGTGTGTGTGTGTGAGAGAGAGAGAGAGAGAGAGAGAGATTATGCATAAGAGAACGTGTTTGGTGTTGGGTAACGGTATGCCAACTAATACTCCTGTTTGTTTGGTATTAATCCGTCTGAGTGTGTTATTCATTCCGTGTTACAAATAGGCTATGCATTCATATTATGTGTTTAGTCAATCTCTTCTCTCATGTGCGTTGTGTTTGATTATTTATTGCTTTTTGTGTGGATGTAGGTATGAATCAGTATATGTATGTATGAGTTAGCGTGCGTGTTTGTCCTTTATTCTTTTTCATTGATATTCATACTTTTCAGATGCTTTTATTTCTTCATTTTAGTGTTGTTTGTGCCATTGTAATATCATGTGTTGCTGGCTATGCGTGGGTATTGTGTCTGTTTGTATCTGTATGTGTAAGTGTATGTTTGGATGCATATGTGTGCTTTTGCGTATAGGTATGAATGTGGTTGTATTTATATTTTGTGTATACTTATGCATACATGTATTTATGTATGTGTGTTTTTTTAGCGTGTGGCTTGTGATGGTGTTTTATGGTGGGCAAAAGTTGGTGCTTTGCGTCCTGGCTGAAATAATGGTGTAAATGTTTGTTCCAACTCCAGCCGGCCGACCTGCATTTCGTGTGTGTGTGTGTGTGTGTGTGTGTGTGTGTGTGTGTGTGTGTGTGTGTGTGCAGAGTTAATGTGTGTCTGTAGGCGGGTGGATTTGCTGTAATTGTGCTTTGTGTGTATGGAGGGGAGAGTTTGGGATACAAGTCTCTCTCCCTCTGTGTGTGATTGTGTGCGTGTGTGTGTGTGTGTGTGTGTGTGTGTGTGTGTGTGTGTGTGTGTGTGTTATTTTTATGCAGGTTGAATATATGTGAATGTATGTATTGTTAATGAGCTGAGTTACTCGTAGGTGCCAGTGTTTTGCACAATGTGTTTGGAAGGTTGCATATATAACTCTGTACGTCTTGCAAAGTTTGTATAATGTGTACATGTTAGTAAGCAGTCTATGTGCAGTGTAAAAGTGCATGTGTATGTGTACGTAGGCAAGGTGCAATGTACACTACGTCTGTGCTTGCATGTACGAGAATGTGAGCATGTATTGAACGTACAGTTTAAAGATTGTTTCTGTGTTGTGCATGCTTGATCATATATAAGAAATGTTGATTTGCAAAGTGTGTGTGTGTGTGTGTGTGTGTGTGTGTGTGTGTGTGTGTGTGTAACTTGTAGATGTGTTCATGAGGAAAGGTTTAGGTGACTGGGAGAGAGGGAGAAAGGGGGGAGAGGGATGGAGGGAGGGAGCATCATGTTTGTCCAGAATTATGAATGCGCTTATGCAAATGACCTCCCCCAAGTGTAATATAATTGAGACTTCGGCTTGTGTTTGCTCCCGCCTAGTTGGCAAGTCGGCACCCAGGCATAATGATACAGAGAGAGAGAGAGAGAGAGAGAGAGTTTCCTTGTTCATTTCACAGAGGACCCAATGATTGTGGTGGTTTTCCAGCTTCCCAATATTTCCCTAACTTGCAAATTGGCCCCAGCGATAGCAGTTGTAGTTACAGTACCGGTAGTGGCCTGCCGCAAGGAGAGAGAGAGAGAGAGAGAGAGAGAGAGAGAGAGAGAGAGAGAGTTGATCCAGCCTTCCTCCCAAACATTTGCCTAACATAAGCGTGATATTATTCATGGTCTCCCTCCCTTACCACTGATATCCTGTAAACAGCACTTGTCAATGATTTGCGAGGGATCGAACCTGTGCTCCTCAAGTCGTTAGTGTAAGGGGTGTTTTTTGGAGTGAATATTCTCGTCTGGTGGTGGGGGCATGGAAAAATAATCTAGTGGCTATGGTTGAGGCCGATTTTTGTTTTTGGTTTTTTATGATGGTTGGGGTAAAATAAACTCGTCTGATAAAAGCATGAGTAAGATAGAAAACCACCACTAATAATTATAATTAAGTTGGTCAAAACATGGAGTTTTTTTTTTAATCCTATCTTTTTGTCACTACCTGCTCAGTTTTTTATTATAATAGGAAAGAGAAACATTCATTGTTCCAATTAATATTAGAATACATATTTATTAATTGGTGGTTTATAACAGGGAAGTCAGTTGAGATATATTTTTAGTCATAATGCTCTTTCTAGTTGTAAAATCGTCTGGAGGTAGTCAGGGAAAAATTAATATCCCCGAAGTGCCTGATGGTGTGGATGGGTCAGAATGATACCTGTGCCAACCAAACCTACACAATATAACTTCCCTTCATTGTCGTCTGTTTCACCATCTAAGCCCCTTTTCTCCCTTACTCACCTCCCAGTCCCCCAGTGACGACACCATACCTCTTTGCACTATCACTGCCTTATGCTTCACCGTCTGTGCCTACTAACTGTCCAACTCTCCTGACAACCTCTCCATGGCCACACCCTACCTCTGTCTACTAAGGTATGTCATCTTTTTCACCGTTTGTGTCTTGCATCTCTCCTGCCCTCCTCCTGACCTGCCTTTGACTTTACACCATACCGCTGTCTAATCTCAATATTGTTTTAACTCTGCTGTTTATCATCCTAACCCTGCATCTGACCCCCCCTCCTTCCCCAACTTTTAATCCCTTTTATGCCTATCATTCCTCAATACGGGAGTCTTTCCAAGGGTGAATAAAATACTCGTAGTTCTGAGTTAACAAGGAGAAATTGATTTAAAAGAGAGGCTTCATATTAAAGGGTTTATAATAATTGATCTTTCTTTCTTCCTCCAACAAGGAAACGCGAACTGTTAGAGAAGGAATCACTTCAGATTTACCAGTGTCGCTCAACCTGCTTACAGATCGTGTTACGGAAAGTCTAGAAAGTTATCAAATAAATATCTCCTGCATTTGGTTGAGTACCACCAAATCTTGGTAACTGTAACAGTCTGTAATTAGTAGGATCACCTTAGGAGTAAACCTTCTCTTCCGAGGCAGAGAGGCACCCAGAGTTATCACAACTTCGTGCTGGTGGAGCACGAATGGACGCGTGTCCGTAGTAAGAGCGGTGATTGTGAAAGCTGAAGTGTTGGAGTATATATGTTTGTGTTTAACAGAAGTCGTTCATGTCGTCAATAGAACCGAAGGATCGAATATATGAAGGCACATGAAAGGTCATACAACCGTTACCCTCTAATGTCTTCCACTGTTATGGCTTTTGAACCCTGGATTCCAGTACACTTGTCATACAGCCACTTTAGCTCCAAAAACAGGAAACTAAAAAAAGATAAAAGGAAATAGATCTTTTATAAATTTTATTAACTAGGCTAATTTCAAACTCTGCACTTCTACCTCGGGATAACATGCTCTGCGCGAAGGAAGGGGTGGGGGGAGGGAATCAGCCGATGACGATGAGGCTCCCAGGTGAATTTAGTGGTAACGATGCCTTGTGTTTATATAGAGATTGGTTTGAGTTATTTAAGAGGAGCCTGTGGAGTCACGTGGAGAGACAGGCTGACGAATGAGGATATAAAGGAGCGTTGTGGTGTGGATGTGGATGTGATAGGAAGCGTTATGAGGAACACACTGAGGTGGTTTGGCCATGTGGAGAGGATGGAGGGTGAAAGACTGACGAAGAGAGTGTATGTGAGTGAGGTGGAGGGGGGAAGAGGGAGGGCGATGCCGAGGATGAGATGGAGGGATGGGGTGGAGAGGTATATGAGAGAGGGGTGTGTGAGTTGGGAGCAGGGCAGTGAAATGGCGGGATTGAGGCGTCTGGCAATAGATAGATAGATAGGTTTGAGGAGCAAATGGTATTATTATTATTGTTATCATTATTATTATTATTATTATTATTATTATTATTGGTGGGTGGTGGTGCTGTTGTTATGTTTATCCTGCACTGCTGTTGTTAATCATCATCATCATCCGCTAGGAAACTAATCCACTCTTATTTCTGTTGTACCACCACCTCAGGAGTGTGTGTGTGTGTGTGTGTGTGTGTGTGTGTGTGTTTCAGGAATGTCAAATTTTCTGATGAATCTGTTCATTATGTTCAGTTGGAACCTTGTTCAGTGTTTGCAAAAGCTGCATATTCTTCAATAAACTTGCTCAGTATTTAATTAAGCTTCGTAAGCCTTGAAAGCGTGTTCTTTGAGACTCTAAACAGCCTCCAGTTAGTTCAGTGTGTTCAGTCAAATACAGGAGTGTCTATAGGTATACTGTAATCAGTCTGTTTAGGCATACTTCAGTGTTGCTTTTCAGGTGATAACAAGTTCAAGCAATGTTTCAGAATCCCGTTGATGCTCTTCACTTTATCCAGACATTAAGCTAACCAGGACACCTTTGGGCAGGGTCTATGTGCTCTTCGAACTGAAATTGGGATCTGAAACGGAATGTGTAAATGCTTTCCTTGTCAGTTACCATTGTGCTAAGTGTGATTTTCCCATACACGCAGCAACGCCCTGGCATGATTTGTTCTGACACCAGTTCTTTCCGAAACTTACCTCCTCACCATTTACCCGCTCCTCTGTCCTCTTCCCTCGGACCTGAGAGCATGGTTGTCAACATTCTGGGTGCTTTCCTTTTCACTTACACGCTTTAGTATCAGAAAGCTTGTTCGCTAAGTTTATAAGCCCAGCAGAGGCTCCTGAATACCGAGAAGCCTGTTAATGGAGAGAGAGAGAGAAAACTGGAGGGAGGGAAAGGGTAGATGCGAGACAAAGTTTAGAGAGAGAGAGAGAAAACTGGAGGGAGGGAAAGGGTAGATGCGAGACAAAGTTTGGAGAGAGAGAGAGAGAGAGAGAGAGAGAGAGAGAGAGAGAGAGAGAGAGAGAGAGAGAGAGAGAGAGAGAGAGAGAGAGAGACATTGCTCATTACACAGGACCGTGTGATTGTCTTGGTTTTCCAGCTTTCCAATATTTCCCCTGATTAACATGCAAATTGACCCCAGCGGCAGCAGTTGTAGTTACAGTAGTAGTCCCCTGCCGCAAGACGAGAGAGAGAGAGAGAGAGAGAGAGAGAGAGAGAGAGAGAGAGAGAGAGAGAGAGACAGACAGACAGACAGACAGACAGACAGACAACAAGACAGACAGACAACAAGACAGACAGACAGACAGAGAGATTGAGATTGTTCATTTTTACTTACCTTTGTGTGTGTGTGTGTGTGTGTGTGTGTGTGTGTGTGTGTGTGTGTGTGTGTGTGTGTGTGTGTGTGTTTAATCCAACCTCATGTACAAACAGCCAATGTATTTCCCCCCGGTCATGCCCTTGTTCCGCGTTCCCTGTTTCGCACAAAAGGCCTAATTGGGAGTTGCTACAGGGGAAAAAGGCGGCGGGAGCAGGAGCAGAGGCAGAGGTGGTGGGAGTGGAGTGGAGTGGACCTCTGACCATCTGTTGCTTCCCGGCCTGCCTTGGGGTGTGCTGCGTGCTGCGGTTGTGGTGGTGGTGGTGGTGGTGGCTGGGGGAGGGGGATATTGTGGCTGGTGAAGGGTGAGGGTCAGGGGTGTGGTTGCGATGAGGGGGAAGTGTTTGAACTGCGGTGGGATTGTGTGGTTGGATATGAGGAAGAAGTGAGGGAACTGAGCAAGAATCTTGGGTGGTGAGGGTGGGGTGTGTGGGTGAAGTTGTATGTGTGTGGTGCTTGTGACTGGTGCATGAGAGAAGAATGAGGGGTGTGGTTAACCCCTTCCATACGGGGTCTTCTTATCTTGTTTTTATTCTTGCTGTCATTAGACATTTTATTCAGCTTCGAAGAGTGAATGAAGTAATGAAATCCCATTACATATGAAGACTATATCTTACTTCTCAGTTGAAAAGGTGAAAAGATCCATCCATGCATGAGTGGGCGCGTCTGCAGAAAGTGAAAAAAAAAAGACGCCACCATATTGAACGGGTTGTGATGATAGGGAGGTAAGAAGGGTGTAAGGGGATTGTGAGGGAGAAGGGATTGTGGGTGGTGAGGGTGAGGAGTGTGTTTGATGTGTGGTATATGTGTGGATAATTATGACTGTGATGGGGGAAGAGTGTCGGGAGGGGTGTGCAGAGATGGAGAGGTAAGGAAGGAGTGGGAGAATTGTAGAGGGCAGAGGGATTGTGGGTGGTGAGGGTTAGGGGTATTGTTGGCGGTGGCATGAGAAGGAATGATGAGGTTGTACGTGAGAAATGCAACTGAGATAGTTTGTGAAGTTGGTTGTTGTTTGTGTTCTTGCTTGATGAATGTGGTGGTTAGGTGTAAGGGATGTGGTTGAGGCAGTATATGAGTGTGTTTATGAGTGTGTGCATGTGTAGTGAAAGTGATTGTGGCAGGGAGACATGAGGAAACTGATGTTTGGAAGCCTGGTTATTGGCGGTTGTCGTAGTCCTGGGTGGATTATGTTGGGGGAGTAAAGGGGTTGTTGGTGTGAGGTGTTGTTTGGTGATGATTGTAGTTGTGCTGGATGGTTTGTGGTGGGGAGTTATGGTGGTGGTGTGTGATATGTGAGGGAGATATTGGTATGGTGATGAAGGGACTGTTTGATATGGTATGTCTGTGGGAGGTAGTGCCGGTTGATGATGGTTTGGAATCAGGGTGGTGATAGGTAGATGGTGATGTGGGGTTATGGTCGTGATAAGTGATGGGGGGTTCGATGGTTGGTAGTGGTGTTGTTTAGGGGTGTGGCTGTTTTGAGGTGGTGGAATGTTTGTGAGGAATTGCGTATAGTGAAGTGGAATGGTGATATTTATCTCGTACCTTTGACGATTGTCACCAGTAATGATGTACCCCGTATAGTGATATAAGCAGTGGTGATGTTGCTGTAATGTGGCACTCTTGTTAAAAGTGGTGTTGGTAGTTTTTGGTGGTGGTGGTGCTGGCGGTGATGGTGGTAGTGGTGGTCCCTGCTTGACAAAGATGTGAACCCGGTGAGCTGCAGAAATCCGGCCACTTCACCTGGGCTTTCCCACAGACCTTTTGTCATGCTGAAGAATTGTCTGCATTGTGAAAGTGTGGTACAGGAGGTGGGTAAAAATGCATCGATATGGGAATGGCATTGTTGCTAAGGCAGAGCGAATTGTTTGCGAGATTACCGGTACTTTTGTTTTGGTAGGTGGTGCTGAAATAAGAAGTATATGTTAAAGCTTATGCTGATTGCCATTTGAAATACCATCTGTGTTCTCAAAATATGATGAAGGTGACTAAATACGCTGGGGTATGAGGGGCTGCATTACAATAAAGGGCAGAGTAGTTTGTTATTGTGTTATATTTTTTGTTGATAATGAAGTAGAGAAGGGTTTTGGCTACATAGTAACATGGCAAGGTGAACTCATGCCTCTGGGAAGGGTAGACTCTGTGAGATACAATTCTAAAGGAGGCTCTAAAGGCATAGTTTTTGGATGGCTTTGGTGGCCATGTGTTTGTGCACTTGCTTGTGTAGTATTGGAGGACGGAGAAAGAACGGTTTTCAAATTATTTAGGGCTGTTAATTTTGTTTGTTGTGAGAAGGTTTAGCAGGTTATAGGATCTTGCTTCTGTTGATAAGATCCTGGATTGGAAACCTTTACGTTTCGTAGTGAAGATAAACTGTATAATTTTATATGGTCTTTGTTTATCAGGTAGCTGAACTGATGCCTTCGTTTAGTTTCTGAAGTTTCTCTGTAAATGCCTAAGAAGGGACCCAACGTGACCGTGCATAAAATTACTGTTGTGCGTATGAAATGTTTGTAAAGGGATGTCAGTGATGCTTTATACTTTCCAAAGATGTGTTTGTGAGTGTTTTCTCTGAAATTACGTGCAGTTACTGGTTCCAAAATGTGCTCTGGAGTGAACTGCAATCATTAGGTTTGTAGCTGTGCTGACGACACACAATCACAACTAAATGAGGGACTTGGATTGTAACACCTACTGTTGTGTGTTCGTCTGGAGGAATATGTGGGTTCTTTTCTTGTCAGTCATACACGCACTTCTTGAGTTATAACTCCCTCATTACGATAACATCATCGACATTTTTATCAGGCTGTCCCAGACCGATATGATTCAGCTGTACCACTGCTTGAGGGGGATCTCTACCGAAATACTGAACGGCTTGATTAAAGTCGTATCCAGTTCTTTAAATTCGATGAATCTCCCTGGACTGATTAAAATAATTTGGTGGGTGGAAGAATAAAGAAAAGCGTATATATCACAATAATGGTGATATTATGCTCATGTGTAGGATGACTAGATACAGAGATGCTGAGAGAGCGGTTCTGAAGTTAGTGGTTGTGTTGTAGTTGTAATGAGGTTATTTCTTGGTGCAGTGATGGTAATGGTGATGTTAAAAGTTGCCTAAAACACACACACACACACACACACACACACACACACACACACACACACACACACACACACACACACACACACACACACACACACACACACACACACACACACACACACACACACACACACACACACACACACACACACACACACACACACACACACACACACACACAGATGAAACGTAAATATTGTTGTTTTCCCATGTTACCTGTTTTTATGTTAGAAAGAAATATGAAAGCAGACTGAGATTGATATGCATATGTGTGTAGTTCTTTAGTGTGTGTATGAGGGCTGTGTACGCTATGAAATGTGTGTGTGTGTGTGTGTGTGTGTGTGTGTGTGTGTGTGTGTGTGTGTGTGTGTGTGTGTGTGTGTGACACGGAAACCTCTTCGCGCCTTGTTATCAGCCAAGGCCTCACCCTATGTGGCGGTGGTGGAGGTAATAGTGATGGTAGTGGTCGTATAGTCGTGGAGCTGATAGTGGTGTACTGGTAGCGTCTGTAGTGGTGGTGGTAGTAGTAGTAATCTTGGTAATGGTACAATCAGATGGTACCGTGATTGTGGTTTGCTGGGGATAGTGGTGGTAGTGGTTTTTGTAGAGGTAATCATGGTGGTGGTGGTCATGGTTGTAGTAGTGGTTTACTGTAGATGGTGGTGGTGTAGTTATGTTAGTGGTTGCAGTCCTGGTGTTAACAGTGGTGTACTTGTGGTGACGGAAGTAGCAGTCATGATGGTTGTGAGGATGGGGGAGGGTGATAGCAGTGGTGGTGGTTAAGGTGGAGAATTTTGGTGGGAAATGGCTGGGAATGTGTTATTGGTGGTGATAATGATGATGATGATGACGGTGAAGGTGAAGAGGAAGGGGAAGATGTAAGTAGTAGTGGTGTGTTAGCTGTGATCGTGGGCTTTGGCTGAAGGTAAAGATGATAAGTGTGGGTGAGTGAGAATGACATTGGTGATGACATGATGATGAGCGTTGTAGTGCCAGTATGTGACTGAAGGTAGAGCGTAAATGTGGTAAGTATGGTGCTGCTAGTGGTAATAGTAGTAGCAATACAGTACAGTCGTAGTACTAGCAGTACCAGCAGCAGTCTTGTCAACTGTGCAAGAGGGTGGAGGAAGGTGAAAATGGTGACAATGATGATAGCTGTGGTAATGGTGGTGGACTATGGTAGAAAACGAAGGAATTTAATTTATTACGGTGGCAGTGGTTATGGTAGGGATAACTGTGATAATGAAGGCTCTGGAAGGTGGAAAGAATGCGCCACTAATGATGGTGGTGGTGGTGGTGGTGGTGGTGGTGTTGATGTGGTGAGGGAGAGGTAGAGGGGTTGTGACGAATGTGGTGATGACAACAGCATGGATTTCAAGGTCAAGATGATGAAAGAGGAAGAAACAGGGGTGGTGGTGATGGTAGCCGAATGAAGGGGAAATGGTGGCGATGGTGTTGGTGGCGATGATAGTGTACTGAAGGAGGGGAAATGAAGATGATGGTTGTGGAGAGAGAAGGATGGCGGAGTAAAAGAGGGGAAATGATGGTGATGGTGTGATGATAGTGTACTGAAGGAGGGGAAATGAAGATGATGGTTGTGGAGAGAGAAGGATGGCGGAGTAAAAGAGGGGAAATGATGGTGATGAGGATGAATATAGTTGATATAGAAGAGTAAGGATGGTGGTAGTGAGCTGGAAGGGAAAACAATGGTGATGGTGATGAGAGTGATGAAGTTGCACGCTAATAGTGGTTGTGGTAGTGAAAACAGTGGGGATGGTGATGAGGCAGGCCAATAGTGGTTATGGTGATGATGGTGATGGTAGAGAGAGATGCGTAGTGGTAGTGATGATGACAGTGGAACGGAGAAGGAATTGATGGTAATAATGGTGGTGATGGTGATGATGAAAGGGGAATGTAGGGATGACGGTGATGACAGTGGAGTGGAGTAGGAAGTGGTGGTGATCGTAATGAAACCGGTGATAGCACGTAGGTGTGATGATGCTGGTAGTGAGGTGGAGGAGAAAGTGGTAGTGGTGATGACAAAGGTGATGATAGTGGTGGGGAAAACCAAGGGGTGGTGGTGATGATAGTGAAGATGGTGATGGTGATGGTTGTGACGATAGTGGATTGGTTGAGGTAATGATAGTGGTGATGGTGACAGTAGACAAGGAAATGCAAGGGTTGGTGGTTGCGATAACAGTGGAATGGAAGACGAGGAAATGAGTTTGAAGGCTGAGGAAGATAAGGAAGGTGGTGATATTGATGCTGATGACACAAGAGATTATTATGGCTGGCAGGGAGGAGGAGGAGGAGGAGGAGGGAGATCGGGAGGAGAGTGTAGAGGAGGCAGATGGGAAAGAAGAGGATGAGGAGGGAGATTGGGAGGATGGTGTGACGGAGATCAAGAGGAAGGTGTGAGGGGGGGGAGATCGGGAGGATAGTGTGAGGGAGGGAGATCGGGAGGAAGATGTGAGGGAGGGAGATCGGGGGGATGGCATGAGGGAGCTAGATCGGGAGGATGATGTGAGGGAGCTAGATCGGGAGAATGGCGTGAGGGAGGGAGATCGGGAGGATGGTGTGAGGGAGGGAGATCGGGAGGATGGTGTGAGAGAGGGAGATGGGGAATAGGAGGAGGAGGAGGAGGGAGATGTAGTGGGCTGTGTGAGAGGGATTGGTAAATGAAGTGAGGGGAATACTAGGACGATTAACTCCTTCAGTAAGGCGAGGTCTTTTGAGTTCTTGCGACCTCCAGACGATTGTGTTCAGACCTTTTGTATTGAGAGGGTTGAGAACAGTCCTCATGAAACTCGTCACAGCCTATTATGTGTCTCTTTAAACTGAACTAAGTCATCTGGAGGCAGCTGGAATAATGATAATAATAAAAAGCTGTCATAGGGATGGAAATAAAGGAGACGATTGAGAAAAAAAAATGAAAAATTTGTTCCTAAAGAAGCAGAGCCCACATATTCTGAGACTCCCCTGTTCCTGTTTCCGTGCTGCTAACCCTCCAACCACAGTTACTGAGCAAAAATTACCTGCAAGGTGTATGAACTGAATTTATATGTAATTATTCCCATAAAATATTGTTCCTCTAAGTCTTTAAGACTTTAAGTCATCATCATCATCATCATCATCACCATAATCATCATCATCAGTAACCTCAGGTGGACCAGTAGGATACCATAATAAAGGTGATACGGGAAAATAAAAGGAAACATTTTCAAGTGAAATGCACATACTTTCACTAATCATTCAGACCTTCGAAAGTCTCGGCCTGACTCTTCATAGGGAACAACATTGGAGAAAGCTGAGAGTGTGAGCAGTGCAGACTTGAATGGAGGTGGATGACAACTCGGAAACTGCAGACATTAGGCACAGGATTTGCCGGAATTTGAGACAACGTTGGGACTCGTTTACAGAATAATTTAAATTATCGTAATCATAAGAACAGAAGAATATAACTGCATTAGACCTGCCAAACCATGCTGTAATAGCCAGCTCGAGTCTCAAGTAAACTACGGATGTAAGCGTAAAAAACAAAGCCTCATCCCCACCCTCCAAACTCTTCAACTGAAACTGATATCAATCGTGAAGGAGCAGCACGTAGTATAAAATAACTTATATCAAATTTTTATAAGGAAGGAAGCGTGGAGACTATGAGCTAGCCCCTTGTACTCAAATAAAAACTGTAGTCCAAATGTAAGTCACAGGTTTTAATCTAAAGGAAATTGACAGCTGCATATTCACTTAAACGAAAATTGCATGTGCAGGGTGGCTCAAGACTTGACATACGATCTTCTCGAGGCGATCTTCCTGCTAATTTTGAGTTTAGAAAAAGTTGTTCTGAACACGAGTCCAATTATCCGCTGCTGTGGAGTTACAGTTACTGATACATGTATGATTGGGTTATGAGGGGGACATATTGGCATGTAAAGTTATCAGTAATTGTAGCTTTATAACGACTCACGTTTATTTTCAAGTCTGTATATATATATATATATATATATATATATATATATATATATATATATATATATATATATATATATATATATATATATATATATATATATATATATATATATATATATATATATATATATATATATATATATATATATATATATATATATATATATATATATATATATATATATATATATATATATACTATATATATATATATATATATATATATATATATATATATATATATATATATATATATATATATATATATATATATATCTCTTTTTCTTATTTACTACCAAACCGGTTTTTATAAAGAAGGCATGGTGCTTCCTTCAGGTCATTAAAATTTTCTGGAGAGAGTGATAAAACAAACTCTTATCGTGAGACAGCTAACCTTGGTGAAATGATCGAGACAGACAGTGGAATAATTAGGTAATGACAGGCATGGCAGTTAGACGGACAAGGAAGTGAAGAGAAACAAAACGTAATGTGCTGATGGCTGTGGATGTGAGACAAGGCATGTGGGCGGTAAGAATGGTGAGAGAGAAGTTAAGAGGGAGTGAAGAAAGGCAAGTCAGTCAAGTGTGAAGGTAGGTGGTAGGTGAGTAAGAAGGAAGTTAGGGTGGAGGGAAGACTCAAGATCGATGGTGAGAAGGTGAAAAGTTATGAAAGAGAGGAGACAGGTGGTGTAGTTAAGTCACTTGTGAATGTCTACCTTTGAAGGACGGCTGGGACACTTATAGGACTTAATTGAGGCTCTCGCAAAACAGTTTTATCCATTTGAAAGAAACACCTAGTCCTTAACCCCTTCGATCAGATCTCTTAGCTAAATGAATTCGTCTTATAATAATAATAATAATGGTAATAATTTATTATTATTATTATTATTATTATTATTTATTAATGAGTTAGACCTTGATTGAATAAGCCTCTTCAGTAAGGTGTCTCTTATCATTTTGTTATTGCTGTCTCCAGAGGATTATATTCAGTTGGGGGAAACGTTTCGAATTGCTGGGGTTAAGGTATAACCTCCATCAGTCCCTCCATTACTAAAGGTTCTTCTTCACGTGGGGAAAAATATAATAATTGTAGTGAAGAAGTTGCAGGCATTTATGGGTGTGGCGGAACTTGTGGTGAGAGAGAGAGAGAGAGAGCAGGGAAGGGCAGGTAAAGAAGGACCCTATCCATCCGTATTTTTGTCGGCTACGGAGGCTGTCTGGCACGTCTTCTTTATAAGTGTGATTCTGTATCTAATCGGTTAATATTTTCTTTAATGTTATTTACGCAACCTATGTCGATATAAGGAAAGTATAAACAGTACAAAAAAAGAAGAGTAAGCTTCAATATGCTAGACAGTTATTTAAAGAACAGGTGCTAGACACCTACTAAACCGACGAGACACGGCCATAGCTGGACTGGGAGACATCACCGTATCTTTTCCTTAGCGACTCTATGCATATTGTTCCTTGATATTCTCTTTTATGTTACTTTTGCCTTTATGTTACTGACATAATTTGCCTGGGTGACGTAAAAGATGATAAAAAGGCGTAATATACAAAATAAATCGCTGAGGAAGAGGTGCTACAAATCTCCTATGCCGCCTAGAATGCTGCCAACAGCATCAGGCAGCCAACCAGCTTAATGCCAGACATTCCTTATAGTTAATTCTCCATCCGCCTTTGCCAGACATTTTTATTTTTTAATATCTGCCAACGTATGAACCAGTACTTGCGTGTCCTTTCCCACGTAGCATTTATGGAAGCACTTGATAGTATGCTTACTACTCCATGTGTTAACCAGGTAATAAGTGGAATTTATGCTAACAAGGTGTATGTGATAACTATGTGTTAGACTGATAACAAGGCGAAGGGATAAGGTGGGAGAATGTATGTGGAAAGGTGTGTCATGGAAAAAGAAGGTACCGGTATTTTGTTGTATGCTTATCGACTGTTCAAGGCAGTCATTCAGTTTTCATTAATTGTCAGTCTTCCTCCTGTGCACAGCCTACAACAGTTGATGTTTAGTGTAGGTTCCACGGTATACTGTCGAGTAAATGGGGGGGGGGGGAACAAGCTGAATCCAACAGTTTGGTCAGCCTGAGAATCGAACTTTGTTTTTGGTGAACTGGATGTGCTAACCAACTGAAGCAGGGACGTGTCACGTAAACTACTAACCCCTATCGGAAGCTACCTGTCTAATCTAACCTAACTTAACCTAACCTGACCTAACTTTTCCAAACCTCTCCTTTGAAATACTTACAGGAAAGTATAATTTTCCATGTAGTGAATCGGTTTTTTATGCTAGAAAAGTGATCCAGGAGTCAGTATTTGTTAAAGAAACTGTGATCAGATTTCCATGGGTTCACATAACGACAGTGCCTGAAAGCCCTTCTGTCGATGACACCCTTCACAGGAGGCGGCGTCGGGTGATAGATGGAAAATGGATATGATAATGTAGATAAACAGGAACGCTTGGTTGTCCTTTACGTCGAAATTGCCGCACACTGAAGGAAGCGACAGAGACAGACAGACAGGCTGAAGTTGGCTATATGGATTTCCTGAAAGATGGACAGATAGACACATTGCTATACCAAGCACTGAGTGAAAACTGCATTAACTTGACGTCAGCCTGAAATGAACAGGAAACTTATGATGTCTGAGGAAATACGAGTGAGTATGTGGGCGACTGTGAGTGTGCTTACGGCCTGAGTAGGCCGTGAGTGTGCTTAGCTGAGAGTCGAAGGAAAGCTTGTGAATGAGGTTCAGGTGAGTGGATAAGCATAAATTACGTGCATATTTTAGTGGGAGTATCTGTGTGGGTAGAAGTGAGAAGAAAGATGTGTGCGTGGTTATAAAGAAACAAAGATATGTTTATTTTTTAATATATGAGAAAAAGAGTGAGTGTGTGTTTTGTTTTAGTGAGAATAACTGTGGGAAGAGGAGAGAGGGAAGATGTGTGGGTGGTTATTAAAAAAAAAAAATAGACTGTGCACTGTGAAAATAGAACAGTTTAAGAGTAAAATTATTATGCTTTAGTGAGTGTCTTCGCGGGAAAAACAAAAGGAAAGAAGAAAATTCAGTGTGAATGGTCATTACACACCACAGAAATTTTGTGTCAGTTCTTGAAAGCAAAAGAAGGTAAGAGTATGAGTTTGTTTTAGTGTGTGTGTGTGGGTACAAATTAGAGGCAAGTAGGTGTGCGAGTACGAAAAATGTCTGTTTTAAAAGTGGAAGAGAATAAGTTTGAGAGTAGGTGTTCTTGTTATGGTATTTTTGTGGGAAGATTTTTGTGGATGAAACGTATGTGGCCGAGTAAATTAAAAAAAAAAAAGTGTGAAAACAAAGATGTGTTTTTGAGAAAGTATTTGGGTGTGAGAACAGAGTGAACGAAATTGCCCTGAGATGAGATTAGCTCTGAGGATGCTGGAAGTTGTGTCTATGCTGATAGAAGTGTTAAAGTGGGGAGAGGTGTCTGAGCCTGAGTTAATGAGGGTGAGACTGAACGTTTCTGTGTGTGTGTGTGTGTGTGTGTGTGTGTGTGTGTGTGTGAGAGAGAGAGAGAGAGAGAGAGAGAGAGAGAGAGAGAGAGAGAGAAGGGGGGGGGCGGCAAATTTTGAAACTGTATTTAACATGAGTCGATGGTGTGAAAGGCTTCCAGGAATATTCAAAGGTGGTGATGATATTGGTGGTATCCCCTTCAACTAGAGGTCGTCACTTTCGTTTATTTTCTTGCTGTCACCAGACAGTTTTATTCACCACTGGAGAGATTTTTCGAACTGCTGTATTCATTAACCCTTTCATATCAGGGTGCTTTCCTAAAATAAATAAAATCGTTTGGCTGTAACAGGATTAGCATAAGACCTCTTTGTAGGGGAAAAATTAAGGGCTTTAGAGTAAGATTGGTGCAGGGAAGAGGAAGAGTGCGGGGAGGGAGGAGACGGCGAAAGTTATTGCTAGGACGAGAACTGCTGAGCTGCTAGGACAGTAATGCTAGGACAAGGTACAAGTTGACAGGGTGTAATTTATGATGTCTGGGGGCGAAGACGAATAGACTGAGTTAAGTGGTTGATGCTAAAAGAAAAAAAAAGGAGGAAAATGGGACGACGAAGACGATTGAATGATAACAGGGTCCGCTTTAATGAACGGTCTTATCAGTTTGCACGATAAACAAGTCGCCATAACACTTTACTAAAATTGGAATTCGCTTTGTTTCTATTTTTTTTCTTTTTTTACGTTGTTCACAGTAGTTGGTCGATATGTGTTTTTGTATCTATATGAGTGAAGACGAAGGTATAGATATTCACAGCTGAAGCTCAAGATAATTCGTAAATATGGACCCTACAGGTGCTTTGAGGCTAGTGAGGAGTTAGGAGCTTTAGGACCAGATTCACAAACAGACTTAAGATGACAGATTTTTTTTTTTTCTTTTCGCAAGAACAACAGACACTGGGAGAATTTACATGCTTCATTACTTGTCCTTCCTGCAAAACACATTTGTAAGAAGGGGAGAATTGTCGTGTACCTTTGTTTTGGCAGGAGGGACAAGAGAAGGATTGTGCAGAGACTTCACATGTTTCTTGTTCTTCCTGCGAATCAAAATCTGAATTGCGGGAGGGAATTGCTCGTAAATTCCTTCGTGAATCCGAGTCGGAGAATCAGGGTGGTAAAGTTGACAAGATGATGGTTAGGGTTCAAGAAAAAGTCAGAATGTTTTGTTGCCTGGATAATGGTAAACACGTGTGTAAAGAAGAGTTAAGATAAGTGGAGTGATAAGAATTGGGTGGCGAAAGCTAGGATGAAAAACTCATGGTTGGACATGACAGAGGTAGAAGTAGTGGAATATTTGTTGGCAAGGAGTAGGATAGGCTGTGAATTGCTGTAGTTCGTCCATTTTTTACTTTTGCAAAAATATTCGTCTTTTTTACACTGTATGTTTGGTATTCTGTCTTTCATGTATAGTAGTGGTCAGCTCTATAACAGTCTTCAGTAGTCTGTGTTCTTCATTGTTTGTCTTAAAATGTAATGTGTCCAGGCATCTCGAAATGAAATGGACGAATCTTGAATTCGTCCCTCTTATGCAAATAATCTGAGAAGAACAAGATTTGAAGGCTGTAAACTGTAGGTTCTTTTTATTTTAAAAATAAAGTGAAAAAAGTAACAGAAAGAGACTGTTTTGGTCCTGTTTCTTTTCTCTAATACTTCTTCATGATTAGCATCATAATCTAGTGTTCATATCTTGTTATGGCTCAATATTCAAGTTGTTGAGACGGTAGTTTTAGGCCAGGTCTGCTGTAAGATTGGTACTAAGAAACAGTAGAGCATCTGTATTGAGTCTGTTTCAGCTGATGAAACTGGACAACGCCCACATCCTGAAAACCAAGTAGCGGTAGCATGAAAATTGTTGAGCCGTAGTTATGAGGCAGGAATGAGTATCCTTGCTGTTAATAGTCAGATGGACCCCACCAGTCTGACTACACTTGACCATCAACTGACCTGAAAGGGGTTAGGTTAAAGCAGACGAGCTATAATGGTAGGACAGAGAAGTGACAGAGACTGGTGGTGTGGAAACAAGGCTCGTGTCCAGTGCTTGAGGGTAGGACGAGGAACTGGTTGAGGTCTGATGCTGGGGGCTATGACAGGGAACAGGTACTAGGGGTAGGATCAGTAGGGGTATGCTGGGGACTACTGTACGATGAAGGTGAGGGTGAGAGAGCACTGGAATGAGGGAGTGGGGGTGAGGGAGGAGGGTAGTAAGGGGGGATGACGGTGAGGATGAGGGCGTGGTGGAGTAGAGGTATGGGTGAAGGTAAGGGTGAGAATAAGGGAGAATTGGAATGAGGGTAAGGGAGTAGTGGAGCGGGGATGAGAGTGTGACAGTGGTAGAGCGAGAGTGAGGATGAAGGAGTGGTGGATGGGGATGAAGATGAGGATGAGGGAGTAATAGATTGGGGTGTGTGTAAGTGAATGGTAAAGGGTGCAAAGGTGAGAGTGAGAGTGTGTGAAGTGGGCGTGAGGGTAAAGGAGTGGTGGAGTGGAGGATGAGGATTAGGGAGTGGTGGCGTGGAGGGTGAGGATTAGGGAATGGTGGAGTGGAGGGTGAGGATTAGGGAGTGGTGGAGTGGAGGGTGAGGGTGAAGGGGTGGAGAGGGAGGTGAGAATGGAATGGTGGAGTGGGGATGAGGGTGAACGAGGAGTAAAGTAGGGAGTCAGAGGGAGGGAGAGGTGTGGGGGTGAGGGTGAGGGTAGGACAGTACTGAAGGGAGGATGGGTGTTTAAGGGTGAGAGTGAGGGAGTGGTGGGGGAGAGTGGGGGAATGGTAAAGCGGGTGTGGTTGTGTGAGGGTGAGGGAGTGGTGGAATGGGTGTGCGCGGATGAAAGAGTGTTGTCGTGATGCTGAGGGTGAGGGCAGGTGGAGTAGGGGTGGGTGTGTGAGGGTGAGGGTAGGTGGAGCTGTCTGCGTGGTGAAATATAGCCCTGGTGGTGAAGCTGCCCCTCTGCCGCCCACTTCCGGACCCACCACACCATACCCTCTGCCCTCACGTCACACTCGGGTACCTGCAGCCTTCACTTGGAGTAAATACAACCTACATTTTGGTTTTTATTGTTTATTACAGGGTCGCGTTGCACTATACTGTACCGTTTTATCATGGCCAAACCCAAACGTTATTTAACTTAGGAAAATACTCCTTTCAGGTATTACGTCCCTCCTGTGATGAGCAAATGCAAATAATAAAGTACTTGTTGGGTAGTAAAGTAAAAAAGAAGTCCTCATATTGACGGTGATAATAAAGTACAAGTTTTGCTTTCCTGAGCATTTGATAACATTGTAAGTGTAATTCTAATCTCATTTTGTCATGTTTTAAGTTGTGACTGGCGAATCTTCACACACACAGTTGGCAAAGTTTCACCTTAACTCGATTCCTGTGTGTAACTTCCTGGCTTCAGTTTGTTTTCAGTATTAACCTGCATAACTGTGTGTAATGAGGCAGGTGCATAGCGAGACCAATGCGTGTGGTGTGTCAGGCGTTTGGGGAGGCAGGTGTGTGTGAGCAGCTGTGTGTGAGTTAGGTGTGTGATGGGACAGGTGTGTGGTGGGACAGGTGTATGGGGAGGTAGGTGTGTGGAAAGGCATTGTGTGGTAAGGCATGTGTGTAGTGGGGCATGTGTAATACGGCAGGTGTGTGGTGAGACAGGTGAATGGTGAGGCAGGTGTGTGGTGAGGCATGTGAATGACGAGGCTGACTTGTGTTAGAAGCCAGATATATGGTGGGGGAGGTATGTGGTGGGTCAGATGTGTAATGGAACAGGTGTAATGTGACAGGTATATGTTGAGGCATGCGTGATGAGACAGGTGTGTGGTGAGGCAGGTGTATAGCGGGATAGGTGCGTGGTGAGGCAGGCGTTTGGCGGGATAGGTGTGTGGGGAGGCAGGTGTGTTGCTCGCGACTTTACGAGAGGGGTCGCTCTTAGGGGTGCAACTAAGGAGAAAAAGGAGAAAAGGTTACGTTTTTATTTTTTCTTTTGCTTTGTCTATGTTTCCCTCTTACTAAGCTCTTTTTATTTTTTTATTTTTTATTTCTCTGTTTTCCTTGTGCATGAGCCACGGTGTTGTCCGTTTTTAACCCTTTCACTACGATGCAGCCATATTTACTCTGGTTAGGCAACTTTTAAGCGTCTGTACTGTATTCAGCGTAAGAAACATTTTGAGTTAGGAAGTTAGATACAGAAGTAAACGGTCTCTTCAGTAACCTCCTTCCTAACTTGAACAAAATCGTTTGGCGGTAGGAATATGAATTAAGAGAAAGGCATCATCGTAGAGAAAGGAATATTGGCAATAACATTCAAACCCTTTCACTGTGGGAGGGATAAAATCGTCAGGCGGTAGGAAGATTAGAATAAAAGATGTCAGTGTAGCACAGAGACGAGAGAGGTGAGATGATGGTGGGGTTTGGTACAAGGTAGAGAAGGTTTGAGGTCCAGGGTGTGTGGGGCGTGGAAGTGGGAAAGAGAGGTTAGATGATAGGTTGAATACTTTTTATGACAGGATTTCTTACAGCTGAGCAAAATCATCTGGTTGTAGCCTCAGTATGGCACCCAAGGCATAACTAGAACTTAGGGTATCCGTATTAGCGAAGAGATTAAACGAGATAAATTTTAACCCCATGATTCTGATGTCTTGTTTAAATTCTTGCTATATCCAGATGATTTTATTCAGCAAGGGGAAGAGTTTTCATATGAGAAGAGTTAAACATAGCCATAAATAACTTCCTGACTACTACTGCAGGTCCTGTCTAAGATGAATAATGTCTGTAGGTATCACGAATGAAATATAGAAGCACGTTATCGGGTTAGAGGGAATGATAGCCTTTGAAGAGGAGAGATGGATTAAATGAGGGAGAGAGAGAGAGAGAGAGATTTATTTATTTATTTTTTTTTTTTTTATTTTTTTTTTTTTTTAAGGGAAGAGGAGGGGAAGCTGTGAGAGAAAAGAGGATTGAAAAAAGATACTGAATGTTGTGAACAGTGTTGTTTTGTTTAGTGGAGATGGACTTACTTTGACAGGGGTGAGGAGAGGAAAGGGAGGAATGAGTAGAGGAGGAAGAGGGGTGAAGGGAAAGTGATGGTTGAGAAAAGGAGGGAGAGGAGTGAAAAAAGGAAGATGAAAGGTGAGAAGAGGAGGGAGTGGGGTGAGGAGAGGAAAGAAAATATTGAATAGGGCTGAGAAGACTGACAGTATGAAGGAGAGGGACGCGATGTCAGGGAGAGAGGGGCGGAGAAAGCAATAGTGTTAAGTGGGAAAGGGAGAAAAGGAATGAACAGAGGCAGGATAATAGTGGAGAGGGTGAGAGGTGAGAAGATGGAGAAGGCAAGGGTGAGAGGGACGGGATGCTGGGGTGAGTGGGCAGGGCAGGAGTTGGACAGCCAAGGTCAGATACTGTGGTCTAGTCGGCAGCTGCTCCCTCTCTCTGTTTCTCCCTTTCCCCCCTTCTCCCGTCCTGCCTCTATTCATTTATTGCCCCTTCTTCTACCCCGCCCCCTCTCCTCCCTCCCTCCTTTCACCACTCTTCCTCTCTCAGGGCGTTCCTTCCTCCCTCCCTCCTTCCCTTTTTTGACTTTCTTTTGTTCAACTTTCATTGGACAGGACAACACCTGCAGTCTGCTTGTCTTTGCCTCTTTCTCTTCTGCATATTTATCCTTCCCTACCTGCCTCCCATTCTCCTTCCCTCCCTGTTTCCACTCGTTTCCCTCCTCTGCCTCCCTGCCTCGGAGCTTCCCATTCTGCCTTCCTCCCTCCCTCCCTCCCTCCCTCCGTGTCTGGTTTTTGTGTGTCTGTCCGTGTGTGTGTGGGTGGCGGTACCGTAGCCCCGCCCGTCCCCGCGGCTCCACACCTGCCACACACCTGTCCCGTCCGTGCCACGCCTGTCCAACCTGTATCACACCTTTCCTGCCTGTACCACACCTGTCCTGCCCATACCACATCTGTTCTGCCCATACCACACCTCTTCTGCCCATACCACACCTGACCTGCCCATACCACACCTGCTCAACCCATATCACACTTGTCCTACCTATACCAAGCCTGCCCATACCACACCTTTCCTACCTACGCTATTCATACCTTGCCCATGCCACATCTGTCTTACTCATACCACACCTGTCCTGCCCATTCCTGCCCTGCCAGAAAACTGTCCTACCTATACCACACCTACCATACACCTGTCCTACACATATCTGTCTGCAAGCTTCACTACTGTCTGTCAATAAGTAACCTTCGTGAGTAATACAGAGCGTTTCTTAGCTGCAGGAAGAACGTCTGGTGGTAGTCAGAATGAAAAATAAATGTCCTTGTCTTGGTGGAGGAGTTGCTGGAGACAGTTTTTAAGTTGTTAGTGAGAAAGATCCTTACAGTGTTGAATAAAATCGTTTTACGTTTGTAAGGATAAAATATTAAAGACGTTATCTTAACGAAAGAATTAGTAAAATAGAGTGAAATGTAGAACGTAACCTTACTATGATACTATTTTTATGCTTCGTCTGTTCTTTCTGCCTCCAGGAGATTTTATTTGACCTAAGAAAGATCCTTTGTAGTGACTAGGTTAAAGAAGACTACACATAAGCCCTCCAGTGACAAAGTCTCTCTTAAGCTAAATAAATGAAATCCTAAGACATCAGGCATAGAAAACGCCATTTGTATTTTATTTTTGCTGTCACCGAATGCTTACATTTGACTCAGGAGTGAAAGGCCTATACTTAATGTGTCAACTTTTTTATTGATGGAGGTTTCAGCTAAGGTCAATAAGAACTACAATCTGGAAATAGCAAGAGCAGAATAGAAAGAAATACTCTCACCTTGAGGGGATAAACCTTTGTATTACACTGATACAACCATGTGAACACCTGCTCTCATTCTCACCTCACCTGTGCATATTATCTCTCATCTTCCTGTTGTTCTTATTCTCATATGCTCATTTTCTAGCTTTTTTTGCTTTTCCTTCTTTTGTTCATTCTGTTCTTCACAATGTTAATCTATATTCTTCACCTTTCAGAATTACTGTATGATTTTAAAAACTCATTTGTGCATATTATCCCTCTCCTGCCTGTTTGTTTTGTTCCCTTCCGTTCCGTTCTTGTTCTTGCGCTTGTTCTGTTCTCGTCTTTCCTGTTTGTTCTCGTCTGTCATGTTCTGTAGCCTCTCCTCTCCTCTCTCTATCTTACTCCCTTCCTCAACTTGTCATTCTTCTTTTATATTACCTTTCCCATTTCCAGCACCACCAGTATTTCCTCTCACCTACCTGTTCTTGCTTTGTTTCTCTACCTACATGTATAATCCCCGTTCTCCTTTGTGTCTTTTGTTCTTCACATATCCCTTTTCCTTATTCCGTCTCCTTCACCTTTCTCCTTTCAAGTTGCAAATGTCTTTATTTGTCTGTACTTCTAACATACCTCTGCCTTTACCTTTTTTTGTCTTAACTTTCCTGTGCCTCGTGTCTCGTGTTTTTCCCATCCTTAGTTTTCTTTACTTGTCTCCTTCACAGTTTTTCTGAACTGTATTATTTCTGTTCTAAGCCTTGTGTCCTCTTCCTTTCAACTGTCCACTTAACCACCTACCAACTTCCCTTCGCAGACTACTGCCCATGTACTTAGTCACTTCGCTAGGACGTCTTTTATATTTCACTTCCCATCCCCAGACGATTTTATTCCAATCTGGAGAGACTTTTCGGTCCGCAGGAGTCAGATACAACCTTCATTAATCCTTTCAATAAGAGAGGGCTTTCATAAGTAGAATAAAGTCGTCTGAAATAGCAAGACGAATAATATATCATCTGATTCAAGAAGTTAATCCACCCACTACGTTCACAGTCCATCCCCAGGCCTCCCCGAATCCCTTCCATCTAGTCAGCCATCCACTCTTCCCTCATCTCCCCCTCCTTTACCACCTATTCATATACCTACCCATTCAAAACCCCTCTTCTCCACTGAGTCATGGCACTTCCCCAACCAACCATTCAACTCTTCTGTCAACCGCCCAGCCATTTCTTTATAACTACATAATGTCTTTCTCATTCCGTGCGCCATCCTTCCACCAACTATCCGGCCACTCATCTTGCCCCCACCTTTCTCATACCCAAACATCTCCTCCAGTTACTAATTTTCCTCTCCGACTTTCTTTCCCACCTTATGTCATCACCCCTCCTGACGCATCCACTCTTCTTTTCCCCCTCACTTTCCCACTCAGACCACATTGTTGTTCCCCTCTCATTTTCTTTGCCGCTTATGTCTCTTCATCAACTAATAGCTGTCTATCATAGCCACGCACCAGTTCCCCTAGTCTCGTCTCCCCACTCTTCGTCCTCTCCTGCCCTGAACCACCCTATCAATCGGCCATTCCTTATTACCACCACACGTCGCCTCCCCTCCTGAATCTCCGTACCCTGTCTCTCCTCCCCACTACTAACCCTATCTCCTACCCACCCAACCAATCCCATCTTTTTCTTTCTTATGAACCACACAATGACTACCCCAACCCCCCTTTCCTGCCCCCAACCAATATCTCCATCCTCAACCACTCATACTGCGCATTCCCTCCCCACGTCCTCTTCCTTCTACCTCCTCAACTCGCTTTCCCTCCACTTCAGAACCGCCCAACCAAGCACCCCACCTCTCCACCCCTCCTCCCTCCTCCCTGTAACTCTCCCCCTTTCCCCAGCCATCCAAGGGGCCAAGAACGACCACTTAGCGTGTATAATTAGCCGGAACTGCTCGTCTGCCCCCCTCCCCCCGTTATATCGAGGCGGCCTGGGAGCATCCACCTCAGATTACATCGCCGCCGCCCCCCCCCCACACACACACACAGTTTATCCCTGAATTCACTCTCCCTCTCCCTCCCTCTGATTCTTCCATTGGTTAGGTTTTGTTAATGTATATTGGGAGATTTCTCTCTCTCTCTCTCTCTCTCTCTCTCTCTCTCTCTCTCTCTCTCTCTCTCTCTCCACACACACACACACACACACACACACATATATATATATATATATATATATATATATATATATACATAGGCACTGCCGGTACGCAAGTTCCGCGTGCGTCACTTCCTCCCTAAGGATATACACACGCAAGGTGCTTCACTCCAACAAAGCACCATATGGTCCAGCATCTGTTATATGTTAGTTCAGTGGTTGTTATTAATATTTTTGAGGAAAGTAGTCTAACTCACTCTTTTTTTTTGACAGTTTTATTTGCAGTTTTATTCTTCTGTTCCCGTGTCCATGTAGAGCTACATTCAGGTAGCTCTATAATTTTCAGGTAACTCTACACAGAGAAGCCAAACTCGCGCGCTCGTTGTGTGTGTGTGTGTGTGTGTGTGTGTGTGTGTGTGTGTGTGTGTGTGTGTGTGAATCAGTCCCCATTTCCATCCCGTCCCGTCAAGTCCCATGTCTCACGTCTTCCGTATCAGTATCACTCCTAATCCATCTCATTCTTCTCTCCTATCCCATTATTCTCAAGTGTATATGCATCCCATCCCACTGTCTCCTCCCCCTCTCTCGCACCACATCCTTTACCACATGATCTTCCATCTCAACCCATTAATCTTTATTCCATTCTGTTTTCCTTGACACCAACTCAATTTCCATATCATCCATCTTCCCCTTCCCATCCAGTCTCTTCTCCCACTCCATTCCACTCCCTCTTCGTCACCTGTGTCCTATCCCATTCCACCTCCCACCTCATTCCACTCCATCCCTCATCCCATTCCATCTCACTCCCTCATTATCATCCCACTTCCCATCCTATCCCGTGCCATCCCACGCCCTCATCCCATCCCAGCTTCCTTTCCGCGGCACCAGCTAATCAGTGTCAGTTAGTGCCATGGAGTGTCTTAGTGTTATGATGGGGGGCCGCTAGTCCTGGGGGGGAGGATGGCCCCCCTTCTCACACTCTTGCTCCCCTCAGCACCAGAGAGAGAGAGAGAGAGAGAGAGAGAGAGAGAGAGAGAGAGAATCTATCATTGGCTAATCGCACCATCATTATATTAACAGAAACATTTCCAAATTTTTTCAGCGTGATCCATCAATTCATGTATTTTTCTTCAGTGAGACAGACAGGGAGAAAATTGTTCATTGTGCTCGCGCCTCATTAACGCTGGATGATAATGTTGGACTTTCTGGTTTTTGCAGGTAAGACTGGATCCAGGTGTGGCTGATAAATAAGGCTGGGACAGGTGAGTAAGGCTGGGTACAGGTGAATGAATATGTAAGTAAGTGTAAAGGTGGTTTGTGTGTGTGTGTGTGTGTGTGTGTGTGTGTGTGTGTGTGTGTGTGTGTGTGTGTGGTGAAGGTTAGTGAAAGTGAGTGCTGATGTGTGAGTGATGATGATGTAAGTGAGGAATGATGAATCAAGTGAGTAGGAGTATGGCTTTGTGCAAATGAATTCCATTATTTTTGTTATATTTGGGACGTGAATCAGGTGCATGAGGAAGGATGAATCAAGTGAGTAAGAGCGAGGATGAATGCAGGACTAAGGATTAATCTTGTAAATAATGAAAGATGAAGCAAGTGCGTAGGAGTGAGACTTGAGATGAATGCAAGTACGGGTGTCTGTGGTGGGTGACAGAGAGCGAGTCAGAAGAGGCAGGAAGAATGAACTGAGTGAGTACAGTAAGAGTGAAGCTGTATCTCGGAGTGCGAATCCTTGTGGTGAGTAAGGATAAATAAAGTAAATGATAGTAAGAATTTGAGCAGGTGGATGAGAGCTGTCTGTGTGAAAGGAGGTTAATCAAGTGAATGGGGAAGCATGAATCAAGTGAGAAAGAGTTATATTGAATAAGAGTGGGAATTGATATGGTGAGTGTGTCATATGAGTGAGGAAGGGTGAATTAGTGAGTGAGTGAGTGTGAATGTGGAGGTGAGTGATTCAGCATAAGATAGTGATGTGTGTGTGTGTGTGTGTGTGTGTGTGTGTGTGTGTGTGTGTGTGTGTGTGTGTGTGTGTGTGTGTGTGATTCAGCATAAGGTAGTGGTGTTGGGTTACCTGCCTTGAGTCCGCCAGGTGTCTTCCAGGTGACGCCTAAGAGAAGTAAGTTTCGACGGACACTTTTATTTATTTTATTGTGAGCAGCATTTGTGTGTGTGTGTGTGTGTGTGTGTGTGTGTGTGTGAGAGAGAGAGAGAGAGAGAGAGAGAGAGAGAGAGAGAGAGAGAGAGAGAGAGTAGGATTTTGAAAGCATGAATGACGAAAAAATGGATATACAGTTCATTGCATCAGGCACTTTGTCGGCAGTTCTATTTGTGTTTTTCTATTCTCGTCCTTGTATCCCTCGCACCAAAGGTATTAGTGGGTAATAGGATTCGGATGATGGAGTAGTGCAAGAAAGGAAAAGAGATAGTTTTTTTCTTTCTTTCTTTCTTTCTTTTTGTTGGGGATGGAAGGTGGTGGGTTGGAAAGGATTTCTGGAAGAGATGATAAGGAAAAACAAGAGAAAAGTCAAGAAACAGGTCGGAACTGGAAAAGTTCTTTGAGCTTCCATATATAGTGTATATATTTCTTTCGTATGAGATCATCGTCTGCGTAATTTGTGTCTTCTTGGATATATTGTGCTGTAGTCTCGACTACGTTTTACTGTGTTGTCAGAAAATGACGTATTCCTGCCTTAGGCTTCTCTAGGTAGGCCTATACCCATTCATGAAGAACTCTCCTTATCATTATGTAAGGTGCATATGCCTTGGCACTAAAAACGTGGGATGGCCAGGCAAAAGTCATGGTATAATGACAAAAAATGCTAAATAAAGGCATTTCTTGACAGATACAAAAAAGGCATGTATTGTTATCATCGAAGTAGGGTTTAAATTAGTAAAATAAAGCTACTCTGTGTTACAGGAAGTGTAGAATTGCCGGAGTTATATATATATATATATATATATATATATATATATATATATATATATATATATATATATATATATATATATATATATATATATATATATATATATATATATATATATATATATATATATATATATATATATATATATATATATATATATATATATATATATATATGTGTGTGTGTGTGTGTGTGTTACAGGAAGTGTAGAATTGCCGGAGTTATATATATATATATATATATATATATATATATATATATATATGTATGCTTAATATCAGCAAATGTCCATCATCAGACAATTACTAGCATTTTCTTCTAATGACCTGGTGTTAAACTCTGTCCTCAGCCATAAAAAAAAAAAAAACTTGGTAAAATCACCCAAAACGTATAAAAAGCACATACGACATTTATGACAAGACCCGGGCTAAACAAATAAGCCAGAAAGTCCGTATTAGGCACTGCATCATGATAAACGGCATAATCTTGATAAAAAAAAAAAATATGAAAAGGCATTTATGGGAAATTCCGGGCTCTAATTATTACCTTGCTAGTAAACTTACAAAAATCTACTTGACATGTTTCTTACAATGTGCAATGAAATTGTTATAAAAGAAATTATTATAAGTTTTGTTAATACGCTCGACCACACACAGGTTATATCTCTCATACCTACAACCGCATGTACTTAACTAAATGTTCACAATATGACTAATTTACTGTGCACTGCCTGATAGAATTACAATTCAGTATAAGCCATGGATCATAAAGCAATATTCCTGCTGAGTAAAACAGTAGACAGGCCAACTAAATAAATTCAAATATAGTACAGATATACCAGTTCCTGAGTCTGTTTCTCCCACTGCCTTTAATCTCGGCCAGGATCTTGAAATGAACGTATCTTTAATTTTGTTTTCATTTTTGTGCTGCTTTGTTACGATGGGACAAGTTTTACAGGCTCACAGCATTGGTTTCTTTCTGAGATAATAATAATAATAATAGAAAGAAAAACCCAGACCCCCCACCCCTTCTGCTTTCTGTTAGCGTCGCTTCACCTGCCCCTGAGCCACAGTATTTTGAAAGTGAAGAGGGCAAGGTATGTCAGGGGAGCACCGCCGCCCTCTGGAGACCTGAATACTTCACGTGTGGCCGCACAGGTGAGAGAGAGAGAGAGAGAGAGAGAGAGAGAGAGAGAGAGAGAGAGAGAGAGAGATTAATACTACCACTTCACCCTGTATCCAATTTGCATACTCTCTCCCTCACCCATTTCCCCTCCTTCCTCCCTTTTACACCCTAATATTACCCTCCCAGTCCTCACTTCCTATTCTCTTTAATGCTGTCAGTCCTCATTCCCTCCACCCCTATTCCCCGCACCTCATTCTCAATTTCTTCTTTTTTTCATCCCCCTTCTTATAACATTGTCTCCCCTTGTACTGTATTTTATCACTTACTCTTCACACTTCTTTACTTCATCCATTGCTACCCCCTCTCACTCCTCTACCTCTGTTCCCAACTCCACTCCAGTCCTTTCCATCCCATTCTTCCCTCTCCAAACCCCACCCTCCCTCCCCATCCCTCTCCGATCTATCTTCCCCTCTTCTTTACCCCTCACCTTCTTTCCCTTTAATACATCCTCTCCCTTAACCCATCCCCACTCCAATTCCACCTCGCCATCTCCTCCCCTCCCCTTTACCCTTCCCTTCCCTCCTCTCTCCGATGCATTCCCTGCTTTACCAACGCCTACTCCCTTCCCTCCATCCCCCCTTCAGTGTTCCCCCTCCCCATTCTCAGCCTTTCTCCTCCATCACTTTTATTCTTGTAGTTCTGCTTCCCCCTCCCTCACTTCAGTTTCTCCCCTCTTTCCTCACTTTAACAGTTTTCCCTCTTGCTTGGCCCAGCGGAAGAGGTGAACACTGGGTTTGCTGGGGAGGTTGAATCTAGGCTGCACTTGTCATATATATTATTCACGTATTTTTACTCTCTGGTGTTAAGTCTGTCCTGGCCTTTGTTCTCTGTGCCAGATTATTTCTTTCTTTGAAATTTGGATTTTTTTCCCCCCATATTTTTATCTCTAGCTGCTGCGCAGCCAGAACAGCTGTCTTTGGCTAAATATAATCATCTGGATGAAGCGCTGATGGTAGTAGTTGAGTTTTTGTTGTGTTGCAGTTGTTGTTCCCCAGGTTAATCATAAATGTGAACCCAGCTGACCGCAGGCTGTTGGTTCCCACTGCTGCATTCCACCATCCTCCTTTTGGGGGATAGGGAAGTAGTTGAGGCACGATTGTACAACCTGGCAGTTGAGCCATCTGTTATATCTGTGCCACCACATGAAGGCGTCCCTCTACAGCACCGGAAAACGGGTAAAATATGGTGCCGTACTGAATGGGTTGATGGAGACTAACCTTCCCTACTCTGAAGTCCTTCCAAACAGAAAATAAGATTATAAAGGCATCGTGCTGAGCGGTTTAGGGAGATGGTTCATATTCCTTTTGCCTCGTGAGTTCTGCCAAGCTTGATGATACTACAAGGCTAGCAGTGCTGACATGCAGAGCGTATGGTATGCAGGACTACTGGGCCTTGGCAACGAACTGTGAAGCCTATGCCCAGAGTCGGACTCAAAACAAACACACACACACACACACACACACACACACACACACACACACACACACACACACACACACACACACACACACACACACACACACACACACACACACACACACACACACACACACACACACACACACACACACACACACACACACACACACACACACACACACACACACACACACACACACACACACACACACACACACACACACACACACACACACACACACACACACACACACACACACACACACACACACACACACACACACACACACACACACACACACACACACACACACACACACACACACACACACACACACACACACACACACACACACACACACACACACACACACACACACACACACACACACACACACACACACACACACACACACACACACACACACACACACACACACACACACACACACACACACACACACACACACACACACACACACACACACACACACACACACACACACACACACACACACACACACACACACACACACACACACACACACACACACACACACACACACACACACACACACACACACACACACACACACACACACACACACACACACACACACACACACACACACAAATATGCCATCAAGCTAGAAGGGTTGATGTAAGATTTTTGTGGCAGCTACTGTGGTGGTGATAAAAACTTGGCGTTTGTTTAACGAGGCAACTAGGACTTTGATCACTGCTCTGCATACATACATACATACATACATATATACATACATCATTTACACATACAAGGACACTAGAGGGCATCCAAAATTACGAATAGTCAACTTACACACACACACACACACACACACACACACACACACACACACACACACACACACACACACACACACACACACCTTCCCAAACCTTTCAAACAACTGCCTTTCCTAAATTCGTCTCGCGGCAGAATGGAAGAACAGATTGCCGAATGTAGGTTGGCGCTAGAGAGGGGAGTGAAAGAATGCTATTATTTTTTACCCGGAATGTTGGCTGTACTGTGTGTGTGTGTGTGTGTGTGTGTGTGTGTGTGTGTGTGTGTGTGTGTGTGTGTGTGTGTGTGTGTGTGTGTGTGCTGTCTGGGTGTGCATGTGTTTATTTTTTAATCTTCCTCGAGTTTTTGTGCACTGTGGGAATCGTTTGTGCTTGCCGGCCCTCCTCCCCCAGCCCCTCCCTTTTTTTTTTTTCTTTTTTTCAGCGATGAAGAAGATCAGGGGAATTATTAGCCTGGAAGGAATGGACTTTTGCTGACGATCTTGCGAGCGAGCGAGCGAGAGAGAGAGAGAGAGAGAGAGAGAGAGAGAGATTGTAGGCTGTCTTATGAAAGACTTTGAAGAAATATATTTTGTTTTAGGTGTATAGTGACTAAATTAACAAGTTTTGGAAAGCATTGCCATTAATCGGTCCTAGGAAATTCGTAAGAAACTTGGGGAGGTTATTCGTACGCTTGCTTTCAGTAGAAAATATTGTAATACTGATGATCTAATTATCAGAAAGGATTGCCAATATAATTCACCCATAAATTTGTCAGTAATTGTAGCTCTATAACGGCTGCATAATGGATCCATATTGACATAGTTTTTCATGCTACCAATTAGTCCAAGAAAAAGATATATATATTTTCTCATGAATTGCCGGTACACACTGTATGGTCAGTAAGGACTGAATTAAATGGAGAATGATTTTGCAGCGTTTCATAAGTAGCTGAAGAATCTGATTCTTTTGTGTGAGTGACATGAGTGAGGTGATGACTGAAAATATAAGATTAAAAGTACCCCAATAATTTTACATGGTTATTTTGAGTAAAGTTGGCTAAACAGTTCTGCAAAAATAGGATGTGCTCGTTAATATGAGAGTAGGATGAATGACAATTGATTTTGCAGATATATGAGGCATTGATGAATATCACATCAATGATTTAGTTGACATCAACGAAGTACGACAGTGCAACACATCACAGAAGTGGTTCATGCGAAACTGATGGCTAACGACCCCCGGATCTGTAGGTTTATGATGAAACTCTTTCTGCGATCTTCATTAATAGAAATAGACAGAGCAAAATACCTTGAAAAGTGACCGGAAAGGTGATAATTTAGCTGCACTGGTGGGTCAGAGAGTACAGTAAGGTGTGGGGGTGACATGATCAGTTGAATTATAAATGTAAAAAGGAAAGTGGTTAAGGAAGGTCCTATACTTTCATTACTATTTTTTTTCCTGCCGCCTTATTTTGTGAACTCTAGGATTAGCCTAGTGGCAATAGATTGACAGGTTGATAGGTAGGCAAGATGGATAGATGGAGAGATAGATATTAGACAGACAGATTGAATGATTGATTGATTGATTGATTGATTCCTTCCTTCTTCGTTGACTAATGATAGCAAGGCACACTGAACTGAGTCTTAAATTCAGAGGGGAAACAGATTGCTCTTTATATTATATTAGGTTTGTGGATGGAAAAAAATAATGTACTTATTAGTTAGTTAGGCAGCATCAGATAATTGCAGTGTAGAATATAGTAATTGCTGCACATGGCTGTAAAATATATGTGGGAAAGCAGGCATAAAATGTGGCTGATGTGAACAGGAAACAAGTATGAATAAGATTGAATGACTGAGGAAAAAGGGGAAAGCTTGAAGGTACAGCAGTTGAAATAGAAGTTATTTTGGTTGTATTTGCCTCTCATGGTCACGTCTCCTCCGGTATTTTATTTACGCTATTGTCAGACGATTTTATGCAGCTGAGAGGTAATACCAGAACCTGAGAGTGTTATTAATAGTACCATTAAGCCTCTCAGAGTCGGGACATCTCGAGTATTGTAGTCCAGTTAAACTAGACGCTTGTATCAAGCTGAAAGTGAGTCATGGAAGAATAAGTGTGTTAAAAGTTTGCCAGGTACTAGAATAACCCTCAATATGGTGTTAAGAAAAATGGAGAAATGGGGAAAACATTGAGTAAGAGAACTGAGGGGCAGAAAATAGGGAGGTGGAGAAGCTTCTGACAAAAGAAAAAGTGCTAAATGGGAACCTGTTCATTAATAACAGTGAAAAAGAAGGGATTGGTTGGATGAGAAATATTTGAAAGGGACGGGTTTAGTGAATATTTTGCTGGACAGACAACAAAAGTAGGAGTTGGGGAAGCAAAACAAGGAAAGTGGTGAAACGAATAAAAAAGTAATATGCGAGTACGAATAGATGATTGAGGAGAAAGTGGAGAGGGTGAAGTGGAGGAATCATGTTGCAAGGTGAGTGGAGTGCAGTTAAGTGGAGTGGAATGTAGAGTTGTTGTGTTGTGTCGTGATATCTGTATCTGTCTGTCTGTCTTTCTTTCTCTCATTCTCTCCATCTGTTTATCTATCTGTATCTATTCGTGTGTCTGTCTTTCATTCTTTCTGTCTAACTGTCTCTGCGAGAGAGAGAGAGAGAGAGAGAGAGAGAGAGAGAGAGAGAGAGAGAGAGAGAGAGAGGGGGGAGGGAGAGAAAAAAAATTTGCTTGTGTTCATAACTGCGTGTGGAGAGAGAGAGAGAGAGAGAGAGAGAGAGAGAGAGAGAGAGAGAGAGAGAGGGGGGGGAGGGAGAGAAAAAAAATTTGCTTGTGTTCATAACTGCGTGTGGAGAGAGAGAGAGAGAGAGAGAGAGAGAGAGAGAGAGAGAGAGAATTTGCTTGTGTTCATATCAGCGTGTGTTGAAGTGTGTATGTGTGTGTGTGTGTGTGTGTGTGTGTGTGTGTGTGTGTGTGTGTGTGTGTGTGTGTGTGTGTGTGTGTGTGTGTGTGTGTAAATGTCTGGTAGTGTATATATGTGTGCATTGTGTGCATGCATGTATGTGTGTATGCCTGCGTGTTTGGATGGGTCATAATGTAAACGTCTCGTGTTGCGATGGCCTGTCTCGTGTTTACATCACTATGCACACCTCACACAAACTTATCTCTCTTCACCTCCTCTCACCCCAACCCCACTCCTCCACTCATCTTCCTCTCCCCTCCAACCCCCATTCACTATTCTCTCCCCTCCACCCTACTCGTCGTCTTCCAGCCTTCCCTTCCCAACCTTTCCTCCCACTTTCTTGTCCTTATCTCCTTACTTCCCCCCTTCCTACTTTTCCTCCAACCCTTTCTCACTCCGCCTCTTCTTCCTCTCCCCTTCAATCCCTCCACCACTGTTTCTGCTTCCAGTATTATCACTTTTCTTACTGCTCTTCACGTTATACTTTTACTGATTTCCCTGGCTCCCTTCTGCTTTACTGCCATATATCCACATTATGGCTTAGATCAGGTTGTTCATTATCCCTTCCCTCCTTCCTTCCCCTTCCTTCCTTCATCCTCCTTCGGTCTTATCTTATGTCCTTCCCTCCCCTCTTCTACCAACCCTTCCTCTCCCCACCACATTTTTTTTTCCCATTCCATTCCTTCCATCCACCATTCCTGTCATCTCTCCTCTTCTTTCCTTCTCCTTCCATGCTTTTCTTCCCTTTCTTCCCTCTTCCTCCATCCTACGTTTCTTTCAATCACCCCTCTTTCTTCCTTTCTTGTGCTTGAATTATTCTCCCTCCCCCTTATCTACAGTCTCTCTCTCTCTCTCTCTCTCTCTCTCTCTCTCTCTCTCTCTCTCTCTCCACACACACACACACACACACACCTCCCAATGGCGGTTTGTTCCTGCTTCGGTAGAACCCTTGTGAACACAGCCCCTCAGGCGACTCATGCCCTCGAAACGGCCAGAGGGGAGGAAAGGAAGGGGAAGGAAGGGGAGGGGAGGGGAGGGGAGGGGAGGGGAGGGGAAAGGAGGGGAGGGGAGGGGAAAGGAGGAGAGGGGAGGGAGGGAGGGAGGAGATGGGCGGGGTAAAGTGAGCGGATGGGAGGTAAGTCGATGAAAGAAGGGAAGGTGGGGAGGAGATAGGTGAGATGGGGAGGGGAGATTAGGTGAGAGAAGAGAAATAGAAGGGATGAGGAAAAGGAGGGGAAATGAGGAGGGGAGATGAAAGAAGGTGAGGAAGAGGGAAGGATGAAATATAAAGGGCATCATTGTAGTGTAAAGATGAAAGGGAATTGGAGAACTGATGTTACAGGACAGAGAGAGAGAGAGAGAGAGAAGGGCAGGAATGGGAGATGAAGGGCGATGGGGAAAAAAGCTGGGAAGATGGGGAAGGAGGAAGAGAAGAATTGGAAAGTAATGGCGAGAGAGGTGGGTTGGGGGGAGGGAAGGAGGAGGAGGAAAGAGTAAGGAAGGAAATTTTAAGCGAGGGAGAGTGAGATTGATGAGGCAAGGAAGGACGAGGTTGAGTGAAGGAGAGAGAGAGAGAGAGAGAGAGAGTACAAACAAGGAGGTTATGGACTCCTTGGGTACAGGTGAGTAATTAGTGAGTAAGTATAAGGGCAGGTAGGCGGCACGGAAGTTAAGGGTACCCGAATGAACCCTAGACAGCAGGTAAGGTAGAGAGAGAGAGAGAGAGAGAGAGAGAGAGATCCTGTTAATCCACTAATGAAGGTCACAGCATAAATGGGACAGTTCTGCCGAGGAAGGTGTAGAAGCTGGAAAATATAAGGTCACATTATTAAAGCGTTGTTGGCAAAGGTGTAGAGCAGCCGCCAGTGTAGGGACCTTTGTATGTGTCCTTGTAAAGTGGGTGAGGGCGAGTGAAAGCATAAAGGGGATATGGTGGTCGGGGAAAGGTTGAAAGGCAGTCAGACGTGCATTTTAATCCTTTTGCTGCTTTGCGTCTCCCTGTATCTAAAATAATAATAATAACAAAGAAAAGAAGAAAGTTTGATTATTGCAAGATAAACCCTTCGCTACGAGGGGGTTCTGTCTTTAAAATGAATAAAAATCCTAATCTGACACCAAGAACAAATGAAAAATACATTAACGGGAATGGTTCCTTACTTTCACATTACCAGGCGTGTGTATATCGTCAGAAAGTAAATCATCAGGCGGTAGCGGGAATGAAATACGGTATAAAATCGGTCTTCGTACTAAACTGGTCATTAAGAGAAATTAAGGGTAGGGCGCTAGCCGATAAGGTACAGTAGATGCCTATGTTGCTGATGCTAAGCGGATAGGAAGTAAAGATTAGTGTGTTGGAAGGCAGACTAGTAAGACATTTTAACCTCTCGAAAAAACTATAGATCTTTCACACTAATTTGGTCCAGATTTTCATCCTT
>NC_136976.1:61043858-61048858 GCF_032717465.1 Coenobita brevimanus
TCGAAAAGTCTACGGGGAATGCTCGTATTGTCACACTACTTGGATCTCAATATTTTTCTTTTTCTTTTTCTTTTTTTTAATTTTATTATTTTGTTTTACTGTTTTTTAATTTATTTTTATTGTGATGTATTTGGGAGGTGACAGTCTATGGGGATGCTTTTGCAAAAGCACTTCTGGTGTTTGTTTATCACCCATTTCTGATTCTAATATACCGGTATGTGAGGGACTCTTTAGATGATTGTTGGAGCGTATAGCACATTACGACCGGGATTCATACTTATGAAGGATCATGAGCAATTAACAGAATTAATATTCTCCATTTTTTAACTGTTACCACAGATAGGTGGTGGCGACCATTACCTACGTACTTGATGTAATGCTGCCTACTTCTTCCTTCAACTTTATCATTCTTTTTCTGTGTCTGCCTTCCTCTCTTCCTAGTTTTTATATCTTTCCTGCCACTTTTTATTACTCATCTTTCCCTCTCAGGTGGCTCTACACTGAGTGACAAGCCTAATGGTTTCCTGCAAGTCAGGAAACCATTTACAACGGTGGGTGGTAACCATAAAACCAAACCATACGTGTTCCTTACATGTCAGCAAGTGGGTTGACGGAGGATTAGTGCCCCTCCCCGTAAAACAATAATTCAGAGACAAATGGCCACCCTTTACGGAATTAGGGCGTCTGGCTATAGACAGGCAGATAGGCATCTTTTTGTTATCGTATTTTTACATCGCGATATTCTGTGTAGTGTAACTCTGAATCTCTTCGTAGCTATATGAGTAAAGATAAAAATAATATAAACAAGAAGTATAAAATTTGTTTCCCGATGGCCTTCCTGCCTCATTAGACCACAAAGCTGATTAAGTGATAGTTTCACAGTGAATATGCAGAAAAATTAAAGTAAATATTTAACGTTGCTTTTTCTTTCTTTGAAATTGCATGCTTTCTGGAAAGTTTTCATTAATTTAATTTGTTACTTGTCTCTAAAACAGTAGCCTGATGTTGCACTGGATTATTTATTTATTTATTTTACTTATATGGTTAAAGGCAAAAAACTGATGATAAGTTTCTCACTGTGATTCTTCATATAATGAATAGAAATCTACAGAGTAAGCATTGTTTACCTCTTCTTCTCAGAGCAGCAATTGGTTCTCTCAAAACAGTCCAATGAAGCCAATGCTGTTTACTTGCAAAATATAAGGTTTCCCACGAAATGGTTGAGAAAATTCAGAGGGATATTGTTGAACTGATTTTGAATAACAAATAATATTATCAACGATTATCTATTTTTTAGCCGCTAAGGAGATACGATTATTGAGTCTTATAGCGAAAGTTGTGTAGCTCATAATACACCCATATGATCATACTGTAGCCCCGTAACGGTCGAACTCAGGATCCACGATGACAGCATTCTCTCTCTCTCTCTCTCTCTCTCAAAATATACTCAAGATAATCTCTTGCTGCTTCCCCACACATTTCCCAGGACTCCCTCTTTATTCTTACTTGCTTGTTTCCCTCAAATGATGTTAATATTTTTCGAGGACCTGCGGTTAGTCAGTCACATACAGCAGAATTGAGAGGAGGAGGGAGGTGGGGATCTACCATGGATGCTGTCACAGTCTCCCTACTTAGACGTTTTTTGATACATATAGTGTTTTAGTTTTTTTGTGGCTTTTCGGCTCTTCTTTTCTGTTTTGGTGGATGTTTTATCTGACAACGGTTTGCGAGGGAGTTATCTGATGCTGCGTGATAATCTCTAAAGGGTTTATTTTCATGTTGCGTTCATTTCCAGAGAAGATTGATAGTTTTCGCTTCACTGACGCTCTTTTACTGTCGAGGAGGGGGCCGGGGAAGGGAAGTGGGGTGGATGAGTGGAATGGAGTGGGGTGGATGGGGGATAGATGAGGGTGGGAATGGAGGATGGGGGAGTTACGATAGCCACACAAAGTATTTATTGATTTACTTATTTTTAACGTGTTCGATTCTGAACATATCGAGTCAGTCCGATCCCAGAGGCGTAGTAGTCCTGTGTGTAATAAATGTCCACAACACATCTTCACATATCTTTCGGCGCTAATTCCCCGTGGTGCTACGTAGTGTGTGTGTGTGTGTGTGTGTGTGTGTGTGTGTGTGTGTGTGTGTGTGTGTGGCTTAGTTTTTACATAGAGTTATTTTTTTTACTCTGTTTACGAGGGAATTATTTGAGGTGAAACCACTTTTTTATACAGTTTCATATACGTGTTGCATTCATTTCCCCCAGAGACTGACAGTTTTTGCGTTACTGACACTATATTGTCGAGGAGGGCTGGGGATGGGGGGCAGGGGTGAGTGGGTGGGGTGGAGAAGGGCGGGAAGGGTGAGGGAGATCCGACAAACACGCCACAGCGATTTTTTTTAAACCCTACTAGCCTGATTACGTAAAAGATGGATGGATGACTCGTATTTCATTACATTTTTTCCCCTCGAGATTAATACCGTTGGTCTTGCTTCACTAATGCCATTTCCCGGGAGTTTCTGTAACATTACGCAGCTCGAACTGTTAACCCCTTTAGCCCGAGGAGAGAGAGAGAGAGAGAGAGAGAGAGAGAGTGTGTGTGTGTGTGTGTGTGTGTGTGTGTGTGTGTGTGTGTGTTGTTTAATCCTTGCTGTTTCCTAACGACTTTATTCAGCGTAGTAGCGCACCCGGGCGGTGAAAGATCAAATTAAGATTACTGTATATGTAAACCCTTGAGTTCGGAAAATCCTCCCTGAGCTTAATGAAATCATCTAGAGATAACGAGAATCATATACGTGAAAAGACGTTCTCAGAGTAAAGGTACTAAGGATATGCTTCTTTCTGGCTGTCCATATATAGTTCCTCTCGGTTTTGTTTTCCTGCTCATGTTTTTACTTTCTCTTCATCCCTGTTAGGGCAGTGTTGATGATGACGGTCCAGCATACTGCTTAAACCCCCTTCGCTACAAGTGACTGACTGAGAAGGAGAGCACCAGGTGTTGGAGCTTACCACTGAATCAGAAAGAGTGAGGAGGACAGGGGAAGTAATTTTGGCGAGGAAGCGAATTTCAGTGGATGGAACAAGTGTCGGGGCTTAACCCAACATGAGTTGGCAGTATTTTGCGGATGAAAAACGATCACAAACACACAAATGTAACCGAGAAGGAAAGCACCCAAACATTCCTCTAGAATATATCAAACTACGTCCATGTCTCAGGTTCCAGACCAAGGTAACGAGCAGAATGGGGCAAAGGAGACTTTGCCCAAAAGTCCCGTGATCGGCCCACATAATCGAACCCGAGACCTATAGCTTTCGGGACAAATGTACTTATGTTACATCACCGCCAGCCGCTTCACTACGATGACTGTTACTGTTTTGATGTAGTTGCCTGCGGATAATTCGGTTCAGTTCATGAGCGAGCTCGATTATTTAAATGATTGCAGAGGTCCGTGTGTGTGTGTGTGTGTGTGTGTGTGTGTGTGTGTTACCATCAGCCGTTTTTATCTGGTTTAGGAAGGACGTCATCATGGTCAAAGCGTTAAAAGTTGTCCTTGCCTAGATACCGGTAGTTAGTTTCTTCCTTGTTGACACGGTTTTCCCTCCCGCCAAGGTTAATGGTGTGCTTGTCACCCACATAATTCACTGCAATTCCCAACTTTCCTCACAAATTACCTCATTGCCAACAGAGGGCGTGGCAAATTGAGTCTTATTCACGCATCGGTCAGACCATCATATATGTGTATTTGATATGTATAAATCTCTCTTCCGCCACACACACACACACACACACACACACACACACACACACACACACACACACACACACACACACACACACACACACACACATACAAGCTTGATATATTTAAGTGTATTTTTCTCTAACTCTCTTATAACTTTTAATCGTTGCGTCACTACCCCGCCTCAACCACAAAACTTATATTCTTACATCTGCCAGACACTTAACTGAACATAGAGGTAAGTCACCGAACTGAAGGGGCTGGATGTGGCCTACACGTACATAACCACTTCACTGCCAGTCATCATTCCGAAGTTGAATAAAATCCTCAGGAGATAGAAGAATAAACTAAAAAAAAGTCTTGTTAGTGAAGTGATAAAATAAACAAGAAAACTAAATTCAAGTTTAGCTATGCCAAAAGTATCCTTCTACTTGTATAATACTGAAGCTTTTCTAATGATTTCGTCCCTCAAACACGAATTGGAAAAACAGATTTAGCTCGTGTGGGTAAATACTCATTTTGTAGTGTAGTCGTAGATACCAGATTGTGCTGTCATGTTCGCTGTAAGAATTACAATGCTTCACTATTTTTAAATGCTGGAGCGGCGCTTTCTCTCTGTCACTAATATTATTCGTAAACATGGTGACTGACTCCCGTAGAGTTTAGCGAAGCCTTATTGTGTGGCCGCGAAGCTCCCACATCTGTCATGTACTTTTGTGATTGTTTCAGATCCAAAACTTTTTTTTATAGGTCAGCAGACACGATTCCAAAGAACACTCCATTTTATATTATCTCTAACACGCCAGTCTTGTTTATTGTTGAATAGTGAAGTATTGTGTGTGTAATTTAAATACTGTTACATAAAAATACACGCGAACACAGAAAACAAACCTGGCATAAAATTTACTGCTATCCTGTACCAGAAAATGTTATCATGCCTGCTGTTCATTGATGACGCTTGTGTAATTATGGAACTTGTTAAATTCTCTCGTGGAACAAATGTACAGCTGAAGAATTGATGATGCGTGCCTGCAAATGCTACCGTGTTAGCAGTGGGAATAACAACACCGCTATTATTTTTGTGGCTATTTTATTACATTCTCTTCACACTAAACAACATAAACAAACGCGAAAAAAAGGTGTGGTACGTAAGACTGATTAAACGATGTACCTGCAAATGTGTGTCTGCCATCATTATCCTGCAACCGCTCTGATACGGTAATCTCCTGTAATTTTTTCGTAATATATCAATAGATGTTAGT
>NC_136976.1:61051358-61101358 GCF_032717465.1 Coenobita brevimanus
ATAGGCGTTCCACAAAAAGCCGTCAAGAATTTGGAAGTTGCCATTTCTCTCGTAATCTAACATTTAAGATACGACTTTCATTAATGCACATAATCTTACGTACTTTAGGTAGTTTAATTTTCCTCGTTTACTAGTACAGTATTCGTCATGTTTCACTGCATTATTTACATACATAACATACTCTGTTATTTGCTCAGTTTTCGTTTCCAAATATTACTCATTGACAACTTTAGCTGCGTTTAATTTTAAAACCCTCCACTGAATTTTTATCCTATATTTTATTTTATTGTTACTGTATTTTACTTAATACTTGTTATTGAGTTTTAATTACATTCATTCTATTTTTACATTTATCTACGGTTTTTATCATTTTTACGGGTACATCAGTCTGTATGTTGTATATTTCCCCTCCTTTTCCCGCCTTTTTCCCATATACTCCCTATTTTCACTGCCCCCGTCCCTGTGGATTTGTGCACCTGTACCAGCGTCACCCCGCCTGCATATTGATATTTCCCTCTATGGAGCCACGGCCGGGTTTGCCTCCTCCCCTTCCCCTCCATAAATGTTATACTTGTTTTTCTACTTCGTGCTCCAAACTCAGGGGATTTTTTTTTTTTTTTTTTTTTTTTTTCCGTGAAACAACCACCCCCTTCCTTCCCACGCTGTCATATCATTATACACTTATAAGACCTCAGTCAGCATTTACGACATTCTCTTTCATACTGAAGTCCAGAGTAATTTACAAAGAATATGCCTAATTAAATCCTATTCCTGTCTCTACATCTGATTGGCCAGCTTCGCCTGACTTACGATAGGGTGCTAATATACGGAAAAGTGGAGATATTTCAGAAAACATCTCTGACGTATAATGAAGAATGTTTATAATTGACAAAATATGCATTTTTTTTTTAACGATTTATCAAGGTCCTATACAATTATACTATTTTTTCCCTCTTCCCTCCACTCCAGTCTCCCCCTTAACATTCTTAACCGAGGATAATTACATCCCCCCCCCCTACAAACCTGGATACGCCTTTGCAACTTCCTTATAACTTACCAGCTGGCAACCTCCTCCATCACCCATGGGAACACAGTCAGTGAAGGGCGAATTAGAGATCTGTGGAGTGTCAAAGGGCAGACGTGGAGGGAATGTGACTTGCCCTCCAGTTTCTGTCAGTCCCCCTTCACTTCGTCTTCTCCCAGCCTGCCTGCTTTCTCTGCCTTCTCTCGCATGCCTCCCCCCCCCCCCTTTTTTTTTCTATTCTTAGTTTTTTCATATTCTTCTTTTTAAATGTATAACATTCCTTCCCCCTGTTACTATGTCATCTGTCACACACACTTCTCCAAGTCTTTCTTTTTTTACGCGTTTCCTTATTTCTTGCTACTTTTCTCCCTCCCCTTGTTTTTACCTACTTTTCTATCATTTTCTCGTTTTCTTCCCCTCCATTTCTCATCCTTATCCTGTTGTAAATCAGTCACTCCCTCTTGCTCCCTTCCTTGTCGTCCTGTTTTCCATGTCTTCCTTCACTGCCTACCGACTGTAAATTCCTATCGTCTCTCCTTTCCCTGTTTTTCTCCTGTTTATCACTTCTCCCACTCTCATAATTATAATTTTGTTCGTCCATACCCTTGTTTGTAGGGGGAGGTAAGGTGTAGGAATGGGTTATTTTTTGTGTACTGGGGACAAGCATTAGCTAGTGAATGCTTTTGCACCACAAACTATAGTCAGTTCATCGGGCTTGGCAGATTTTTATGTCCAGGTTGCATTTTTTTTTCCCCATAGCTCACTGGCAGAATAAAATAATACGGCGGCCCCACATCCTTTCCATTCCATTTACTGGTGACGACTGGAGTACCATATTCTTGTGAAAACATTTATCTGAGAGAGAGAGAGAGAGAGAGAGAGAGAGAGAGAGAGCAAAACCCAACACCTTTTGAACTACCCCCTGTGGGTGTGTAATAAATGCACAGTAGGTACAGTTTATTGCCAGATGAAGAAAAAAAAAGTTTTATGTAATTGTGACAAACAGGATTGCATGACACTCGTACCGCATTGGCCTCATTGAATATTCCGGGTGCGTGAGAGAGAGAGAGAGAGAGAGAGAGAGAGAGAGAGAGAGAGAGAGAGAGAGAGAGAGAGAGACTGTAGTGTGTGTCTTTTTCTTCTGTTCTTTCTGTTTTCACCGACAGTAGGTAAAGGGTGAGAGGATAGGAGAGGGACAAGTAGGGATATGGAATAAGAGTAGAGCAAAATTGGTGAGGAGTAGAAATGGGACAGAGAGTGAAGATAGCAAAGGATGAGGGGTCAGGGTTATAACGAAGTGGAAGTGTAGGGGAAGAAGGGGGAAAAGTATGGGAGACAGATGGAAAGATAGGAGGCAGAAGAAGGATGGGGAATGATAAGGAAGTCAGACACCTTCGGTTCGTCTTAAAAATCTGTTGAGCAAAGACATAAAGCAACTCACCAATTTTTGGCGATCATTTATAGAATACGTACAGAATTTGCTGTGATCAGCCAGCTTTCCAATCTGCAGAGAACAGTCAGCAACTACAGAAAGTTCAGACGTTGTATCACCATCAAATTATGGATTATCGTAAAAATCATGGCTCTTCTCCAGACCTCCTTGCTTTCATTTTTAATAATCAGACCCTTAGGAACAATTCTCCCCGGAACAAGCCAGTGATCATAAGAAAATAGGGTAACACAAGAATAGCAGTCTCGCTCTTAAACTGGCAGTGGTCGAAGAGAAGGCAATTAAGTTGCTTAGGAAGTAAAAAACTGTAGGAGAGTGTCTACCTCGTGGAAAGCAGTGAATGAAAGATTTGTATTTATCGTATTTTTTTTCATGAAATTTAGTAGTGGAATGCCTAGCGTTTTCCCACACATTTTTTAAGGCCTTCTCGCAAGCCATATTCCTCCCGGTCACGCTCACGCCACCCTTAGCCCCACAGGCCTGGGCGTGGCCGCTGCTGCCGGCGATGTGGTGAATGTCATAATCAGACTGCCGCCAGGCCAGGAATGCTGGCCATCCGACTCGTAATATTCCCCCTCCCCTCCCGTCTTTTTTTCTTTTTTTTCTGTTGTCCCTCCTCGCCATCCCACAAGTGCATATATATATATATATATATATATATATATATATATATATATATATATATATATATATATATATATATATATATATATTTTACTTCGGCAACCTCCAGTGCTTTCCCTATATTATACCTCAGGAGGTTTCTCATTGGCGATTACAACTGCTTGTTGTCAGTTAGAATATAAAGCCTATGTCCTACTTTCAGGAACTTTCCCACGACACGCCACGATCTTCATGTCTTCATGTGTTGCCGCATGTCGTCATGAATAACGTGGCGTGACTTAACGATGACGTAACGATGACATGGAGAGCTTGGTCATTCTTCGTAGATCTTGATGTGCCACGACAATTTTTGGAATGTTCAAAAATTGTTGGCTCAGGCGCCGACAAGGAGGCGAACGTGACATGTCGTGCTGGTAATGCCATTTGTCTTACCTGTGACTTAGTGTCTTAGCATGTCTTAGCTTGTCGTAGGTTGTCGTAGCTTGTCGTGGGTGTGACGACGTGTCGTAGCAATAATTTGGAGGTCGGATCCCGAAGACCCCTAACGACACACGAAGTCATACCTAGGACACGCCATGACAACTTACACACGGCCATCGTCGTGTATTGTCGTATGTCTGATAATCTTAGTGGTGACTTATCGGTAATTTAGCGGTTCCATAGCGTGTCGTAGCTTGTCATAGCGTGTCGTGGCGATATGAGAACTTACACACGGCCATCGTCGTGTATTGTCGTATGTCTGATAATCTTAGTGGTGACTTATCGGTAATTTAGCGGTTCCATAGCGTGTCGTAGCTTGTCATAGCGTGTCGTGGCGATGTCTTGGCATGACGTGGAGTCAAAGTGACCGTCATTTTTTAACTGGGGGATGATCTTAGTGTGTCGTCAGGATAACGTGATGCATCCGTAGGGTGTCATGGGATGTCATGGCAATGTCTTTGTGTGTCTTAGCACTAATGTGACTGTGTCGTGAAATGGCTGTTTAGGCCTACCGTTTGAGGTATGATCGTGGCATTTCACCAAGATCATACCTCGAGGGTAAGATCGTGGTGATCGGGGCTGTTCTCAAAGATGAACTTGAATATGGAACACGGACTTAATGTAAACATCGTTTTTGAGGTTTAAGAATTTACGCATTACTGATTAGAGTTGCTGCACACGACATTACTGGAAGGAAATATAGCGTACCATCCACTGCCTACCAACTCATGGTCGCAAAGCTCATAGTTCCCGAATTGAGGGTTCCTCCTTCAATAATTTTGGAAAATGCCCAACTCCTTCATTTGCTGACGGACTGTGCTCTAACGGGTTATTGAAAGTTACTTTCTAACCTCTCAGTTACGGACGTCGGCTAAGCACAAAGAAATCGTGAATACTTTCAGGAACACAATAGAGTAAAAGGCGTCATCATGCTAAACGGGTTAACGTTTTCACTGCATATAGTGTACCGTAGCTCTGCTGAATGACGTACTGAAATAATCAGAAAATAATTCCCAGCTTCAGTCATTGCAGTGAAAACGTTACACAGATTATACTATAACTTTAAACTGCGTAGGGATTATCTCCAAAGAATAAAATTGTAGGGAGATAGCAAGAACAGAATAGCCAAGCATAATTAATCACATTTCAAAGTTTAACCTCATCACTGGTATGAATTATTTGTACCGGTACGCACTATGTCCAGATTGTTGAATATAACTTAAGCAAGAGTTTAATATAATGATTATATATAACCTCTTTAAATTGTACACTATCAGGTGTCTTCCAAGTTAAATAAAATGGCTTGACAGTAACAAGAATAGATTTTATGAGACTTAATGGAGCTGAAAGGATTAATCACATTTTTTTTTTATTCGTATTCCCCCACCGTTCAATTTGACGTGTATCCGCGGTATAGGAATTTGATTAAAGCATGATATACTTTTTTCCCCTGAAGAATTTCTGAGCGTTTGGCATGTGAATATTGCATAAGTCTGTGATTATTGCAGGCTTTCTGAATACCTGATGTCGTGGCCTTGGTCTCTTTCAGTCGCTGCGGGAGAGGTGGGCGAGGAGGGGAGGAAGAAGAAGGGGGAAGAGGAAGATTGGTGGTAGGGAAGTGGGGTCAGGGAATTGGCAGTGATGGGAATGGGAGAAAAGGGAAGGCGGAGGAAGTTAAGAGTTGAGGACTGAAGACAAGAGATGAAATAGGAAGAGAGCAGGGTCAAGTGGGAGGGGGGGGGGAGGCGATAGATGATGAGAGGTGAGAGGAAGAGGAATGCGAAGAAGGGAAGAGGTAAAGGGGGGAAAAGAGGAAGTGTAGTAAATGGGGGGAGCGTAAGAGATAAAGAGGGAAGGAGGGTGAAATGGGGAAAGGGGAAGGACAAGGCGAGGAAAAGGGTAAAGGACGGCAGGAGGTGAAGGGAAGCGGAAGGAGCAGAGAAGGAGGTAAGGGGGAAGGGGAAGCGACGGAGGATAGGAGGTAAGGGGGTAGAGGGGGAGACGAAAAGAGAAGAGGAAGGGAAAGGAAGAGGGGCGAAGGGAGGCAGGATTCGAGGAGGGGGTAACGAGGGGAGGGAGCAGCGCAGTGAGTGGTATTGAATTAAGCTGTGTTGAGCGCGCTCTTATCAATGCCTAGCTCTGCCTGTGAATACCTGAGCAGGATTTTTGTGAGGAATGTTGCGAGGAATGGCACTAGGATATTACCCGCGTCGTGAGGCACCGGCTGTATGAGTGTACGCGTGCTTTCTTGGTGGTGGTGGTTGTTGTTCTTGTTCGTCATCATCATCTTTTGTTGCTGATGTTGTTTTTGTTCATCTTCTTCATCTTTATTACGAGCGAAGCGGCCGACCGATGTTTACTCTCTATTAAGTTTGGAAATGAGCTGCGCGGCCCGACCCTACCGTCACGCTAAGCACAAGCTAATAACTTTACCCCTGTGTGAAGTAGGGCTGAAATTCGTTCTGCACGTGATACAGTCGTTCAACGAATTATGTTGTCAACTAAAAATTCTCCCATAAAGACCTAGGAACCCATTGGAATCTCGAGTTTTCCAAGGGAGTGTTTGGCTGTAATTGATGAACGCCTCAATCATATATCACAGGGAAATTGTGATAACATGGTGCTTGCTCGCCCGTCACGCGCTCACAAAGCACACGTTAGTGGTTGTTTTTGTTGTTGGTCTGAGTTAACGTAAATCTAAACCTTCACCACGTCCGTACCATGCAGCCTACAGCGTTCATCTTAGGGTGTATCACTGCTACCCTGCCCCACCACTCACTACCATCTCAGCCTATCCAGTCCACTCTTAGCTGCTCATTCAGCTCATGTTTTGCTCCACTTTTGAATTTTAAGGAGAAAGCTAACACCTCGACGGGATACTGTGTTCACTTTCACAGGTTATACTCCCCCTGTCTTGCACCACCACCCAAGATCATCCCTCCCATTACTTTTCACCCACACAGTACTTTGTATTTCAAAAAATCGTTTCGCGAAAACTAATTTATATCAGTAAAATGCACCCATGCCAAAAACGATTTAAATTACAAGCCAGTTTATATGGGACACACCAGGACCTGCAGTTCTTTCTTCAGTAAGTGATTTTTGGGCTAATTTTATGTATAAATATTATATCAACATGGATACAATACTCAGCCGTCACGGACCTGTATTTACTGGTGGTCTTACGGATGAATTATAAGGTCATCAGTAATTATCACTCTGTTAAGGTTCAAAATTTGTCCCAGTGTTGTCATCCCCTGCACACTGTTCAGCCCTAAGCAACTACTAAAGCTACCCTGCACTACCCTTCACTCCCATCCAGGCCAGGGAAATTTTTCATAATAATTTTCTCCAAGTTTACTGTATTTTTATGTAAAGCAATAGAAGTCTTTTCATAGCGCTTTGTAACCATTTCGACAAGTTTTCATATTTTTGGCAGTGACCCATATTCCGAGTATGGGGCAACCTCGGCGACCATTTCCATTTTTTTTTTTTTTTTAAATTTAACTGGTAATGTCCAGGTCGTAGAAGTAGTAACTGCAGTTGAAGTTGCTATTATCTGATTTCAAACGTGAACCCAGTGGACTGCAGACCTATGTTAATTTTTTTTTCTTTTTTTTAATCCAGTTTACGATCCTTCATTCGAGGTTAGGGAGATAGATGAGCAACGCATGTATAACCAGGCAGTGGAGCCTCCCGGTTTTACCAATGCCATCACCTGAAGGCGTCCCTCTCTAGCATTATGTCCAGGTTAATACATATAATGATGGAATAAATGAGCGATAATAAGACATGTTCATCATAAACTAAGCTAAATACATGACACCCCAAAATAATGGTCAAATAATCACCTCATATTTTTTCTTAACTTTGTGGTTATGCCTTCATTACTCGTATATTCATGCTTAACTTTAAAAAAAAAAATGTACAAGCACCTATAAATTCTGACCTGTGCATCCAGTCTATATGTGCCAGCCATTTACACACACACACACACACACACACACACACACACACACACACACACACACACACACACACACACACACACACACACACACACACACACACACACACACACACACACACACACACACACACACACACACACACACACACACACACACACACACACACACACACACACACACACACACACACACACACACACACACACACACACACACACACACACACACACACACACACACACACACACACACACACACACACACACACACACACACACACACACACACACACACACACACACACACACACACACACACACACACACACACACACACACACACACACACACACACACACACACACACACACACACACACACACACACACACACACACACACACACACACACACACACACACACACACACACACACACACACACACACACACACACACACACACACACACACACACACACTTAACCCTGGTTGTCAGACATAGTCCTGTGGTTTACAAGTTAACTTGGGAGCCATATCGCGGCTAAGCTTAAGAACCATGTCCATTGTAACCATATTCTGCTTCCAGTCACAGGGAGATCCATACAGACACAAGAATAATCGATTAAGTGATTAGTAAACCAAACACTGATACCAATACAGCCTAACTGCATGAATGAACAGTCAAATACCAAAGTCTCTTCTCCTCTCCTGCCTCTCTCGTCTCTGGAATCACGGATGCTTGAATGGCACGATTTGGACAAAGAAACCTATTAGCACCCACAGATGGATAACGGTACGCACCTATGTCCACGGTGTCACGTTAACTCAAGCGTTTATGAATCTACGGGTAGTCATGACAAATGGCAGAAGAGGCTTACGGACTCTTGTGCTTAACATTACACAGTGTTGCTATCTCCCTCGCTGCAGCCATTGTTGAACTCCACCGGAAAGTTAGGTTATTCAGTGGATACTCATACTGACCCACACGATATGGTATAGCGACCTCAGTATCCAAGTATTTAGTCGCGACCCAGGAGTTAAAAAACCACTGCCTTACGACTTTTATTCTGCATAGAAATCAACTTCTCTTCAGAAACAGTTATCAGAGGTCTGCTTGTGTTGAGGTTAAAAATACTCAGGGAAGCCTTGCCTTTGGAGCAAAAGTTCAAACTCCCAGAAGTGGTTGAAGGTTTTTCGATTTGTATGTAATGCCATCAGGAGTGCAGCTTTGCCAGTTACGTAGCCTGGGCACCCAGCATTTCTAAAGGGGCAATATGAGATAGACTTTTACTGCTAGATTTAATCATACCTTCAGTTTATGTTTGGTGATGATGAATCAGACATAGCAGAGTGCAGGAAGGGATTATGAAGACGAGGCCACGTACACATCAGAACTGTGCTTTTAAACTGAGTGTCACGTAGAGTTAAACATTCTCTAAGAATATCGTGACATTTTTCAAATATTCTTGTTAATTTAGTGTATGGAAGACGTAATCATTAAAATTTATTGATAAAAATACACTCTTGCTTCTAAAAGACATTCATAATTACAGTAAAACTGTGTTCTTAGTGAAATTACCCTACCTCCCTACAGGCCCGAAAAATGGGCTGAATTACCCCACACTCAATTACCCTACGGTTGGCAACACTGATTTGACCCACGCTGATACAGCATTTTCACTCAAAATTAGCCCAAAAATCGCATCCAGAAGTTAAATTTCAAATCTTGCTACACCCTGTAATCTCATTTTGTTCATGTATTTTTTATTTCAGGTACGGTGACATCCCGTCTATGAGATCGTACAGTTGATGAGGGGGACAAGAAAGGAACACAGGTAGGTGGAACGCCGAGAGAGAGAGAGAGAGAGAGAGAGAGAGAGAGAGAGAGAGAGAGAGAGAGAGAGTTGTAATGCAAAGGCAATTTTTTTTTTTTGTCTTGTCACATCCACCCTGGGTAAACTCTAAGATCAGACGATTTGAGGTAGATATATATATAAGACACTGATCTGAAAATTATTATTATTATTATTATTATTATTATTATTATTATTATTATTATTATTATTATTTTCATCATCATCATCATACTCCTTCCGTTCATAGTAGTCTAAAGAGCAACAGTTTACGGTAGAAATGAATATTATTATCTTTCACTACCGACCGATTTCTTAGTTGCATATAATCGCTGGGCATTAACAAAAAATAAATATAAATGAAGTCCAGCCACTGAAGGAGCTGATGGGTTAAAGGGTATAAGCTCTTAATGGGTTGAAAATGACTCTGTGATGGCATGATTACATTGCGGTGAGAGGGGAGAAGTTTGATGTAATTGGTGAATAAAGGTTTCAGTGGGGCGATGACGGGGCGAGAGAGAGAGAGAGAGAGAGAGAAGAGAGAGATCAGTGAAAGACAACGGAACATCTGATAACAGAGAAATATAGAAGACTGAAAAGAAGACGGGATGAAAAAGAATGGGAAAGGGAAGATTTAATCCTTATCATTAGCTGGAATATTCAATCAATTATAGGGCAAGAATGATGATAGATGAATTGTGCTTAGAATAACGCAAGGAGAGATGAGTGGAGTACGCACACACACACACACACACACACACACACACACACACACACACACACACACACACACACACACACACACACACACACACACACACACACACACACACACACACACACACACACACACACACACACACACACACACACACACACACACACACACACACACACACACACACACACACACACACACACACACACACACACACACACACACACACACACACACACACACACACACACACACACACACACACACACACACACACACACACACACACACACACACACACACACACACACACACACACACACACACACACACACACACACACACACACACACACACACACACACACACACACACACACACACACACACACACACACACACACACACACACACACACACACACACACACACACACACACACACACACACACACACACACACACACACACACACACACACACACACACACACACACACACACACACACACACACACACACACACACACACACACACACACACACACACACTGCCAGCTGTTAACCTCTGTATCTCTCTCCCCTTCCACCCTCTCCCTTCCTCTCACACCTCCTCTCCCCAGTCGCCTGTGTAATGTATATTATGGTGGTATAGTGGATTCAGCAGTTGCGTTCACGGCCATTACCATTATTAAAAAATTATTACCATTATTTTTTCATTATGCATATATAAACATATATGCATTCATCGGCAACCTACCTACCTACCTACCTGCCCACCTACATACCTACTACCTACCTACCTACGTATTTCCAGGTAGATTTTAATATGCATACATGCTTTCAGGTTCACCTACATAACTTTTAAATCCATACTCTGAATTCACGTACAGGGCGCACACGCTTACGTACGTTACACACATATGAGTACGTACACAATATTCATTTATACATACTCGTACTCTGTAAAATACACAGACACACTGCAGCCCTCGCTAACACCCCCCATCCCCATACACATACCACCCAACAAACACCCGCACTTACAGTTATGGCCACTGGTGGCCTATTTGCATCCACACACACACACACACACACACACACACACACACACACACACACACACACACACACACACACACACACACACACACACACACACACACACACACACACACACACACACACACACACACACACACACACACACACACACACACACACACACACACACACACACACACACACACACACACACACACACTAACCCATTCCCTTGCCCACATACTTCCAACAACTATTAGTCCCTTATTACATACTGACCCCCACTCTCACGCATTTTCTACACCCACACAACTCCCACACTGACTCATAATCTCCTCACTTTCTCCATCCCCCACATATTCATACCCACATCCTCCCAGACCCAAAAATCTCCTTTCCACTAACCCACAGTCTGCCCACACCCCATTATCCCTTGCACCCTACCACTCCTTCTACCTTATCAAACACCTCACCCACCTGCATACCCCCTCACCCTGCCAACTCCCTCACTCTCCCAAGCTCCTATCCCTAGTGGCACCCCCCTTACCCAACCTCCCCCCTCATCCTACCAACCCCCAGTCCCTGTCAAGATCAACACCCTGCCAACCCCCATCGTCCTACCAACCCCTCTTCCTAAAAGCCTCCACACACTACCAACCGCCGCACCCCTCTAACCCGCCTTACCCTGCAAGCCCACTCACCCAACCATACCCTTCACCCTGCCAATCCTCTAACCCTGCCAACCCTCTCACCCAATCATACCCTTCTTACCACCACCGCCCTCATCCTACACCCTTCCAGCCGCCTCACCCTGCCAACCCCCTCACCCTGCCAACCCCCTCACCCTGCCAACTTCCTCACCCTGCCAACTCCCTCACCCTACCAACCATCTCACTCTGCCAACCACCTCACCCTGCCAACCACCACACCCCCAGCAGCAGCAGCGGCCAGAGAGCGGAACACAACAGGGAACTCAATGTATACGCTTTGCATACATTGCCCTCACTTACCCTGCCAGCTCACTCACGTACTTACAGCTGCATTTTCCTCTCTCTCTCTCTCTCTCTCTCTCTCTCTCTCTCTCTCTCTCTCTCTCTCTCTCTCTCTCTCTCACACACACACACACACACACACACACACACACACACACACACACACACACACACACACACACACACACACACACACACACACACACACACACACACACACACACACACACACACACACACACACACACACACACACACACACACACACACACACACACACACACACACACACACACACACACACACACACACACACACACACACACACACACACACACACACACACACACACACACACACACACACACACACACACACACACACACACACACACACACACACACACACACACACACACACACACACACACACACACACACACACACACACACACACACACACACACACACACACACACACACACACACACACACACACACACACACACACACACACACACACACACACACACACACACACACACACACACACACACACACACACACACACACACACACACACACACACACACACACACACACACACACACACACACACACACACGGGACTGATGCGATGATATCAACAGGGGTGTTTTCATGACATGTCGGTGAGGCTTGAGGAGGATCAGTTAAGGATGTTTTCATGAAGCTCAGATCCGTAAACTGTTTGCCTGGGATCGTATTCGCATCCTTTCCGTCAACAGCCCACTTCCTTTACCGCGTGTACGATTGACTGGGAATGTGGATGTAGATGTGCATGAGTGTTATCGCCAATGTGAGTGTGGGAACGGATCTGTGTGTGTGTGTGTGTGTGTGTGTGTGTGTGTGTGTGTGTGATGGGGGACGAAGTTAGTGAGAATTTGAGCTCATATGTGTGATGGTGAGTATTATCGCAGATGCAAGTGTGTGTGTGTGTGTGTGTGTGTGTGTGTGTGTGTGTGTGTGTGTGAGGCAGGTGTGGAAGTGGGTGTGTTGTGCTGAGCCGCCCATTTCCCCTGGAGCTGCCCTTTTTATCACGCCCTCACGCAGTCAAGGAGAGAGACGTGGACCTGATTGAATTTCTTGACCCTCCCTGCCTTCCCCTCTCCCCCCCTCCGGTCTCACATTGCCTTCCCTTTGCCTTTCCGTCTGCCTCTTACCTCCGTCTCTCCTTACCTCTCCCTCTTCCTCTCTCCTCTGCCTCTCATTCTGGCTCCTTGTATTCTTATTGCCTCTCCCTCTTCCTCTCACCCTGTATTCTGTCTACCTCACCTTCCTTCACCCTCTGCCTCTCCCCCTCTGCCCCAACCTGCCTCTCTCTCAGCCTCTCTTCTGTCTCCCCCTGCCTCTCCTTCTGCCTCCCCCTACCTTACCTCTGCTCTCCATGGCTCTTCTCAGCTTCTACGTAACCTCCCCATCTTTTCCCTTCCTTTCTGCTGCCTCTTCCCGCTTTCCCTTACCTCCACTGCCTTCCCCTCATCCCCTACTTTCCCATGCTGTCCATGCTACATGTTGCCTCCACTGCTTCTCCTTGCCTCACCGTGTTTACCCTAACCATCTCTGCCTCACCTTCCATATTGTACCTCCCCTGCCTTTCTTACGCCTCTCTCCTCAGTCTCTCTCACCTCTTCTGCCTTCCCCTCTTCTCCTCCCTTTCCATATATCTCTTGCCTTTCCTTATCCCCCTGCTCTCACTTTGGCCTCCCCTCCTTTCCCTCCCTTTTCCTTTCTTTCCCCCACCTCCGCTGCCTTCCCCCCTCCCCTTACTTTCCCATAGCCACCCTTCCTCACCCTGCCTCTTTTTACATCACTTCACCTCTCGCTCCAAACCCTACCTGTAATCTGTCCCACATTTTATTACCTTTCACCCCCGACCTCACCTTTTCCTTACGCCATCCCTACCTTTTTTCCCCACCTTCCCTGCCTCACATCCCCTCCCCCCACCTTTTTTCCTAGCTCTTTGTTTTTCCCTCCTCCTACCTTTCCTTGCCTTTTTCTCCCCTCTTACCTCACCCTGCCTCACCCTCCTCCTGCTTCTCCTCTTGTCTCCTGCCAGTCTCACGTCCCCTTTACCTTTCTTGTGCCTGACCACGATTGTGCTTTTGGAAGAGAGAGAGAGAGAGAGAGAGAGAGAGACTGTGGCTCTTTGTGTGTGTGTGTGTGTGTGTGTGTGTGTGTGTGTGTGTGTGTGTGTGTGTGAGTGTGCATTCTTCCCTTTGACCGCTCGCAACTTCTGTTTACGTGAGTCTGGGAGAGACCCTTATGGCTTGAAAGAGACAAGACTTGCAGTAAGAGAGGAGGATTCAAGCAAGAGATGAGAATTCCAGTAAGTGATGAGGGTTCCAGTAAGAGACGAGGATTCCTGTTAGATTGGGATTCCAGCAAGAGGTAAGGGTTCCAGTAAGATTCCTGTTAGATTTGGATTCCAGCAAGAAGTAAGGATTCCAGAAAGAGACGAGGATTCCTGTTAGATCTGGATTCCAGCAAGAGGTAAAGGTTCCAGTAAGATTTCTGTTAGATTTGGATTCCAGCAAGAGGTAAGGGTTCCAGTAAGAGACGAGGATTCCTGTTAGATTTGGATTCCAGCAAGAAGTAAGGGTTCCATTAAGAGACGAGGATTCCTGTTAGATTTGGATTCAAGCAAGAGGTAGGGGTTCCAGTGAGAGACAAACCAGTAAGAAATAAGGATTCTGGTAAGGGATGAGGATTCCAATAATAGACGATGGTTCCAGCAGGAGACGAGGGTTCCAGTAAGCGAAAAGAGTCCCAGCAAGAGACAAGCCCTCCAGTAAGTGATAGGAGTTCCAGTAGGAGACGAGGCTTCCAATAAGAGTGTTTCCAGCAAGAGACAAGGCTTCCAATAAGTGTCAAGAGTTCCAGCAAGTCGTTCAGTAAGAGAAAAAGGGTTCCAGTAAGAGACGAGGGTTTCAGCTAGTTTTCCAGTTCCATTTCAGGCTGCGTCTTGGATCTCCAGGCATCTGGTTAAGGGAAGCGAAGTGAATTATTCCGACGTCCACTAAGTTGAAAGGGGGTGGTGGGGAGGGGTAAGAGGCTTTTGACCTGAGAGAGAGAGAGAGAGAGAGAGAGAGAGAGAGAGAGAGAGAGAGAGAGAGAGAGAGTTAAGGTACAAGTTAACTCCGGTGACTCCATGTTTTGTTGTTGTTGTTGTTGTTGTTGTTGTCCTCTGAGGTGTTTTCATCGTGACGGCAGTTTTTTTTTTTTTTATCTTTTTCACCTGTTTTCGTTGTATTTATTTTTGTTTTCAGTTTTGCTCTCCTTGTAATGTTCGTTATGTCTTTTTGCTTTGATGTTATGATTTTCCTCCGTCATATCTTTGTTAGTCTTTTGCGCAAGTTGGTTTCATGCCATTGATATTGCTCTGATGCTGAACGTCCTTCTTCTTGTTGCTGCTGCTTGTTTTTTCTTTCTGTCATTTTCATCTTGTATGCTAACTTTCTTTTAGATATTTTTGCTCCGTATTTTTTCTCGTGTACCTTTTTGCTGGATTCCTTTTTCCAAGTGTTGCTGAAGTTGAGGATGGCATTATTGTTTTGTTGTTGCTGCTGCTGCTCTTTTATTTGTTTTCGTCGTCACATTCACGGCTCTTTCTCTTACCGTCTTGTTATTCTGCGATGATCCTGCCACACCAAGACTTGTTTCCCTTCATCTGCACCAACCCCCTGATCTGTCCTGGTTCATAGAGGTTTTACAAGTTACGAGCAGCATCCGACACACCAACTCTTCCATTCTTCCCACCTGCGCTTAGATGTTGGCTGCTGCTGATGTTTCGTGGCTTAACAGACTGCGATCCCCTTTTCTTCACCAATTTAGCTCTGCAAATAGGTCATTAGTATTACCTTTCGTTTAATTTATTGTGTCGATAATTCATTTCATCACCTCGAGGACGTCATTTACAGTTTGCTATTGCTGCTTCCAGACTAAGGGAGACTTTAAGAATTGAAAGTATTATATGGGCTCCATAAACTCGCCTTCACCTATAGGCTGTTGCTTGGAGGTAACAAACTTAAAACAGAGAAAAATGTCATCTGATTTAATGGGTTAAAAGGATATTATAACAAACGCTGCCACGAGAATTAGTTATCTCATTCAACAACTAATACTCGGTGTTGTGAGCCTGGGTTCGAATCAAGGCTTAAGTGATATTTAAAGTGGGTGCTGGTAGTATGCCCTTCATATACTAGGACATGTTCTCGCCCTTTCAGTTCATGCCGATGACTTATGCAGACTCTGACACAAAACTGAGTTATTACAATATTTGAACTTTAACAGACGTTGTTTTCACCACAGACGCCCCTTGTCCCCTACCATACCTTGCCAGCATAAGTAAGGTTAAATTTTGGTTATCACTGTCTCTTTCGAGATCCAGTGCAGTATTGGATATCATATGGACTGACATGGATAAATATGCAGAAATAATAATAACAAAAACAACAGTATTATGCTGTGTAAACCTAATCACCAACGGAGTGATGAGGAAGCCAATGCCCATCAGAATGCGGCTTAAAGAGCTGACCCCGACCGTATGGTAGCTCTGCCTCCCCTTCAGCCCATACTCTAAACCCCACATCCAACTCCCCACTCACCCCACATCCAACTCCCCACTCACCCCACATCCAACTCCCCACTTGCCCCAAACCCCTCACACTTCTCCACTCTCACTCTCCACTCACCCTTCCTAACCCTCCCGCCTCATACCCCACTTCCCACTCATCCCCACTCCATCATCTCACCTGACCTTGCACAGCGCTGTACAAGATATAAGAGAAGCATCAGACTACCACGCTAACTATTTCATGTCGTCCACCCTTTGATGTCAATTGCTGTCGTCTGGAGGTCGTGTGGGCTGGGTTAAAACACTCGCCAAGCACCTTCGTCTGGCCAGTTTGTTTATGCGAACGACGGGTGAAATATCTCGTTGTATGTCATTACTCAGCCTGTGTCGATGTTAACCCTCAGACCTCAGAAGGCTTCTAGATTTAACTCTCTCGTTGGTTACAGGTAAAACAGATAGGTCGTTGTTTGAGACTTAACCTCTTTGGTCTGTTTTTTTTTTTTTTTTTTTTTTTTTTTTTTTTTTTTACCTACAGATGATCTTAACTTAGGTATGTAGAGGCTTTTTGAAATGGAGGGTGGACTTCATTCAGCCTTGGACACCTGAACACTATAACCGACGTCCAAGGTTTAATGTCATCAACTCGAGAGATTTTTCTGAATATCAATTAAATCGTTTGTAAATAGCCGGAAAAAAAAAGTTAATCGCACTGAAGGAATTAGGATTTAAAAAGGAAAGCAGCAGTTACACCACAGCCGAATATATTGTGTGCACGGTCGTAAGAGAGAGAATATCCGAGTGGTCATCGGTAGCGAAATCATCAAGGAGTATGAGGCAGAACAAATCGCTGGGAAGGATATGCTTGACACCACCTTACTCTAATCTCACCTGACACGGCCATATCAGCTAAAGCAGACGTAACACTACCCGACTCTTTCTTCTCTTCAGTACGATGATGTCTTGTTTATTGCATTCTCTTCCCTCAGACGAATTTATTTAGGTTAGGAAAGATGGTCGGTGGCCCAGATCGGACAAAAAGAAAGAAAGAAAAAAAAAAAGATGGGTGGCAAACAAACTCCGTCAGTTCGTCTCATCAACTCTCCTCCTTTTACTGGCTCCCTTCAACCTCTGTCTCTTCGCCGCACTGTTGCATCTTTATCTCTTTTCTGCCGCTACTTCAATGGTCATTGCTCCTCTGAACCCATCTGCTTGCAATCCTCCACCTCTTCGACGGGCGCGTAGCACCAGTATAGCAGCAAACCATCATCCGTTTTCTGTCCAACTCTCTAATGCAAGAGTTAACCGTTATTCCCAGTCCTTCATTTATGCAACGGGTCAACTCTTGAACTGTCTCTCTCTGTCTGTATTTCCTGCTCCCTATGATCTCCAGCCTTTCAAACGCAGTGTGTCCAGGCATCTCGAAATGAACGGATCTTGAATTTGGCTTTCTCATGTATTTTGTTTTTCTTTTGGAAGGAACAATTTGCGGGCTCGTGGCCTTTGGTTCCTTCTTCTTCGCATAAAAAAGAGATTTTTCCGGGAGAGAGAGAGAGAGAGAGAGAGAGAGAGGGAGAGAGAGAGGAAAAAAGCTTCTGTTAATGGCAAGAATACGATAAAGGAGGTAATCATGGTGAAGTGGTCAATCCATGCCAGCCTGTCACTGACGAGGACGAGGTAGATAGGTAGACATTACTGAAGGGGATAGACCTCTCTCTCTCTCTCTCTCTCTCTCTCTCTCTCTCTCATGCTTCTTATTTGCTTAGAGGGAACTTAGTGCAAGATGTAGTAGTGAACACAATAATGATGATATAATAATAATAATAATAATAACAATAATAATAATAATAATAATTTAGACAGCACTCTTAGAGAGTATACCTCCGCCAGCGCCTAGACCAGACAACTCAGATCACCACCAAAATTTAATCAACTCTTCCTTGGCCCATGACCCACATATCCACAAAATATAACTGAAATTCATAATTTACTCTTTGAGATTTCTTGTGGACAATCAAAGAAATGGACAAAAAAAAAAAAAAAAAAAAATCCTGAATCTGCATCAGGATCCGGACCCTTCTCAAAATCCAGTAAACTTTTCCTTGGCCGATGGGCTATCGGTACCTGTCCAGCAAATTTAATCGAAATTCGACTGTAACTTTTTGAGATATTTTGTGGGTTGACAGGTAGACATGGGTGATCACATACCCTCCACCCAATTTCGTTGGCGGGGGTAATAAAGGTGAGAACGTATAGTTGGAAATATATGAGATTTCATAACTGGTAAAAGTAAATAGTAAAATACAAATTTTGAAAATTATTTAATTAGCCTGACGCAAAAATGAGAAAATGCCGTTTCACATTTACACATTTTTGCATGAGTTAAAACGCCAACTAATCCGATTTTAACTATGTAAAACAAAAAGCTCATTCAGTACGATGATGATGTTCAATATTTTTGTTACCTGTCTATATATCAATTTATTTGCCTGTATTCAAACGCGTTAATGCCTAAAAGAGTGGCCACAAGCGAATCGGCTCCCTGTCACCCTGTTATCCACATCAGGCTGCCCTTTCCCCAGCTCACTCTTCACTCCAGCATACCTTTCACTCCTGCATACCTTTCCACCCCATCCCTCCATCCCATATGCCACCGTGCGATTAGTAGCCTTCTGGCAACGATCATCTAGTGTTGCGGTTTACTTCTCTCACCGTCAGTTGATGCTCTAGCGAAAACTAAAGGCACCTAAAAATTCGAAATCGATCACAGTTAAAGTATAGGCGGACATAAACAACAGCTTAATCTCGGGCTACGATGAACGATTATTATTAGTCCATAGAAATTGCACGCAGTCAGAAGTTTATGTTCGAGAGAGTCCCCCATGGTAAAGGAGTTGAAATAATCAGAGTATATAATCAGTTTATAATCAGTTTATTTAACCTTCAGCACCATGACTGACTCTCTCTCTCTCTCTCTCTCTCTCTCTCTCTCTCTCTCTCTCTCTGTCACCTAACACCATACTAATTAACGCAGGTAACAGTGAGCTGGTGGAGGCTGGGAGTGATAATTCTGTCATCACCAGCCCCCTTGAGGACGAGACAACTCAAGTATGCTCTTCTAGCTAAAGCCACACGCCTTTATTCAGCTGAGTGAGTCATAGGAGCCTGAGCAGAAATTAAGAGCGATAATAAAGCCAGCCCCAGAAAATCACTCTGTATGCTAAAGGCCTCAAATTAGTTATATAAGGTGAACCGGAAGTAGTTAATGGGGTAATAAAGGCAGGCACGTAAACCTTACTGCCAGTTAAACCCCGGGGAGAGAGAGAGAGAGAGAGAGAGAGAGAGTCTGTTCATGTAGGTATGCTTGAACGTGTGTGTGTGTGTGTGTCTGTGTGTGTACGGTCTGTTTGTCTAGCTGTCTACCTTTCTATCCATCTATTTATCCATCTGTCTGTCTGTCTGTCTGTCTATCTGTCTGTCTGTCTATTTATCATTTTCTTAGCCTCTCTTTCTAGGTCTCCTCATACCTGTTTCTTATATTTCTCCTTCTCCTCCTCCTCCTCTTGTTATTACTCTTTATCTTCCTCTTCCCCCACCTCATTCACCTTTGTTCTAGATAAAATTTCTCTCCATATCACTCCTCTCCCCTCCCCCCCCCCTCTCTCTCTCTCTTTATCGCTTCCTCCCATTCGTCGCTGCTCTCCCACGCTTGTTTTATCACCGCCTGTTTCAGGTGGTGTGAAAAACATAGTGTGTCAGGGAGGCTCATGGGATGTGTGTGCAAGCGAGGGAAGATAGTGGTGTGTGTGTGTATGTGTGTGTTAGGAGAGAGAGAGAGAGAGGATAGGGCAAGAACGGGAGGGAGAGAGGAAGAGAAAAAATTTAGCAGTTATGCAGCAGAGACTAAAGCCTCTACCGCCACAAAAGTTAAACAGATAAATAAATAAAATAAAGTATAAAAGAGCCAAAATCAATGTCGGTTCATTTCGAAATGCCAGGACACATAGCATTTAATGTGCTGGAGGTCATAGACAGAGGGAAATAAAGATTGTGGAAAGTAGTGCCAGAATTGACCAGTCGCAAACATGAACGACTGGGAGTACCAGTTACCTCATGTTTTAGAGAGGTGGACACAAAAGGGGTGAAAGTGGGATGCTAGACGGGTACTACGCTGACGCCGTAATGGGCAACGAAAGGGCTGACACAGTTTAAGTGCGTGTGTATTCTTTGTGTTAGTCTGTCCCGGTACTTCCTCAAGCTGAGATGTTTATGTTGATTATATGCTGTGGAATTTTCACCACCTCCAAACCTCTTATCGTTGGGGTATTTATACAAGTTTTATGTCACCGTGCATCGGCTGTAAAAGGAAAGAATGTGAGCGAAATTTTATACATTTTGCTGTGCTTGACACATAGCAACTTGCTTCTAGCTGATCAATGCGTCGAGTCATGGGATGGAGTCACGCAGCGCCAAAGAACCCCTGACAAATCAGCGGTTTACTTATAAACCCAAACTTAAGCATGATATTGCTTAGCAGGTACGCTGTTGTCAACTGATGCGTCACATGTTGTATTAAGACTAAATCAATGAATGTGAGTCGATGGTAATTGGTTAATAAATACTTTCCAGACCTTTCAATTCTGTACTCCTGGGCTCAATAAAAGTGGAAAGACGTCCTCGGGCTGAAAGAACGGACTCCAAATAAACCACTATCGGTACCTAGTGGACATCAGGCTATCAAAACTCCAAAACAAAATTAAGCGAAGTTAAAGAAAAAGTCTCAGTGCATTTTTTCCCAGCTAGTGATTCTCCCATTCCCACCTCATTAAAACTTACTCTCTCACATTTCCAAACTCTCTCACTCCCTCTCCTTTAGTGGGTATAACTTGGCACTAATGTATACAGTTTTTCTTTTCCTTTTTTTTTTTTCTTAATGATTTTCGAGAATGGTTGGGAGAACAATAGGTTGGCTGCTTTGAGTATCAGCCTGGTTCTCATAGGTTTCTCTGTTTTTAGGGTTCGTTTTCTTTCGGTACGTTTTCTTCTTTGAGGGTAACTCTGGCAGCAGGTGTGTCTGGGATTGGTGGAATTCTTAAAGTGTTCAGTTATTGTTTTGCTTTCATTCTAACTGCTTCTCCTTTCCTATCTCCATTTTCTCGTCTCCTCACTCTTCTCATTTTTCTTTCTTTCTATCGTGCTCATATCCCTCAAGTCTATCAGTGCCTCTTTCCTATCACTCTCCCTTTCATTCCACCCTTCACTTCCCCCTTCATTCCCTCATTTCGTTCCTCCTCCTCCTCTTCCTCCTCCAGTTTCCATTGTCTCTTCCCTCTCCTTGTTTCCTTTTACACAACGTTGGGGTAGATCATCAGTAGATATAGTTGTTGCTCTTCTTCAACAGACAGTAGCGTAGCTACGGAGGGGGGAGCTCCGTCTTTGGCGCACCCTCCCCCTCCCCCCTTGGCCCACAATTAGGGACCTTGATGTATTAGGAACTGAACATCAAAACCCGATAATATCAGTTTGGATGAGTTTGTATACAAGTTTCGATGAATTACAGTACAGTAATTAAAATTATTCCATTCTAGGACATGCACAAGGAAAAAACAAAGCTACTTTACTTTTTGTATAACGTACACTTTAATTTTATGTATATTATTGTGACGTTCTCTGCTCAGATCAGGCTACGTTGAATATGTGCAGCTTAATTATCTTGATGAGTATTGGAAACCTGTTTATTTATTAACTGTTTGAATGATAGTTTTGAGTAGCCTAAGAAACTTTTGCAGTATTTGGTACTTTCTTTATACTAATAAAGTATGCCTTACAAAATATCTGCATCTAAGCTTTTATAAGATTATTTCCATATTTTTAATTTTTATTTTGAAAGGATTTCTGACGTTGCATACTATAATGTCAACCATAATCATAACAGAATTTATTGTCAACTGTTATAATAATGTCGGAAAGTTTCTTGTCATATTTTGGTGCGTAGTAGTAGTAGTAGTAGTAGTAGTGGTAGAGTAATAATCTATATCTATCTCTGTATCAATCAACCCATCTATCAGTCTGCCTGTTTTCTGTCCCATCAATCTGTCTATCTGTCCACTCATCTCTATCTATCTTCATATATCTACTCATCTCACTCTGTCTGTCTGTCTGTCTGTCTGTCTGATCAATCTGCCTATCTGTTCACTCATCTTTCTATCTTTATATATCTACTCATCTCACTGTCTGTCTTTCTGTCTGTCTGTCTGTCTATATATACATATACCTTATATCTACCGACGTTATGAACAGCATGCCATGAAAGTATTTTCAGAAAGCTAGAATGGGAGACATTGTCCAGATCTCAGAAACAGCAGATACATAGCAAGAAATGTTAAATGACCTAAATAGTCTTAAAGTAGGGCTGACGATGAACCGAAGTAATACTGATGGTTAACCCTCCTACACCAAAATGCGTTATCAAAATAACTGAAGAAATTCTTAAAGAAGTTGAGGAGTGCGATTCCTTGGGGCAAACACTAAAACTAACGAAATAGCATGATAGCGAAATAAAACGACGCATTACAAGTGGATGGAAGGCTTTCGGTAAACATAGAGACATCATGAAAAGTAGCTTGCCAGTCTATATGAAACGAAAAAGTATGTAATGAATGTATAATCTCTGCTATGGCGTACGGTTGTGAGACATGGAAACTGACAAAGTTGATGGAAAACAGACTAATCCGTTCTCAAAGAGGAACTGAAAGTCAGTGTTGGGAATATCTCTGAGAGACAGACGATTAACTTGGGTGAGAGAGCAGACTAAGGACAAAGACATTATAGAAGTTATAAAGTTATAAAAGAACAGAAATGGAGGAGGGCAGGTCATGTAGCAAGAATATGGGATAACCGATGGAGCAAAAGGCTGACTGACTGGACTCCGAGATATTGTAAGCGTAGCAGAAAAATGCCAGACAGGAAGTGAAAAGATGAAATACAGAAGTTTGCAGGCAAAACCTGGCAGAAACAGGCTCGGCCAAGGAATTCGTGGAGAAAGCTGGGGTAGGCCTTTGTTCAGTAGTGGACTTGCAATGGCTGATGTTGCTGATGATCATGACGATGATAATATTGATCTATCTGTCTATTTATATTGTCCCCCCTCTCAAATCGACCTCATGTCCCCTCCCCCTTGGCCAGATAGCTAGCAACGCCACTGTCAATAGATACCCCGTTATGCGCCAATAGGCCTGTTTTCCTCACTTCCCATGCTCTCCTTTTTGTAACTTCCTATTTCAGTCCTGTTCTCCCTTCCTTCCCCTCTCTCCCCTTTGATGTCACTTCTTACATTACTGTCCGTTCCCTCTCCTCCCGTCTTCCTTCCTCTGTCCTTTCGCCCTCTTCTCTTGCTCAGCTAACCTTTTCCTCCCCCCCCTCCCCTCTCTCCTTTCATCTCCCTCTCTTTCTGTCTCATGTTGACGTACACACACACACACACACACACACACACACACACACACACACACACACACACACACACACACACACACACTGGGAAGGGAGAGTGTGATGTATGAGATAAGGACGCTCTTGGCTGGTATCAGAGAGAGAGAGAGAGAGAGAGAGAGAGAGAGAGAGAGATTAAAGGGTAGTCAGGAAAAAAAGTGGTGTGAAAATGAAAGAGAGAGAAGAGGATGGAAGGGAAGAGAATACTTGTAAATAGGAAGAAGGACAAGGGGGAAGAGAAAGACTAGAGGGAGCAGAAATAAAGGAAATCAAAAGTAGAATGGAAAAAAAAAAAGCACGAATGTGAATAAGAGGAAAAAAGTTAGGGAAAAGAGAGTAGAACAGAGATGCACAGATAAGGGGAGAGAAAGAGAGAGAGAGAGAGAGAGAGAGAGAAAGAGAGGGGCGAGGACAAGGAAAAAGACGAAAAATAAGCAGTAGGGATAAGAAAAAGAGAGAAGAAAAGAAGAGCTTGGGAGGACAAGGAGAAAGAGACGCTGCAGAAAGGATAGGGAGAAGAAAGTGGAAAGGAGACGCGATAGGGAAAAAAAAGAAATGCAAAAGGGGGGGGGGGACTTTAGCAGGCCGAAAAAACAGATTATTATGTAATAAGCAGAAGAGAAGGGAATAGGAAATGAAAGTCCTACGAGAAAAGAAAATGAAAGGAATTAGAAGACAGGAAAAAAGGTAAATTGTCAATGAAAAAAAATGGAATGGAATATGCGGAGATTAAAAAGAGTACAGAAAGAAGAAAATTACAATACATTTGCAATTTCTCATTAAAATTGTGAGATGTAGAATTCTTAAGTTTGAAATTAAACAACTTTTATTTACATATTTGTGCTGCATACTTTGTAGGAAGTTTATTCATCAACCCTGTTTCCATTACTATTCTGTTTATAATTTAATAAATTTCCTCCTTCATTTTCCATTTTTCTTTTCTGCCACACTATTCACTGCCATAGGTCACAGTTATACATTACACTGCCACACCATACATCGCCACACCTCACATCACACTCCACACAGTCACAGCTGCCAGACCTCACAATGTCACAGCGTACACTGCCACACCACACACTGCCACACTTCTCATAACCATACTACATACTTTCACAACTGTCACTGCTGCATCACACACTGGCACACCACACAGTCACACCACATACTGTCATACCACATACTGCCACACTGCACACTGCCGCACCCGATATCCTCTAATAAAATTCTGCCGCCTTCTTCGTTCCTTCCTCTTTCCTACTCCCTCTTCCTCCCTTCCTTCCCTCAATACTCCTCGCCTATGGACTCTCCATCATTACGTCTCTCTCTCCCTTCACCTTGTCCTCCTCATACCCTTCTCTTTCTATCGTAATCTTCAGCCAAACTCTCTCCTCTCCTTCACACCCTTCCCCTTCACCTTAATTCTTCTTCTGTCCTCCTTTCCACTGATCATCTTTTCTCTCCCTTTCTCCCATTTCTACCCCTCCCTCTCCCCATACCTCATCACTCTTCCCCCAGTCTCCGTCCTTCACCTTACTTTTTCTCCTTCCCCCTTTCAGTTCTCCTTCTATCCTTCCTCATATTCTTCCATAACATCCAAAATGTATGTAATGAAACTCCGCCCCTCTCGCTCCCTAACGAAAAATATATAAATGTACCTTATGTAATTTACGACACATCCAGACGTAATGTAATGCGGGTAACATGTAATCTGGCATAAGTAGCTGGTAATGTAATGAGTGCTTAATGGAATATGATTGCCGTGGAAGGTTCGTTTAAAGTTTTCTGCACTTGTAGTGCAAGCCGGGCCATCTATTAGCCCGGTGCCGTGGAAGGTTCGTTCGTTCGTTCACAGATTCCCTGCACCTTTAGTGCAGGCCGGGCCATACATTAGCCCGGTCAGTGGGGTATGGGCTGGTTAAAAAAGTAAGTGGGGAGGACAGGACCTGGGGATTGCCCAGCACACACGTCCTGTCTCCTGACTGCCTTTGTGGTGTGTGTGTGTCGTGGAAGGATATGTGCACTTAATATGTGCACTTGATTTGAATAACCTAACTGAGGTCTTGATAGGGAGGTGGAGTGTTGGTGCTGCTGGTGATCGTGACAGTGGTAGTGATAGTGGTAGTGTTAATGATTGCTGAGAAGTGGTAGTACTGTTTGTAGTAAAGCGAGTATATAGGGATGATGAGGGTGGTAGGGATGACTGTGTATGTAGCACACACTCGGCATCTGTAGATGGCTTTATATATATATATATATATATATATATATATATATATATATATATATATATATATATATATATATATATATATATATATATATATGTATACACGATATGTAGTAAGACACCATCCCAGCGTTCATATTACATCTGCATAATATGAAGCTAAAACACCCCCCCCCACACACACACACACGCACACGCACGCGCGCGCGGCCTACATTAGTAAATATTTGTCAATTTACGAGGAGCGGCTTTAATACTAATGAAAAATTATTACATTTCCCGACACGTAATAAAAACTCGTTCCTGCCTTGATTAGGAATGCCGCCGACGGAGCAAAATTTCTCTCCCGCGTTTTTAACCTCGTCACTTCGTGAACATTATAGCGTATCAAAGCGTGATGAGAGAGAGAGAGAGAGAGAGTTGGGGTAAGTGTAAAGATATTAACAAGGATTCGAAGGGAAAAAAAAATGAAAATCAAAGGAAGGTGAGGATAAGGACAGAGGAGAGAGAAGGAATGAGGAGGAAAGGGAAAAAGGTGTTTGCATAATAAAGACGGTGGAGTAAATCGAGAGTCTAGAAGATTATAAATATAAATAAATAAAATAAAGAGTATCACAGTGCGGTATGTTTCACCATAAACTCTATCAGCTGTCACCTTTTTCATATGGTTTCGATCTTGCGGTATCACAATCGTCAGCTCTATATTATGACCACTTGGGATGGCAACGATGTGGAGAGAGAGAGAGAGAGAGAGAGAGAGAGAGAGGTGGCTTAAAGATTGATGAGATTGGGTGAGATGAAAGGGAGAACGAGGCAGGAAAGGAAGGGAGCGAGGTAGATTAGAACTAGGATGAATGAAACGAGCCGAGAGAGAGAGAGAGAGAGAGAGGTTACAGTACGTTCCCGAATCGACAACGCCACTGAAGGCAATAGTTAACCTCTTTAGTATGTGCACATCTATTTCATTCATTCACCATCAGACCAATTTGCATCAACTTAAAAGTGTGTCTTAGGGGAAGTGTTGTAATCAGTCTCCATTACTCCTTCGACTAGATAGGTTGGGGAGTCCCAATCACGGTATCAGGAATGGAATAAATACATCGGTATCGTGCTGAAGTGGTTACCCAATTGGCCTTGTCCTTTGACGTCCTTTTGTCGTTTTTAGTCACATTTATATTTTCCTCCTTGATTATTAGAAGCGTTATATTCACTTTATACTCGCTTAAAACTGCCATGTATATGTCTTCAGTGTTGAACTATAGCAAGAGATTAACACTAGAATGTTAGGAAATGTTTCAATGGAAAGGATGAAGAGTTGAAGTACCCATTTATACTGGCGCTGGGATACGGGAAATCAACTGCAAAAGAACGAATATTTCCGCAAAGGTATGATGAACGATCTATAGTTTTGAGCCAACTATAGTTTTGCGTATATTAACAGTGGACGGGCCGAGTCGGACACACACACACACACACACACACACACGAAAGACAGGCAGAGTAAATAATAACCTTTCTCTTGGTGCTATGGAAGGTGGCCAGACTCAGACGAATATTACCTCCTCCCATACACACACACACACAACCCCCCTTCACCACGTGCTCCCCTTCTCAACTCTACCACCACTTTTTGCCCCGTCTCCTTTATTTAGGTGTGCAGGCTGCGATCACTCCTGCATCCCTCCCAGCCTTTGTTGTTCTTCTGCGGTCCCCCCTCACAGCTGCAGCTACTCTCCCCTGGCCTTTTTTTCAGCTCTTCCCGACGCTTTGCAACCCTTACTAGCCCCTTTTTGTGCCATCACCTATTCTCTGCCCTATTCTGTTATGTTTCTTAGTCTCCCTCCTTTTTTTTTTTTTCTTTTTTTTCCGCCATTTCCAAATCTTACTAGTCCTTGAGTGTACTGGTTCTTCCTGCTTATGCCAAAGTATGTCCCATTCTGCTTTACAGTTTGTCTTCTTCCTTCACCAGTCTTTCTTTTGCTGTTTTTCATCATTTCCCCAGCCCTCTCTGTCCCTTCTCAGCCCTCCGTAGCCCTTCCTAGGACTATTTGAGCCCTCACCATCTTTGTCTAGCTCAGTCCATCCATTACCAATCCCATCTGTTCTCCCTCTTATATTTAGGTGTGCAGTTCAGGAAAGGGCTGTCATTCCCCCTGCATCCCTCCCTCCTTTTGTTGTTTCTCTGCGGCTCCCCTTCACAGCTGCTGTTTTTTCCATTAACTCTTCCAGCTCCTCTTAGCACATCCTAGAGCTTATCAGCGCTCTCCAACCCCTTCCCAGCCCTTTTCCAGCCCATCCCAGCCCTCCCTCACCTTGACCAGCATCTCTCCCTCCTTTTGCTATTACTCTGCTGTGCCCTTCGCAGCTGCTACTTTTTCCACCGGCCGTATGTTAGTCCGTTTCAGCCTACATCAGCCCAGCTCAGCCCTGACCAGTAACACAGGAGTGGCCAGTCACTTCTGTTACCCTCCCATCCTCCGTTGGTCCTCTGTGGCTCCTCTCGCATCACACTCGTCCCCCATCACAGTTGTTTATACCCTCTGACTGCCCCCCCCCCCATTCGTCCCTCCCTCTCATCCCCTCATCTCTCTCTCTCTCTCTCTCTCTCTCTCACACCTTTCCTATTCCTCATTATCCTTGTCTCTCTCATCCAAGCCTGCTCTCTTATCATTAACCATTGTCATCCCCTCTATTTTCACCTTTCCAACCCCTTCCAGACTTTGAACATCCTATTCCAGCCCTTTCCAGACATAACCAAGCCTCTCTCTTCCATCTCGTCCTTCTCTGCTTCATCCTTTTTCTCTCTCCATCCGTCTTACAGCTCTTCTGTCCTCCTCTCTTCCTGCGTTCGTTTGTCTACATCCTATTATTGTCTTTCTATTTTGCTTCCAGCCCAGTTTTATTATTCGTAAGTCCTTTCTTTTGATTCACTTCTCATCTTTTCTTTCCCTCTTCCATTGCTTACCGTCCTTTTTGTTTTAGTTTCTCTTCTTTCCTTTCCCTTTCTGTTTCTTCTATTATGTTCCTGTCCGTCCAGTTCAATTTGTCTCAGCTCTTCCCTTTCCTTCCCCACTTCTTTCCTTTCTTTCCCTTCCTCTCCCGTTCCGTCCCATCTCTTACTAATCTTTCTTCCCGTCTTTTCCTATTCTTTCCCTTTCCTGCCTTTGCCTTCGCTTCCCTCCCCTCCCATCTCCTCCCCTTCCTTCCCCTCCCCTCCCCCCCTATCCATTCCCCTCCCCTCCCCTTCCTTCCTTTCCTTTCCTTTCCTTCCCCTCCCCTCCCCTTCCTTCCTTTCCTTTCCTTTCCTTCCCCTCCCCTCCCCTTTCCTTTCCTTCCCCTCCCCTCCCCTTTCCTTTCCTTCCCCTCCCCTCCCCTCCCCTCCCCTCCCCTCCCCTTCCCTCTCCTTCCCTTCCCTTTCTTTCCCTTCCCCTCCGCTTTCCTCCCCTCCCTTTCCCCCTCTTCTCCTCCTGTCGCCTCTCCCACCCCTTTCCCTCTTCTCCCCATCCACTGTTCACCACCACCATCCCATACAATCCCCCTTTAATCCTCCCACTTCCAACCCACCAACCCTATCTAATCCCTTACCCCTTATCAGCCCTCACCAGCCCCCATTCAGCTTTCCCCATCCCTTTCCATTTTCTTTCCTTTCCTTTCCTTTCATTATATTTTATTTTATTTTCTCTTTCCTCTCCGATATCCACTTCTCTCAGTTCGTTCCTTTCCTTACCATTGCCATCCCTTTTCTTCCCTCTTTCTCTCTGTTGCCCTGTCCTATCCACTTCCTGTCCTGTTCTGCCTTATCCTGTTCTCTTCTCTGTCTCCTTCCTGCTGTCGTCCTATGTCATCCCTTGTCCCCCTCCCACTTACTGTTCTTTCTTCTTCCCTTCCCCTTAATTTCCTTCTCTCCTCTTCCTTCATTCATTCCTTCACCCATATCACCCCTTCTCTGTTACTTCTGCTATCCATCAACCTCTCATCTAACATTCCTCCCTCATTCCCCATCCCCCTTTTCCCTCCTCACCATCTACGATCCTTTCTCTTCCGGCCCCCTCTCCCTTTCCCCACTTCCTGTCTCCCCCTCTCCCTTTCTCCCTTCCCTTTCTTCCCCCTCTCTCTTTCTCCTGTCCCTCTCTTTCCCCTCTCTCTATCTCTTCTCCCCTCCCCTGTACGTGTTTGTTCCTTCACTACGTAAATATCTTCCCTTCCCTCTTTTGTCTCTTGTTCTGTCTTGTCATTCTCTTACCCTCCCCTTCTTCCCCCCACATCATCCTCTCCCACGTTTGTCGCCCCTTCCCTACCATTCCTTACCATTGTCATTCTCTCTCTCTCTCTCTCTCTCTCTCTCTCTCTCTCTCTCTCTCTCTCTCTCTCTCTCTCTCTCTCTCTCTCCTCTTCTTCCGTCCCCTCCATCCTTCCTCTTTCCCCTTCCCTGCCCCTCTCCTTCTCTCATCCCAACCATATCCTACCGTTAGCCATCCTATTATTCCCCTCTCTCTGTTCCTCTTTCTTCTCCCCTCAGCTCTCCTTATTTTCCCCCTTTCGGCCTCCTTCCCCTGCCCTCCCCATCCTCCTCCCCCACCCCTTCCCTTCCCTTGGTTCCTCCTTCCTCATTCCTTGGTTCCTCCTTCCTCATTCCTTGGTTCCTCCTTCCTCATCCTTTGGCTGCCATGCCGTACCATGATCATCCCATCCAACCATCTTCTCACTCCCCCTTCCCCACTCCCACTCCCCCTCCCCTCGTCTGTGTTTGTCCCCCACCGCATAAATAACCCCGTGGCGCCGGAGCTGGTGGCCACCCTGACTGAGAATTACCGGGGACGTCATTAGCATGCATGAAAGGTATTTGCTTTGTCGGGACGCGGTAATTCCTGTAAACGCATATATTTTGACCTCGTTGGTTAAAGTGGCAGGGCCCTTTGTACCTCTGGCCCCACCCCACTCCCTTCACCCCACCGATCCTCTCCTATATTCTCTCTCTCTCTCTCTCTCTCTCTCTCTCTCTCTCTCTCTCTCTCTCTCTCTCTCCCCACTACCCTTGCATCCACACCTCACCACACCGTACGTATGTGTTCCCCACCTTTGTTCCTACCTCCCCATCTCATCTGTGCACCTCCTGCTCTCCCCCCCCCCATTTACCTAACCCTCACTCCATCCAACCCCCACCTCCAGCTTCCCACCCCCTGTCCCTGGCTCAGTATCCCACTCCCTATCCCCCTCTTTCATCTACCCACCCCATCTCCTACCTACCTAAATCCCCATTCCACTTTCCCCCCTCTCATTCTTCCATATCACATTTCCCATTCTCATCCTCCGTCCTCACCCCCCACCTCACAGTTCACACACACACACACACACACACACACACACACCGCTCGCTGGTGCAGTGGTAACGTTCTCGCTTGCCATCTGGTAGACGGGAGTTCGCGCCTCGCTCAGGTTGCGAAAAGTTTCACTGACGAAGTGGGTGGTTACTGTCCCCCTCGAGCAAGGGGACGGGTGTGTGCGTGTGTGAAGGTCACAGCCTTGCCCTTAGATCGGACTATATGAGCTCTCAGCTCCCTTCCGGGAGGGTAAAAGCTGACGATCACGACCATCAAGTGATCCTGACCGACCCGGTGAATTACACACACACACACACACACACACACACACTGATATACGCACATCGGCGGTCGATTAATGCACGGAGAATCTTTGGTACTGCGGCTGTTTTGTATGATGGTAAATATTAAATAGAAAGATAGATAGACAGAAAGACCGATTGACAGATATGAATTTGTATATGTAAACACTAAAGAAACACAGCCATGTAATGTGTTAGTCAGGAGCCCACATCCGCTCCAGTTACATACGAACACACGCACTCATACGAACACACTCACTCATACGAACACTCATACTCACACGAACACACATACTCCGTAGTTTCATGGCAAAACCAGCTGGCTTTTCCAAAGGTCAGACGTACTGCATAGCTCCTCTCTCCGTATCCACACACCACAAATAAACCCCCTCTACACCATTTTCCCTGTCCTACTCTTTGGGTGCTGAGGGAGCAGGGGAAATTACAGAGCGCCACATTAAAAATCTTGCCATATTTTTGAAGGAGAGGCGTCCGGGCGATGTTGATATTAAACGCTTACGACCACAACTACTTCGTTATTGGTGAGAGGGATGCACACCAGAACAGCCTGTAGTCCCCAGTACCAACCACAACATGCCTCCCTAATGATCAGTCAGCGCTTTGCAGATCATCATTTACAGTTTCGCCGGTACTGACGGAGAGAGAGAGAGAGAGAGAGAGAGATGGATGCCATACATTATGGCCAATTTACTGAACTGCGGACTGGACTTAAGGTGGTTCAAACGGTAGGGGTGGAAATGAAAAGGTCCCCAGTTGCAATAAATAGCGTATTTATAGACCTTCAAACCACGCCAGTGCCCAGTGAGATCTTACTAAACTAATTAACAGTAATCAAGATGGACCGGACTTTCGCTTTGTTAGTTTTGTACCCTACTGTAGTCTAGTAATGAATGTCCACATCTAATGAGATCATTATAATCTTCAGTGATTAGATGGGTTCATCTTGCTAATCTACTGTGATCAAATGGGTTAGGATGTCGCTTCATTAGTTGGACCCCCGGAATGCAAAGAATATAAGAATTTTTGATCTTGCTTCACTACGACCAATAATTAGATCACTTGCCGTCTCACTTCATTAGTGCGGAATTCCTCTCGACTCAGATATTGAGAACCCTTATGCTATTATCTGTCTGTGATATTCCTGTCTCACCTGCAGATATCTTAACTGCTACATCGACATTCAAAACATTTCTGCTGCCATCTTGTGATGTCATATGTTGCCATATCTGGCTGCCTCGATAGTGTCAACGAAAGATAACCCGAATATGGCAATGGCAACTCTCAACACTGGCTTATATGAAAACCCTCTCCACCCTTGAAACTTATATGTTGACTATAATTATATAAATAGTGTTGAAATGAGGTACGTAGTATGGCAGCAACAGCCCTTCAACAATTACCTGAGCAGTGGCAGCAGATAAATATATTATATTTATCTGTGGTTTAAGAATTTCCATTGTCAAGTGCCTGCCAGTGTGCGTTATAACCACTGAAGTTGGTGGTTATCCCCGAACAAAAGAAATGGCTTCCTTTTTCATATGCCACTTTTTGAAATATAATCAAGAAGAAACGGTCGCAAGGAATATAAAAATGGACTGAGAAAAAGTCTGAGTTGTAGATATACAAAAAAGAGAGGTGAGCAGAAAAGTGAGGCGGGAATCGGGATTAAGCTGTAAGTAGATACCAGATGAGGTGGAAAGAGCATGCTGAATATAGAAGAGAAATAAAAAAATAGGGGAAAGGATGTACTGCACAACTAAAAGAACAAAACAAAGTAAGAGTAAGCGAACAGCAAAAATGAAAAAAAAAAAAAAAAAGGAAATAGGGAGTTATCAGGAGAATGGAATAAATAGATAAATAAATAAATACTGTATACAGGAATACGTCATCATTTTCTGTTTTTTATAAGTCCCAGTAAATCCCAGCTCTTAGTCACAACACGCAACATTCATACCATTCCCCTTCTAGATCTCTCTGTAGGCATCCCAGACGGACAGGCATATTTGGGTGCGGTTCGGTTTCCATTGGCTGCCACGTTGAAGAGATTCTGACTGGCTAAGCCCATATCTACTGGTGTGCCAACTGCCTTTTACGGAGGCCATCATAACCCACATGTGACTAGTTTATGATGTAACGTTTTACCGAGTATGGGCAGTTTATGATGTCATAACCATGTTATAACATAGAGAGTCGTACTCAAGGTGGCATAGGAAGCTTAATAGCACCGTCCTTATCGATACACTGTATTTTGTATATTGCACCTTAACATTTTTTTCTGTGCCACTTTTTTACAGTTTTATACTGACATAATTTGCATCAGTAACGGTGAAGAAGATTTTGAGGTGCAATAGAAACTCCTCCCCCACCCTCCACCCCACTGAGAAAGAGACGATACCAGTCATTCTACGGGTACAACCAATGATGTCGTGTGTTTGTTCCCGTCCCAGACATATAAACTGTATCACAATTTGTTGAAATTTTACATAATTAAAGTCAGCTAGTTTCCATTTAGTTGGGTTGGGTTATAAAGAAAATTAGTGATAATTTTTTTTTTTATTAAACCGTTTCTACCCGACTCTTCCTTGTTTTATGTGTTTATATTAGTATTTTACTGAGTAACAAGCCGCGTGACAGTGACAGATGGGAGTTTATTCGCGGAGGCCAGAGAGAGAGAGAGAGAGAGAGAGAGAGAGGAGTTAACGTGGTGACTCTATAATAGGCAAGTGATGTGATTATAATGGCCAGGGAAGAATTTCAGGCCCATAATGAGAATTTTTAATGGAGATTGTTTCTTGCCTCTTCTAAACGAGAGGCTGAATTAATCATTTGGCGGCAGCGGGAATTAATAAAAACATAGGTATTTAATTCCATCATATTCAGACTTCCACAGAATAAAGAGTGTAATACAGTTTAGAGGAGCCCGTATGGTTTTAAAGGAGGTAAAGCTGGAAAAAAGTCTGGAAACAGCGAGCATAGCAGTGAAGATGTCAAGAGAGAGAGAGAGAACTACCTTGAAACACACCTAGGGTTATTACATTTTTGCCCCTCTTTCTTCACGCTATGTTTGGAGATGCGGGATAATGGTTTTTCTTTAATCCGGAGACTATGGAATGGAAGTCTCTCTCTCTCTCTTTGAGGGGCGCGGTAGCACAGTGGTAGCGCGCTGAGCTTGTGATCGGGAGGTCGGAAGTTCGAGCCTCGCCCGGGCTACCGTTGCCGGGAGGGGTAGTTCCCTCCTGTAACCCCAGCGGGGCTATATGGCCTTAGTTGCCTAGCTTGGGGAATCCATTTCTCTCTCTCTCTCTCTCCGTTTTTGTGCTTCCTTTCTGCGTCCCTCTTTCCCTTCCTTTTCACCAGTCACTTTTTACCTCTCTCTCTCTAGTAATTCACTCGAAGGGTTCCGGAGGCACAGTTAATGCGTTTGTAAGAGGGTTTGCGTGACAGAGGAAATAGTGTACCCTACAAGTGCCTATGTCCGTTTTCTTTTTTTCCTTCCCTTCAAGCGTTCTCTCTCTCTCTCTCTCTCTCTCTCTCTCTCTCTCTCTCTCTCTCTCTCTCTCTCTCTCTCAGACCACCCATAGAGGACCATAAAGTATGTGTGATCATGGTAACTATGTAACACTCACTATAGGTTTTGCTCACCCTCTCTTCTTCGCCTTAATCTTTCCCTCCAACAGTTACTGGTTTCTCTCTCTCTTTACATGTTCTTCCCTGGTTCTCTCTCTCTCTCTCTCTCTCTCTCTCTCTCTCTCTCTCTCTCTCAGTGCAGTCAATATGTCTTGTGCTATTTTTCTCTAGCCTCTTCCCTTGCTCACTCCCATATTCCCTTACCCTCGCTTCCTCGCTTTCATCATTATTATTTTGTTCCTCCATTCTCTCTTCCTGTTCCTCATTTTCTTTGCGTGGCCTGTTGTGTGCTATTTTTGTTCCCGGTTTCTTCGGATCTTCTTCGTCTTTTTCTCCACACCTCTCTTTCGCAGTCTGTCTCTTCTTCTGTTCTCTTCTTTCTCCTCTTCCCCCTTTCTGGTTTGATATTTTTTGCTTTATTTGTCTGTTTTTACTTCTGCTTTTGGTTTTTCTTCTATGCTGTAGTTGTCACTTTTTCTATTGGTGGTGTGCAGTAAAAAAAATCGTGGGGTTTTGTACGTGTGTGTGTGTGTGTGTGTGTGTGTGTGTGTGTGTGTGTGTGTGTGTGTGTGTGTGTGTGTGTGTGTGTGTGTGTGTGTGTGTGTGTGTGTGTGTGTGTGTGTGTGCGTGCGAAAGAACTGTGGTGTAGAGGTCCTTCTGTTGCCCCTCCTAATGGCTTCTCTTGTGTGTGCTGTATACATAAATCACGGGACCACACACACACACACACACACACACACACACACACACACACACACACACACACACTAGTGTGTTTATGTATGTGTGCATGTGAATGTGTATATATGCGTGTGTGTGTGTGTGTGTGTGTGTGTGTGTGTGTGTGTGTGTGTGTGTGTGTGTGTGTGTGTAAAGTACCCTGCCCCAGACAACGCCTTCATTGTCCCGCTTTGAATCCCTCCTTCCCTTCCCGTCCAGTTCCCTCCCCTCTCTTTCCCTTCCCTCGTGAACACATCTGTTATATCCCTCTCCTCTGATTCTTGTCTCGGTATCCCTCGCTTCCTATCTCTTTCTTCCTCTCCTTTTTATCTGTTCACTGTTATCCTCTCTCTCTCTCTCTCTCTCTCTCTCATTCCTGTCCGACTGAGTGCGAGAAATATTTACAAGCCAATCCTTTTCCTAAGCCAGAACGAACACTGATATAAGAACTGAGGGGTTCAGGGCAAACTGGAGGAAATGCTTGTCTTCAGTAGCTGTCTTTATATTAATCTTTGCTTTTAGAGTGCTATCTTATCATTTCCTTTTGAATTCACAGTTTTGAGTTTTTGCTACTTATTTCCACTTGCTATTCACATCCAGAGCATGTCGCTTTCTTTCTTCACTTCCTGTTTTCACTATCCACTTCCTGTTCATCGTGCTCTCCTCGTCGTCCTCCTCCTCATCATCATCCTCATCATCATCATTTTCCTATTTCACTCAGTTTCTTGTCTTTCAGTTTTTTGTCACCTCCTCCTCCTCCTCCTCCTCCTCCTCTGCCTCCTCCTCCTCCTTGTTCTATATTTGTTCCTTTCCCTTTATTCTTTATATCCTTTCTCCCCCCTTTCCTCCTTGTCTTTCCCCTCGTCCCCTCACACCCATCATTCTCTTTTTCCCCCTCCCTCTCCTCCCTACCCACACCCCTTGTCGCTACTATATTAACCGCACAGTGTATAATTAGCAGACTCGTACGGCGCTCTCTCTCTCTCTCTCTCTCTCTCTCTCTCTCGTATATAATTATAATTATCAGGTATTAAGGGCAGATTCACAGCTGTTTCTCACTCTTGACATATGGTACCGTACTCTCTCTCTCTCTCTCTCTCTCTCTCTCTCATCCTGTGCCCCCCTTTTCCTTCCTTCGTGCCCATCTCCTTAATGTTTAGTTGTCACCATTCTTAATTAGTCTTCTTATTCACTTCTTACTCATTTATGATTTATCCCCTTCAGGCCTATCTTTCAGGTCATTCTTAACATCCTCTTCTTTTTCTTCTTCTTCCTCATCATCCTCATCCTCTTCCTCCTCTTTTCGTACGTAATAACAGAGGCAGCGAGTAATGGATGTACGCGAAGCATCTGATGAAAAGAAAAAAAAAGTAAAAAAAGTAAAAAAAAAATGAGGAATTAGAAAAAGAGGCATGGTCTGAAAAGTGGTGTCATATTGAAGAAAGAAGAATTTTTGTTTGAAAAACTAAACAACGAAGAAAAACGGAGAAAGAATATACGAGAACAAAAGATTAAATGAAGAGCGATGATGACAGCCAGACATTGATCAGAAGTGGCAGAATGAAAGAAAGGGAAGGATGAACAAAGAGAGAGAGAGAGAGAGAGAGAGTACTGGGGCCGTAGCGTACAGAGAGAGAGAGTACTGGGGCCGTAGCGTACAGAGAGAGAGAGAGAGAGAGAGAGAGAGAGAGTACTGGGGCCGTAGCGTACAGAGTAAGAGAGGGTACTGGGGCCGTAGCGTAAAGAGTATTCAGAGAGGTTCTATAGGGCATAGCGTAAAGATCATTACTATTCCTCTCACCATCTGGAAAGACAGAGGGATAGTATGTGTGGTTGTGGCTTGAGAGAGAGAGAGAGAGGATGGGAGGGGAGGAGGGGTGTCTATGTCTGTGTGTGCGTGAGGTTATTGCCAGAGACTTGGAGACAGCGTATATGTGAATGTGCGTGAGTAGAAAGTGATATATTTAAATTTTAATACCGTATGTACTAAAAAAAAAAAAAAAAGGACTATACTGCCTCTCCATTGAACTCCACCAATTTATTTACCGACACTCGACTAACAGGAAGCACCCTCGACCGCATGCAAGCGTCGATCCGATATGCCTGAAGAGCGGCAATATTAAATTCCTCAGCGAGCAATATTCGAGTGGCCCAACGGAATATGTGAGTGGGGGAAACTATTTATATGATTTTGATGACTGGGTGAATGAGGAGTTGTATGCTCCTTTTAGTTTTAGTAGTAGTGGTAGTAGTAGTAGTAGTTGTTGTTGTTGTTGTTGTTGTCCCAGTAAGGTTGTTCTTGTTCTTGTCTTCGTCATTACCACCAGTGTCGCCATTATCGTAAGTATCCTAATCATTGTCTTCTTCGTCATAACTCATTGTGTCTTTTATCGTCTTATCTTTAGTTTAATCATTATCATCGTTATTATTATTCTATTGTCTTCAAGAACGTCAGACTCTTTACTTTAGTCATCGTCTGTGTCAGGACCGTCATTATCATCATTACCAGTAATTGTGATCATTATTGTCGTCAACATTAACTTCACCATTATTATAGTCAGGGTCGTTATAATCGCCAATCTTGCAGTCGTCATCATACTCATTATCAGTTTCATCATCACTTGGACACACACACCACAAACTCAGCCAGGAGACAGGGCGTGTATGCTGGGCAATCCCCAGGCCCTGTCTTCCCCCTTATCCCACTCAAGCCAACCACCACCAACCGGGCTACAGCAAGGCCCGGTCTCCTCTAATGAGGAGAGAATCAACAACAACAACAACATCACTTGAACAGTCTTCGATATGTATAGTGAGTTTTATGTGCAGTGTTTCCCGTGAGATGTGTGAGATAATTCAGTGAGTTTTCTCTCTGGCTAATTCTGAATAGCACTACATCAACAGGCAATGAATTCTTAGCCACTACAGAACAACAATGACTGATGACTTCGAAGTCGAATAGTTCTCGTTCATATTTCAACTCGTAGGTCATCAGTACTTGTAACTCAGTATCGTTAAGAAATTGACTTGTTGATATAGTGTTTTCATTCAGGATTAGAAGAAAAGTAACCGGAAGTTTCACAGATCTTCGCATGACACCCTGTATAAATTTAATGAGGCTACGAATGAACATTGATTTGGAAAGCCATAAGATTCATAAGAACAAAGTCAAAGCGAGAGTCATGGTGGGGAAGAGTGAATTTGAATGGGATAATAATGGGAATGGTTTAGAGTGAATTGTTAAAAATGTAGAAGAAAAACTCTAAGGAAAGGAAATGACTTTAGAGAGAGAAAATTAAAGGTACAAATATAGGAAAACAAAATGTATATAAATTACTGTGTATAACAGCAGTATAAAGTCAAAAAGCTTAAAAATCGAAACCAAAAATTAAAATTAAAGCAGGAAGGAATGCAGTGAGAAAATCCGTAATGGAAAAAACAAGTAAGACTAAAAGAAACCTACTGAGAACAAATGCCCAAAATATCGGAAAATTTTGATAAATTATTAATACCATGGGACTGGCGATTTCTTAAGCCAAAACGAGAGAGAGAGAGAGAGAGAGAGAGAGAGAGAGAGAGAGAGAGAGAAGGCCACATATTATATTTCAGAACTTCATGGTCGAGACAAATTGACTCTCAGGAGTTCAACGCCAGTCTCTCTCTCTCTCTCTCTCTCTCTCTCTCTCTCTCTCTCTCTTCGTACTATAAGAATGCTGCCTTTTCTTCAGTCGCACTTCTTGTCTTAGTGTATCCCTTTTCTAGTGTTACTTCTATGTCTCTCCCTTTTCTCCCTTCTCTCCATCTTCTCTCCATTCTTCTTGTTACATCTGTGTTTATCGGTCTTCCTTTCTTCTTCCATTTTATAATCCTTGTCTATTCCTCTTGTTCTTCTTTCACCTTCCTTGTTTTCTCTTCTTTCATTTTTCTCCTCACCTTCTTTCTTTCCCTGTTTAATCCTTTTTCTCTTAAGTTTGTTTTCTCTTTACCTTCCTCCTTTATCCCTCCTCTTCTTAACGTTCTTTCCCTCTCTCTCCATCTTTTATCTTTCTCCACGATCTCATTTTTCATTTTTTTGTTCCATCTATATCCTGCATCCTGCTTTACTTACTCCAACTTGCTTTCCTCTCTCTGTTTCCCTCCTTTCCTCGTTTCTGTTTCTGTCTCTGTCTGTCTGTCTGTCTGTCTCTCTCTCTCTCTCTCTCTCTCTCTCTCTCTCTCTCCTTTCTTCTTTTCCTTTTTTCACCCATTCCTTTTAAATCTCGTTCTCTCCGCGCCTCTTCTCGTTGTTTCTCTCCTTTTTGTTATTTCTCCACCTCATTCTCATTCTCTCCCTCCTCCTCATCCTATCCCGCACGTCTCTCCTCATCCCTCCCTTGTGGCGCCTCCTCCCTTCTCCCCTCTTTTCCTTTCCCCTCCGAGAGCTATTTCTTTTCTCCCTCTTGTCTTTCAGTCTATTTCTGTGTATTGCCACGTCTCCCTCCCTCCTTTTGTCTCCCTCACTCACTCTTTCTTGCACTCTTCTCTGCTTTAACTGGCTTCCCCCTCCCCCCTCCCTCCCTCCCCCCCATCTCTCTCTCTCTCTCTCTCTCTCTCTCTCTCTCTCTCTCTCTCTCTCTCTCTCTCATTTTAATCCTGTTTCTTGTTATCTGCCCCACCCTTGTCCCCTCACGCTTCAGCTCCCATCTCTGTTACTTTGCTCTCTCTCTCTCTCTCTCTCTCTCTCTCTCTCTCTCTCTCTCTCTCTCTCTCTCTCTCTCTCTCTCTCTCTCTCTCTCTCTCTCTCTCTCTCTCTCTCTCTCTCTCTCTCGAGTATCACCTGTTACCACTTCTTCATCTACACCTGTATATGCTTCTCCTTTCTTGTTCCCTTTTCTTATGCTTTCTCATCTTCTCGTTTCCTACTCCTTATCTTCTTTGTCTCATTCCCTCCTTCATCCACCCTTCCTCTCCTTCATTCTCGTTCCTCCTTCGTTCCTTCTCTTCTGCGTGATGTTTTTCTTTGTTTCAGCTACTTGTTTTTCAGTGTTCTTCATTCTTCAGTCCCCCCTCACCACTCTCTCTCTCTCTCTCTCTCTCTCTCTCTCTCTCTCTCTCTCTCTCTCTCTCTCTCCCCCCCTTATCCTCCTTCCCAGTCCACACACCTCTCTCCAATTTTCTTCCTCATCCTCTTCCTTCCCAACCCACACTTCCTCTCTTCCCCTCATCTATCACTCCCTCCCTCCCTCCCCTCCCGTCACTACTCACGATCCCCCCCCCCCATCCCTCGTAGGCCAATAAAGGGCTCCCTAAATCTAACAACTCTTGGCTGTTCTGTCCTCCCAGCCACGCCTCTCTCTCTCTCTCTCTCTCTCTCTCTCTCTCTCTCTCTCTCTCTCTCTCTCTCTCTCTCTTTCAGTTACCTTCTGTTCCTCCCACTGCTCTCACGCTCTGCATCTTTTTTTTTTTTTTTTTTCATTTCCATTGCTCTTTTTGTCTTCCCTTTTCGCTCCCTTTAACCATGTCTCTTCCTTCCTGAATTATTTATTTCCCATTACTTCTGCACTCTGCCTCCGATAACTGTTCAGATGCATAGTAACCTTTTTTTTTTTTTATACTAGTAAGTTATCAGTCACAATAATCAGGTAAAATGTTAACAGTGATGACATTTGAATGGTATTTGGATATACTTTTAGCTAATAAACTAAGGGTTGCTAAGTGATCGGGTGAAATTACCATATAGTTCTCACTTAGATTCGGGTTTATGGTTTCCTTTTTCCAGTTTTAATCTCCAAATTTTTCCTTTACCAGTTCACCCCTTCATTATTTTTTGCCTTCCTGTAATATCTCTACAAAAATTTTCCTGGTCATAAGTTTTCCATCCGTTTTCTTTCCCCACCAGTTTTTTCGCCTCCCATTTTTTTCCCATTCATTTTTTTCTTCCTGTTTACCGAGATTCAAGTTTTAATTCACGGTTTTTTGAATGCCGGAATGAAAATAAACTCTTCTTTTCCAGCCACCAGCGGCATTAATTTATATTTTCTGCTTTCCAGGTATGTGAGAGCGAGATGAAACTGTCGGCTGAAGGTAAAGTAAATTACTGTGAGAGAGAGAGAGAGAGAGAGAGAGAGAGAGAGAGAGAGAGAGAGAGAGAGAGAGAGAGCGCAAATTTATAGAAAAAAATATATATATATATATATATATATATATATATATATATATATATATATATATATATGTGTGTGTGTGTGTGTGTGTGTGTGTGTGTGTGTGTGCAAATTCTTGGTTCTTCCAGACGGCTGGATTAATCTCAGGGAAGACTTTTCTAACTGGAGAAGGTTAAATACAACTTTCACTAATCCCTTCACTACCCGAGGACTGATCTAAGATGAATAAAAATCACCTTGAGGCAGCAAGACACATCTTCTTCAGCCTGATGACCTATTTTGTTTAATCCCGTCGTCCATTGAGTTTTCTTCATTTTTCATCCTCTTCCGGAAGCTTTGCCATTGCACTTGACATCCCAAAGGTTGTTGATCGGGTCAGGCATAATCTTTAATTTTCAAACTGCCCTCTTACGGTTTCTGTCCTTCTGTCTGTGCCTTCATCTCTAGCTTCCTTTCTGGTCGTCCTGTAGTTGCTGTTGTAGACGGCCACCGTTCTTCAGGAGCATTCAGTAGTGGTGTTCCTTCTCAGTGCTCTGTCTAATCACCATCTCTCATCCTTCTATTCGTCATTGACGAATACTCTATCCACTCATTCGCCGATGACTCCACCCTGCACTTTTCATTCGCTTCTCGGAGCGTCCATCTCAGCAGTTTCTTCAACAAGCCAGGGATGAGGCTATGATTGGGGTAAAATTAATATTCTTGTTTTTAATGCATCCGAAACTCAGTTCTTACATTTTTTTTACTGTCAGTATCTACCACAGGAGTATCCTCTAATTTTTTACAATATCCAACTCAATCCTGCATTCTGTTTGAACATACTTGGGGTTTCATTCTCGCAAGATTTATCTTGGAAAGATCACGTTACCTCTTGTGTTAAATCTGCTTCCAAGAGATTAGGTGTGCTAAGCCGACTCCGTGCCTGCCCGCCTTTACCCTTGCGCGGTTGTTGACTTTATACATGGGTTTTTCTTCGCCCCTGTGTTGAGTGGAACTCTCATGTGTGGGAAGGCTCCCCACATACAGCACTTCTCAGCAAGGTGGAGTCAAATGCTTTTCATCTCATTCTCCTCCTATTACTGGCTCCTTCAACCTGTCTCTTCGCCGCACTGTTGCATCTTTATAACTTTTCTGTCGTTGCTTTAGTGGTCACTGCTCCTCGAACTGTCTGCTTGCATCCCTCCACCACTAAGGCGGACACCTACACCCATCTAGCAACAGACTCTCATTCCTTTTCTGTCCAGCTCCTCTATGCAAGAGCTAACCGTTACTCCCAGTCCTTCATGAATGCACCAACTGTAGAACTGTCTTCCTCTAACTGTATTCCAACTGCCTATGATATTCAGTTTTTTTAAACGCAGCGGGCCCAGGTTCCTCGAAATTAACGGATCTTGAAATGGGATCTCTGTTATTTTGGTTTTATTTTATCTTGGAAGGAACAGTCTTGAGGACTTCTGGCCTTTGGTTCCTTCTTCCCCACAAAAAAAAAAAAAAAGCACGTACTGGGATTGGTGACCGAGGCTGTACTAAATGAGGTGAATATAATTCCATGGTGGCGTTCCTTATGGCATAGAAGACGTCACCGCATTACATTGGTCAGTTGTGATGGAGTTAATCCGTTCACTACCAGAAGCCTCTCCTAAGCTGTATAAAATCGTCAAGCGATTGCAGGGAGAGAGAGAGAGAGAGAGAGAGAGAGAGAGAGAGAGAGAGAGACTCACTGAAGAGGGCAAAAAGTGAAGGATTTTCATTTTAACTTATTATTCTGGTGAAGTCACTAGCATTATGCACTTTAGCTCCATCAATAGAACTACAAAAAATGTCTTGAGCTAGATCGAAAAAGTTTAATAAGATGACCTCGTAGTCAAGGAGTTTGTATATTATTTAATTATTGCTTCGTCTAGTTGATTTTATTTAGCTTGAGAGGGACCTTCGATCTAAGGGACTTAGGAAGAGTCCATGTAACTACAATACTATTCTTTAGTTAGTCCCTGCTACTCCCAAACGATATTTCTTTCCTTTGAAATTATATTTTCGACAGACTCAGTTGATCAGTATTTGTCAGTCATGATGACAAAAAACTCTGAGGCGTATACCTCCACGTTTCACAGTTGTATTTTATACTCAGGTGTTTACCGATTTTTATGATCTTTAAATTGGGTCTCTATTTTTTTGTTTTTATTTTATTTTGGAAGGAACAGTCTTGCGGACTTCTGGTCTTTGGTTCCTTCTTCCTTGTGTTAAAAAAAAGCACGCGTAATATATATATATATATATATATATATATATATATATATATATATATATATATATATATATATATATATACAGTATATATATATATATATATATATATATATATATATATATATATATATATATATATATTGGTGTGGGATTTCTTGAATGAGACGTGCTCAATGAAGACCATTGATATCACCACATTTATTTTCATGTCTCGGTTTTTTAGTAATGCGGACGTGCATGACAAGTACATAGAGAGAGAGAGAGAGAGAGAGAGAGAGAGAGAGAGAGAGAGAGAGAGAGAGAGAGAGAGAGCACTTTATAATATTAGATTAGGTAAGAGGGATCTATTTCTGTATCCCTGAACCCTCCCTTTGCGTGTCCTCAGATAAGGCTGCTGTCGTCACGGTGATTGTGGTGGCATAGGGGAGGGGAATGGTTGTAGTTTTAGTGGTGGCTGTAATGATGGTAGTTGGGGACGGAGCCTAATGGTGGTTGCAGTAAACGTGGTATGGGCGGCGGCAATGATGGTAGTCTTAGTGGCGGTGGCTGAGGTGGTGAGTAGGGCTGTGTTGTGGTAGTGGTGGTGGTAGAGGAGGCAATTGTGGTAGGGAAGTTGAAGGTGGTAGGATATCGTGGTAATGGCCAGGAAATTGAGGGTTGTTGAGTACTGATTGCAGTTAAAATGACAGGGTTGTAATTATGACTGTAATGATGGGTAAAGATATGGTGCTCTATATAGTGATAATAGTGCATGTGTAATAATGAAAGTAGCAGCAGGGAAAGTGAAGATGATGTTATAATGATAGTGGTATGGGTGTAGTGACAGTAGTAGTGATAGGGAAAATGATGGTAGTGACAGGAAAATTGATGATGGTCCTTACAATGATAGTGGTATGGGTGTGATGATAGTAACATGGTAGGGAAAGTGAGAGTCGTAGTTATAATGATAGTAATATGGGTGTGATGATAGTAATAATGACAGAGTAAGTGATCCCACAGGTAGAATGATAGAGGCAAGATGCTACTGTGATAGTAGTGGTAGGGGAAGTGGTGGTAGTAGTTATAACGAAAGTGGTAGGAGTGCTGTTTTGGTAGCTGTGATTGGCAGTGCTGGTGGTAGGAGATGAAATGTTGGTAGTAGTGGTAGGGAAAGTAATGGCATTAGTTTTAGTATCAGATATCTGAGTGTTAATGGTGGTAGTGGTTATATTGCGATGGTAGTAATGTTGGTAGGGGAAGCAATACTGGTAGAGGAAGCGATGGTGGTAGTTTTAGTAGTGGTAGTAAAGGCTGTGGGCGGTGTCGGGGTAGGAATGATGGTACTAGCGCTAGACATAAAGGCAAATAGGCTTGTTTTATCAGCACCGCCCAGAAATGGTGATGGTGGTGATAGTGGTGGTGTTAATGGTGATGGTGGTGGCCATAGTGGTTGTCTTAATGGTGATGATAATGATGGTGTTAATGGTGGTGAAGGTAATGATGACTAATGATGCGATAGTGTTAAGGATGGCGGTAAGAGCGATGATGATGATGATGATGATGATGAGGGTGGTTATGGTGTTACAGTGATGATGTTCGGGTTGATCGTTGGTGATGCTGGTTGAAGGTGATGATATTGGAAACTGCCTGCGTGATGATTGGCGATGGTGGTGGTGTTAATGGAGAGAGAGGGAGAGGGAGGGAGGGAGGGAGGGAGAGAGTGTGTACATAGGCTAGATTAGATTTAGACTAGAGCTAATCAGCATGCTTAAATAACGAGAGGAGACGCAGAAATTTACTCGTATCTAAGTATGGATAAGCAGAAGTCAGGAAGCAGGCAAGTTTGTAAGGTTAGGGTCTGTATTTATGGTGGTTTAGATTTCGTGACATCCCTGCCACAGCGAAATAATATTCATGTTGCACCTTAATATCCGTTGATATGTTGGTCATGCAATCTGTGTTAATATTAACAAGAATGTGGCTCAGTCTAGGCTAAGAGGAGGGAGTCAGAGATGTGGGGTAACTTGTAAGGTTCACGACGGGAGAATAAAGTAAATCAGGTAAAGGTGATGCCAGGAAGGACCACCAGCACAGGGTTACGTGAGACAAGGTACAATGCATCAGGCAAATTAAGCATGGTTAAGAGATTAACCCATTTTCATCGGGGGGGAGGGAAAGGGGAAGAGCTTGGTTTGGGGTTAGAAGTACGAGAAAGGGAGGGAGAGCTAGAGGAGAGGAGAAGAACAGGAGGGACGGTAATTAGAGAAGAGTGGGAAGTTAGAGGAGTGGTGGAAGTAGGATGGGAAGAAGGAGAAACCTGAGTGATGAGAAAGGAATAGAATGAGAGGGATGGAAGGAAGATATTGGAGAGGACAGGGGAGAGAGGAGAAAGTGGTAGGAGAAGGATGGATGTGGGAGGATATGAGTAAGAAACAAAAGAGGAGGGCATAGAGGAAAGAAGAAGAAGTAAAAGAGGGGGGCCAAGAGGAAAGAGGAAGAAGTGGAGAGTGGAGAAGGATGTGAAGAAATTGTATGAGAAGGAAAGAGAGGGACGGGGATGGAGGGTGGAAGAAATAAGAGTGTCAGGGAGGGAGGGTGGGGAGTCTTGGTGATGATGTATGTGGTTGTGTTGGCTTTACGACTGGTGTTACGAGTGGAGCGGTGTTGGAGAAAGGACACCCACTCTCTCTGATGGAGGTCTTGTCTTGATTTACTTACATTTCTCTTGGATTTTCTTGGCTTTGTCTGTGTTTTATTTGTCTCCATCTTGTTATCTTGGTCTTCTTTTTGTCTTTTTTTTTTTAATTCTTGCGTTTGTTTATCATGAATTTGTTTTTCAATGTGATGATGTCTTTGGCTGTGTTAGTCCAAAGAAGCTTAATTTTTTTGTACGTTGATGGAAATCCACCATAAAGGGATGATTGGTTTCCGTCTCGATGGCACTCTATTGGTCTCTCTCTCTCTCTCTCTCTCTCTCTCTCTCTCTCTCTCTCTCTCATTGACACATGATTTCTACTACTACTACTACTACTACTACTACTGTCACTACTGCTGCTGCTGCCACCAACTACTACTACTACTACTGCCACTACTGCTGCTGCTGCCACCAACTACTACTACTACTACTACTACCCCCTCACACACACAAAAGAACGCAACAATTAATCCTGACCTTCATGTCGGCACACACACACACACACACACACACACAACAGTTTACACTCACACAAAAGAACGTAACAATTATTCCTGACCTTCACACACACACACACACACATCCCGCTCCTCTCCAGTTAAAGAACAAACCGTAATCTAAGTCCCTATAGCCCACAGCCTGTCAGCTATGGATTAATCTTTCACAGTTGTACCACTGCTTTTTTTTTTTTTTTTTTTTTGTACCCTGTACATATCTAACGTCAACCCGTTCCCTGAGACACAGCAATCCTTACTTCCATGTGAGGCCAATACCAGGGTACTGCACACCCACCAGTTTGTTGGCATGGAGTCACGCAGAATGGGTTACTGACAAGACCCATTAACTACGTCACCTCAGGATGCCTATTTTTGACGCTTATTAATTCTATGCTTAAGTGCTTATTTTCAAGTGATCAGAGAATATTGTATCTAACCCCCATATTCTGAAATGCCCTAAGCTGAATAGAATCATCTGGAGGTTGAAAGTATTAATTCAGAAAACATTGATCAAACTGCAAGGGTTAATAATACTGTAGTGGATATTCGGAAGAATAATGAAATTTCTACCACTAGAAATAAAATCCCAATAATATCTGGCCTGGATACACTAGGATTCGAACCTGCGATAGTATGTTAGACTGACTCGTTTAGTACGGTACTTCCAGCAGTCGGCCACACCTACACAGTCACCTTCAGCCGCAAGAACAATAACTCACCCCATCCGGATGTGAAGTTGGATCTGCCCTTCACGAAAGGAACAAACTGTCCAGATGTTCACACTTTGCTGCTTTTCCCTGAAAAAAAAAAAAAAAAAAATGTTCACTCGTTACGTAGCACACACACACACACACACACACACACACACACACATACTGTATACAGTATATTATATAAATAATATATATATAATAGGTACACTATATATATATATATATATATATATATATATATATATATATATCCTTGTGGTAAAGTGTGCATTTTCGTACATGGAAGAACAAAGGTTCACGCCCTGCTAGGGTAATAAACTTTGGGAGCGTTCTCCGGCCTCATACTGCTTTGGCGAACATAAGGGGTGCTGTGGTTGAACCAGTGTCGCATTCTATAAAGTATGCTTGCATCCAGTCTGCTTGTGCTGGCCGATTACACTTGGTTCACAGACTACACACACATCACTACACACACATTCAAAGCCACGCCAACATTACAGTTACACTTACAAGCACTTCCCACCCTACATACAATCTCTACCAGACAGCTTAAGCCACTAGGTAGAGATACATAGGCTGTATCGTCCCCACTTCGGTTGGGAGAGGCCGGTTGTGCAGTGGACACTCAAACGGCTGATGATGATGATACACACACACACACACACACACACACACACACACACACACGGATCCTTAAGATGACGCGTACGTGTATATATGCAAAAGTCACTTCACACGTAGTCAAATCCTCAAGAACACACACACACACACACACACAAACTTCATTAGTATGTGGACTCGAGCGAGCATGGACTCCTTCAAGGCAAAAGCCGACACACACACACACACACAGTGTCGCACACTCATGCACGCCATATACATGCAGCGACGTACATATCATTGCCCACATTTATACGCAAGCACGTATAGATAAACGCATGCAATTACGCTATTACCCCCCCCCACACACACACACACACTCACGCAAACAAAACAAAATCATTTAATAACAAATAGTACTGTCCCACCCCTTGCCTACAAGCATGTCAACACACACACACACACACACACACACACACACGCAGCCTCCTCATAGCAACAGGCCAACTCGTGTATATTCGTGAGAAACTGTCCACTCCTATTTACCACCACCCTCCGTCTCTCTCTCTCTCATATCATTACCTCCGTCTGCTCCTTCTGTCAATATTTGTCTGTCTGTCTATTTGTCTATCCATCTGTCCTTATAACTGT